>NC_061511.1:152763753-152893297 GCF_022539505.1 Lolium rigidum
GCTATGTCCGAGGATGTAGTTGTTGATTACATTACGCACCATACTTAATGCAATTGTCTCGTTGTTAGCAACTTAATAATCGGAGGGGGTTCGGACGATAACCCGAAGGTGGACTTTTTAGGCATAGATGCAGTTGGATGGCGGTCTATGTACTTTGTCGTAATGCCCAATTAAATCTCACTATACTTATCATGTCATGTATGTGCATTGTTATGCCCTCTCTATTTGTCAATTGCCCGACTGTAATTTGTTCACCCAACATGCTTTTATCTTATGGGAGAGACACCTCTAGTGAACTGTGGACCCCGGTCCATTCTTTTAATACCGAAATACAAATCTAGCTGCAATACTCGTTTTTTCGTTTTCTCTGCAAACAATCATCTTCCACACAATACGGTTAATCCTTTGTTACAACAAGCCGGTGAGATTGACAACCTCACTGTTTCGTTGGGGCAAAGTACTTTGGTTGTGTTGTGCGGGTTCCACGTTGGCGCCGGAATCTCTCGGTGTTGCGCCGCACTACATCCCGCCGCCATCAACCTTCAACGTGCTTCTTGACTCCTACTCGGTTCGATTAAACCTTGGTTTCTTACCGAGGGAAACTTGCCGCTGTGCGCATCACACCTTCCTCTTGGGGTTCCCAACGGACGTGTCAACTACACGCATCAAGCAAATTTCCGGCGCCGTTGCCGGGGAACCGAAGAAAAGTTACACTACGTGCAGATCTCTAACTCCCACGTCAGCCGTACGCGGCACCCGCGCCGCCCGTGGTGTGGGCCCTCGGTAGCCCCCGACTCTGCCCTTCCGCCTACTTAAAGCCTCCGTCGCGAAACCCCCGATGCGAAAAAACCACGATACGGAAAACCTTACCGAGACGCCGCCGCCGCCGACTCGGGGATTCTGGAGATCTCCTCCGGCACCTCGCCGGAGAGGGGATTCATCTCCCGGAGGACTCTACACCGCCATGGTCGCCTCCGGAGTGATGAGTGAGTAGTTCACCCCTGGACTATGGGTCCATAACGATAGCTAGATGGTTGTCTTCTCCTCATTGTGCTTCATTGTTGGATCTTGTGAGCTGCCTAACATGATCAAGATCATCTATCTGTAATTCTATATGTTGTGTTTGTCGGGATCCGATGGATAGAGAATACTATGTTATGTTAATTATCAAGTTATTACATATGTGTTGTTTATGATCTTGCATGCTCTCCGTTACTAGTAGAGGCTCTGGCCAAGTTTTTGCTTTTAACTCCAAGAGGGAGTATTTATGCTCGATAGTGGGTTCATGCCTCGCATTGACACCGGGACGGTGACATAAAGTTCTAAGGTTGTGCCGTGTGCTGTTGCCACTAGGGATAAAACATTGGCGCTATGTCCGAGGATGTAGTTGTTGATTACATTACGCACCATACTTAATGCAATTGTCTCGTTGCTTTGCAACTTAATACCGGAAGGGGTTCGACGATAACCTCGAAGGTGGACTTTTAGGCATAGATGCAGTTGGATGGCGGTCTATGTACTTTGTCGTAATGCCCAATTAAATCTCACTATACTTATCATGACATGTATGTGCATTGTTATGCCCTCTCTATTTGTCAATTGCCCGACTGTAATTTGTTCACCCAACATGCTTTTATCTTATGGGAGAGAAACCTCTAGTGAACTGTGGACCCCGGTCCATTCTTTTAATACTGAAATACAAATCTGCTGCAATACTTCTTTTACTGGTTTCTCTGCAAACAATCATCTTCCACACAATTCGGTTAATCCTTTGTTACAGCAAGCTCGGTGAGATTGACAACCTCACTCGTTTCGTTGGGGCAAAGTACTTTGGTTGTGTTGTGCGAGGTTCCACGTTGGCGCCGAATCTCCGGTGTTGCGCCGCACTACATCCCGCCGCCATCAACCTTCAACGTGCTTCTTGACTCCTACTGGTTCGATTAAACCTTGGTTTCTTACTGAGGGAAACTTGCCGCTGTGCGCATCACACCTTCCTCTTGGGGTTCCCAACGGACGTGTCAACTACACGCATCACCAGGTCACCCCCGACCGGGCCTTTTACTCCTGGAATCTCTCTAGAATATCTAGAGTGTCCCACAGTTCTTTCTTGAGAACTTTGTCCTCACTCGTGCACACCTAGGATCAATTTCATGTCCAGTCACCCATTCGCAAATTGCTCCAGCATGCTTAGTCTGGGAAATATTTGGGGATGAGATTCCAGAAAATAAACTGCAACTAATTTCTATGAGTATCATGTTAATCCTTTGGAGCCCGGGGCCACTATGTCACACTCATCCCCCTTAGAAGATCGACATCTTTGCCGATCAACCCCAATCCAGCAACTTACTCTCTTGGCACACGTACGGGCGTCTAGTGCCAGCACATGTGCCACGAATGGCCACATGTCCGCGTCTCCAACTTGTAGGCACCGGTGTAACCGTGTGGGTTGGATCTAATACCAAATGTAACACCTTGTCCACCCCGACCGAGCATATTATCCCTGGCAGCTCTCTAACTTAGGATATCTGAACTGACCCAACAGATCAACATATATCTTTTCTGCGCCGCTAGGAGCGCTCCAGGATGTCACACATGGGGTCCCCTTAGTTAGGCGATATTCATTCCCACAATGGTCATTATTGGAATTTGTTGGATTTTCAGAAGCAGAAGTTCAATAATTAAACCCATGGAATTCAAGTATATATCCGCTGTCACACAGGTCTAGTTTCACTTGTTTGTGTATGTTAATAGTGTTCAGTGAAAGTTTCCATCTCGTTTATAGCTTGCACACAAGAAACCCTATTTCTTAAAGGAAACGAATTTAGATAGAGGTTATAAACCCTTACGCGTGACATTGTGTTGGTGGTATAACTCTTGAAAGGGGTTGAAGGCACGTGGAAGGAAGGTTTCCAATGTGTTCCATATGGGATTAAATAATAATTGATCACTTTGATCGTGTAGCCTCGAATGGGTGGGGCGTAGCTAAACTAACCTTGTCCTATGTCATATTGCTAGTGGAAAGGCAAGCCCCTAGTACTTTGGCTCTATACACTAGTAGAGATTAGCTTGTAGGAGTTATGTGATCTGTGGCGTGGCAAACTAAAAAATACACTACATCTAATGTTGGTGGTGAATCATATGTTGGCGCGTCACACAGAGTGATGCAACGCCACAATGTAGGACCCACATGCCAAACCGTCCACTAACTGGCCACGAAAAGAAGTAATAACCCGCACGTGGCCTTCGCCTCTTCCTCTTCATCCCCCGTACGGCCTCCATGCCCCCACACTCGCGCCGCCCCTCCCCCACTTGGCCTCCACGTCACTCTCCGCTACGCCACTATCCCCCACTCGTTGCCCGCCGCTGGTTCGCCGCTGATTCGAGGTGGCCCATCGCCAATTCGAGGTCGCCATTCCGCCGATTGCAGTGAGCCCTAAGCCTCCACTTTTTAATTTTTAGTTAAAATTTCTAGCTAGCGTGCCCCCTCTCGCACGCACGAGGAGTAGCCTACCATCCGCGCTGATATCCTCGATAGTATCTAGTCCGACCGATTTTATATCAGCTTATGCACACCGGTCTCTAGATGTACTACTAGATGTACTATTTATGTTTTAATTTGGAAAATGTTCGTATAGTGCAAATCTTCTAGTCTTAAATAATAAGTGCATTGTTAGTGTTTGAAATGTTTAGTTTTATTATCTTAATAGGATATGGTGTCGTCTTGTTATGTCTGCCATACTAGATGTGCATCGAGCTTGTCGACGGACGCATCCTTGGGTGTGTATCTTTTTGATGGTTTTGCAAATAAAGTGGTAAGTAACAAACTATTGTGCATGCACTTCCACACTTATTAGATGAAATGTATATTGTTCTTGCATTATCTAATGTTTGTTTATTTTTCTGATTTGTGCTTAGATTCTTACGTGGAATCGTAAGGTCACATTTCAATGACTTTCTTGGAGGGAGTGCGTCCTTCTAGACTCATGGAGACACATACAACATCAAAATAAAGAAAAAGTCGACAAGGACCCTTCCGCGTGGCCAAGGATGGAGGCAGTTCATTAGAGAGAAAGAATCTCACCGAAGGAGAGATGATACACTTCAACTTGATAGCTCAAGTGCCAAGGATTAACATTGTCTATCTCAACTTTGGTGGTAATGAGGATAATGATGATGATGTCGCTTGGCAGCTACCCTGTTCGCTCAAAGATGCAACCTTACCGATCCCTAGCAATACCATCTTTTGTAAATTCTACCGCCACTCAATGCCTGCACCGGGGTGCCATTTGAGACCCGATCGTCAAGCATGAGTGTCAACGAAACACTTTGGTATGTTTCTTTCAATTTGTATGTTTTCTTCCTTTTTGTTGTTGTGTGCATGCATAAATATCTTGTGGTGGAAGCTCTCGTTTTACATTGCTTTTTTCTGCTGGCATACTAGAAATTACCACAATAGTGGGTACCTTGGCATCCTTACTAAAGGCGTAGTTGGAGTACGTGTTGGAGCAACCGGTGCCATCACCAACATTGGTTACCAAATGGAGCAAGATGGCCGCGTGATGTTCCTTATCGAGGGATGGAGGGACTTCATCAGTAGCTTACATCTAAAGACGATTGGAAAAGCTCTGCTATTGACTACTAGACCAATAGCGCGCATGAAACTCAATGTGGTGTTTGTCATTGATTTCATCAACAATTATTAGTTGTTCACGTGGCGGCCATATAATAAAGTAATAATCTATTCATGCTATAAATGGTGAACTATGTTATAAGTGCTCTATGCATGTGAACTTAGTTGAGATTTGGATGTATGGGTGGTGACGTCATATATGTTAAGGCCTCTGTATGTGAACTATGTTGAGATTTTTAAATTGCATTTTGCTTTCAATTTCAATATTAGCAACATAATTATTTTAGTCAAGATAATTACAGTAACATCGTGGCTTACTAACTCACACTACACTAGAGCATTTGGTACATGTGGCCTGTTTCTGGTACGTGGAGACTGTGTAGTCCATTGAAAATAACAATCCAACTTGTAAGCTATAGAGAACCAACGTGAGGTTGGTTTGTTAGGATGGTGGTTGTACCTCCAGCCCTCTAGAGTTCAAACCTTGGGTTTGACTTCTGTACGTCTCATAACGGCGGAGTATTCTTTTAGTGGGAGGCGAGCGTTCCCGTCAACAGATGAGCGCTTGTAGTGACTTCATCAATTTCAAGATCCGATCCGCTGGCTTCGGTCTTCCGAAGAAGGTGGTCATAGGGGTAAATGTATGAGCGTGTATGTAAACATCTGCATTTGTATTGTGTTTTCTCAGAAAAAAAAACTTGTAAGCTATATGATGACAGGCGGCTCGGCCTTCAGCGGCGCGTGATACTCGTGTCCGTTACTTCCGTTTTTTTTTGCAGAGTTGCTTCAATGAAAGGGATTTTCCCCAACCTTTGCTATGGACAGAAGATAATGCATGATTTATTAGCCGAAAAAAGCACCTTCACACAAACGAAAGAGCATCAGATGATTATTGATCTTCCTAGAGGCCTCTAATCAGTACGTCGTCCACCGACAGATCTGATTTCCCACGAATAATTGACGATGATTATGGACTGAATAATATATCCTGGAGATACGGTGTGAAAATATGTGCCGCTCTAGTTTAGTGGATGCTGCATCTCCACGTCAGTAGTATATTGAACAGATCTTTTTTTGGAAGTAGCAGCAGCAATTTTGTTGCCCATAAAAGGAGTACACACTGATAATCGATTACTAGTCCCTTTTCTCAACAACCGTTGACCATTCACTTGTATATATAGACGTCGGGCAGAACGATCCATACCCAGGGCAACCGAGCAAAGAGAGAGAGAGAGAGAGAGAGAGAGAGAGAGAGAGAGAGAGTAGCACACAGAGAGCTAGGAGAGCAAAACAATGGCGGGTGAAGGAGATCTGAAGCTGCTGGGCTTGCTGGTGAGCCCATTCGTGGTCCGCGTCCGCATGGCGCTGCACATGAAGGGCGTGAGCTACGAGTACATCGAGCAGGACGTCATCGACAAGGGCGAGCTCCTCCTCAAGTACAACCCCGTGTACAAGAAGGTGCCCGTGCTCATCCACAACGGCGTGCCGCTCTGCGAGTCCCAGATCATCGTGCAGTACATCGACGAGGTCTGGCCTGGAACCAACGGCTCCTCCATCCTCCCCTCCGACCCCTATGACCGCGCCACCGCTCGCTTCTGGGCCGCCTACGTCGACGACAAGGTGCGTGCGTTTATTTTCTCACGCTTTTTCTCCTCCACTTTGCGGATTCCATTTGATCTGCCGGAGTTATGGTTTTCTCACGCTCCAGAGAGTCATGGTTACTCTTCTTGCCATGCAGTTGTTCCCTGCCTGGCTAGGCATTCTCAAGGCGAAGACTCAGGAAGAAAGGGCAGAGAAGGTGAAAGAAACGCTTGCCGTGGTCGAGCTGCTGGAGGTGGCCTTGGCCCAATGCTCCAACGGGAAGCCTTTCTTCGCCGGCGACTCCATCGGGTTCCTCGACCTTGTGGTTGGATGCAACTTGTTATGGTTCGAGGCGCTGCGCAGGTTATTCGGCGTGACATTCGTTGCCGCCGGCAAGACTCCTCTCCTGGCCGCCTGGGCGGAGCGTTTCGGAGGTACCGAGGCGGCGAGGGAGGTTGTGCCGGACGCGGACAAGGCGGTGGAGTTCGCCAAGAAGCTCATGGCTAGTTTATGCTCCGCTCCGGTTGCCAATGCCAGCTAACATGATTCGGTTGTACTCTTTTCATCGTTGAATTACGTGGCAAATCAGATATGTACTTCAGAACATGTTCTTCGTGTAATAAAAGATGGATATGTCAACATTTTGTACTACAGTAGAAGGAACCACGAGGTCGACTGAAAATGCTTAATATATAATTCGGGCCTCCTTGCCTTAAATAATATAGTGCGCATTAGTTTGTACGAAAGTAAAACTCCACTAATTTTGACAAAGTTTACTGAGAAATTATAGATATCTCCAATATCAAATGTATACTATTACTATATGACATAAGAATGCTTACCATATGTTTGAATTTTAAAAGCATATAGTCTTCTTATATCATATAGTAAGCATTCAAGTTGATAAACAAGGTTTGGACATATTCAAACCAGACAAATCATGTATCTACCCCTAACCCTAAACTTCGGTCGATTTTATGAAAGTCAAGCATGAAGAGAAGTGGTTTTTGGTTTCAAACATGGAAATTTCAAAAACCCTCCCAAGAGTTACATTTTGGAGTGACTTAAGAATGATAGATGCTTAATTTTTCATATTCATGTTTTAAACTTGTTTAAATCATGGTCAAACCTAGGATTTGACCAAGATTCAAATGGGCATAAAATAAAAAAAAACAGAAAATAAAAAACCAAAGTACATAGTCTTCTTTTGTCATGTAGTAAGTATTCAATTTGATAAACAAGGTCTAGACATATTCAAACTAGACAAACCATGTATCTACCCCCTAACCCCTAAAATCTGTCTTATGAAGTCTACCATGAAGAGAAGTGGTTTTGGGTTTCAAACATGGAAATTTCAAACACCCTCCCAAAAACTTCATTGTAGAGTGACTAAGAAGATACAAGGTTCTCTTTTCATTTTCATGTTTTAAACTTGTTTAAATCTTGACCAAACCTAGGATTTGACAAGTTGAACCCATCTGCTGAAATCTCAGCGTTTTGGAGTTTTGGACACTGTTCATGGTAGCTTTTCGTCCAATAAAATCTTCACGCGTCGATGTTTTTTACTCCACATTAGCGATGCCTGGCTTTGGTCAAAGAGATGATGTACCGCACGTTTCCACGTTGACATGTTGGTCGGCCAAACGCCGTTTGCCTCTATCTCTCCCCTCGTGAATTCTCCCTCCCGTAAGGTCTAGCGTCAAGAGGCAGTGGGACAGGCCGACCTGCTTGGGCGGCAGGGAACGGCGGCCGGCGTTGAGCTCAACCAGAGCTTGCCCGGGGAAAGCTGCTGGCGAGATGCAGCTGGCGTGGTCGCCGACGTCCGCGTCCAGCGGCGACCGCCGAAGAAGTCAGGCGCGGTGCTGCCGCGCCGCGGCAGATTCTTCCTCTTTGCCCCTTCCTCTTGAACCTCGCTGCTATTCCTTCTTGGCGGCCGCGGCATCCGGCGTTCAGGAGCTCATGGTTGTCAGCAGGGACAACGAGGGTGGGTGCCTGGGGGGAGACACCGTTCCCTGCCGCTGCTACCCTGGGCATCGCTGGATGATATTAGCGAAGCAGTCATAATCGTAGGCGAGGAGGACGACCTGCGGAGCCATGTCTTCTGGCTGCGCCAATGATGCGCAGCGCGACGGAGGCGCTTCAGAAGTGTACTGGTGAGAGCCGCCCAGAGCTCCACCGCATTGCCCGAGATCTCAGCCGCTGCCGTTGATACGAGCACGCCCTTGAGGTATGTCTGTGTTTGGCTGATTCAACTTTGGTTTGGTTTGTTCCTATGTCAAATGAGAATTCCAACTTTCTTCCTCTGAAATCGCCTACTGCAGAATTTCATGGAGAGGACAAAAAACTGAATTCAGTCCTGCTTTGCTGTAGGAATCGGAGCATGTTTTCGACTTGCAAAGAGAATGACTGAACGTTTCTAGGTGCACGTTAGGCATAGTTTCAGTCTTCCAATTAAATTTCAAGCGTGGATTGCTAGGAATCTACACGATTCTTGTGTTTCTAGGTGCACGTCACTCTCCGCTACGCCACTATCCCCCACTCGTTGCCCGCCGCTGGTTCGCCGCTGATTCGAGGTGGCCCATCGCCAATTCGAGGTCGCCATTCCGCCGATTGCAGTGAGCCCTAAGCCTCCACTTTTTAATTTTTAGTTAAAATTTCTAGCTAGCGTGCCCCCCCCCTCTCGCACGCACGAGGAGTAGCCTACCATCCGCGCTGATATCCTCGATAGTATCTAGTCCGACTGATTTTATATCAGTTATGCACACCGGTCTCTAGATGTACTACTAGATGTACTATTTATGTTTTAATTTGGAAAATGTTCGTATAGTGCAAATCTTCTAGTCTTAAATAATAAGTGCATTGTTAGTGTTTGAAATGTTTAGTTTTATTATCTTAATAGGATATGGTGTCGTCTTGTTATGTCTGCCATACTAGATGTGCATCGAGCTTGTCGACGGACGCATCCTTGGGTGTGTATCTTTTTGATGGTTTTGCAAATAAAGTGGTAAGTAACAAACTATTGTGCATGCACTTCCACACTTATTAGATGAAATGTATATTGTTCTTGCATTATCTAATGTTTGTTTATTTTTCTGATTTGTGCTTAGATTCTTACGTGGAATCGTAAGGTCACATTTCAATGACTTTCTTGGAGGGAGTGCGTCCTTCTAGACTCATGGAGACACATACAACATCAAAATAAAGAAAAAGTCGACAAGGACCCTTCCGCGTGGCCAAGGATGGAGGCAGTTCATTAGAGAGAAAGAATCTCACTGAAGGAGAGATGATACACTTCAACTTGATAGCTCAAGTGCCAAGGATTAACATTGTCTATCTCAACTTTGGTGGTAATGAGGATAATGATGATGATGTCGCTTGGCAGCTACCCTGTTCGCTCAAAGATGCAACCTTACCGATCCCTAGCAATACCATCTTTTGTAAATTCTACCGCCACTCAATGCCTGCACCGGGGTGCCATTTGAGACCCGACTGTCAAGCATGAGTGTCAACAGAAACACTTTGGTATGTTTCTTTCAATTTGTATGTTTTCTTCCTTTTTGTTGTTGTGTGCATGCATAAATATCTTGTGGTGGAAGCTCTCGTTTTACATTGCTTTTTTCTGCTGGCATACTAGAAATTACCACAATAGTGGGTACCTTGGCATCCTTACTAAAGGCGTAGTTGGAGTACGTGTTGGAGCAACCGGTGCCATCACCAACATTGGTTACCAAATGGAGCAAGATGGCCGCGTGATGTTCCTTATCGAGGGATGGAGGGACTTCATCAGTAGCTTACATCTAAAGACGATTGGAAAAGCTCTGCTATTGACTACTAGACCAATAGCGCGCATGAAACTCAATGTGGTGTTTGTCATTGATTTCATCAACAATTATTAGTTGTTCACGTGGCGGCCATATAATAAAGTAATAATCTATTCATGCTATAAATGGTGAACTATGTTATAAGTGCTCTATGCATGTGAACTTAGTTGAGATTTGGATGTATGGGTGGTGACGTCATATATGTTAAGGCCTCTGTATGTGAACTATGTTGAGATTTTTAAATTGCATTTTGCTTTCAATTTCAATATTAGCAACATAATTATTTTAGTCAAGATAATTACAGTAACATCGTGGCTTACTAACTCACACTACACTAGAGCATTTGGTACATGTGGCCTGTTTCTGGTACGTGGAGACTGTGTAGTCCATTGAAAATAACAATCCAACTTGTAAGCTATAGAGAACCAACGTGAGGTTGGTTTGTTAGGATGGTGGTTGTACCTCCAGCCCTCTAGAGTTCAAACCTTGGGTTTGACTTCTGTACGTCTCATAACGGCGGAGTATTCTTTTAGTGGGAGGCGAGCGTTCCCGTCAACAGCGAGGCGCTTGTGGTGACTTCATCAATTTCAAGATCCGATCCGCTGGTTCAGTCTTCCGAAGAAGGTGGTCATAGGGGTAAATGTATGAGCGTGTATGTAAACATCTGCATTTGTATTGTGTTTTCTCAGAAAAAAAAACTTGTAAGCTATATGATGACAGGCGGCTCGGCCTTCAGCGGCGCGTGATACTCGTGTCCGTTACTTCCGTTTTTTTTTTTTGCAGAGTTGCTTCAATGAAAGGGATTTTCCCCAACCTTTGCTATGGACAGAAGATAATGCATGATTTATTAGCCGAAAAAAGCACCTTCACACAAACGAAAGAGCATCAGATGATTATTGATCTTCCTAGAGGCCTCTAATCAGTACGTCGTCCACCGACAGATCTGATTTCCCACGAATAATTGACGATGATTATGGACTGAATAATATATCCTGGAGATACGGTGTGAAAATATGTGCCGCTCTAGTTTAGTGGATGCTGCATCTCCACGTCAGTAGTATATTGAACAGATCTTTTTTTGGAAGTAGCAGCAGCAATTTTGTTGCCCATAAAAGGAGTACACACTGATAATCGATTACTAGTCCCTTTTCTCAACAACCGTTGACCATTCACTTGTATATATAGACGTCGGGCAGAACGATCCATACCCAGGGCAACCGAGCAAAGAGAGAGAGAGAGAGAGAGAGAGAGAGAGAGAGAGAGAGAGTAGCACACAGAGAGCTAGGAGAGCAAAACAATGGCGGGTGAAGGAGATCTGAAGCTGCTGGGCTTGCTGGTGAGCCCATTCGTGGTCCGCGTCCGCATGGCGCTGCACATGAAGGGCGTGAGCTACGAGTACATCGAGCAGGACGTCATCGACAAGGGCGAGCTCCTCCTCAAGTACAACCCCGTGTACAAGAAGGTGCCCGTGCTCATCCACAACGGCGTGCCGCTCTGCGAGTCCCAGATCATCGTGCAGTACATCGACGAGGTCTGGCCTGGAACCAACGGCTCCTCCATCCTCCCCTCCGACCCCTATGACCGCGCCACCGCTCGCTTCTGGGCCGCCTACGTCGACGACAAGGTGCGTGCGTTTATTTTCTCACGCTTTTTCTCCTCCACTTTGCGGATTCCATTTGATCTGCCGGAGTTATGGTTTTCTCACGCTCCAGAGAGTCATGGTTACTCTTCTTGCCATGCAGTTGTTCCCTGCCTGGCTAGGCATTCTCAAGGCGAAGACTCAGGAAGAAAGGGCAGAGAAGGTGAAAGAAACGCTTGCCGTGGTCGAGCTGCTGGAGGTGGCCTTGGCCCAATGCTCCAACGGGAAGCCTTTCTTCGCCGGCGACTCCATCGGGTTCCTCGACCTTGTGGTTGGATGCAACTTGTTATGGTTCGAGGCGCTGCGCAGGTTATTCGGCGTGACATTCGTTGCCGCCGGCAAGACTCCTCTCCTGGCCGCCTGGGCGGAGCGTTTCGGAGGTACCGAGGCGGCGAGGGAGGTTGTGCCGGACGCGGACAAGGCGGTGGAGTTCGCCAAGAAGCTCATGGCTAGTTTATGCTCCGCTCCGGTTGCCAATGCCAGCTAACATGATTCGGTTGTACTCTTTTCATCGTTGAATTACGTGGCAAATCAGATATGTACTTCAGAACATGTTCTTCGTGTAATAAAAGATGGATATGTCAACATTTTGTACTACAGTAGAAGGAACCACGAGGTCGACTGAAAATGCTTAATATATAATTCAGGCCTCCTTGCCTTAAATAATATAGTGCGCATTAGTTTGTACGAAAGTAAAACTCCACTAATTTTGACAAAGTTTACTGAGAAATTATAGATATCTCCAATATCAAATGTATACTATTACTATATGACATAAGAATGCTTACCATATGTTTGAATTTTAAAAGCATATAGTCTTCTTATATCATATAGTAAGCATTCAAGTTGATAAACAAGGTTTGGACATATTCAAACCAGACAAATCATGTATCTACCCCTAACCCTAAACTCGGTCGATTTTATGAAAGTCAAGCATGAAGAGAAGTGGTTTTTGGTTTCAAACATGGAAATTTCAAAAACCCTCCCAAGAGTTACATTTTGGAGTGACTTAAGAATGATAGATGCTTAATTTTTCATATTCATGTTTTAAACTTGTTTAAATCATGGTCAAACCTAGGATTTGACCAAGATTCAAATGGGCATAAAATAAAAAAAAACAGAAAATAAAAAACCAAAGTACATAGTCTTCTTTTGTCATGTAGTAAGTATTCAATTTGATAAACAAGGTCTAGACATATTCAAACTAGACAAACCATGTATCTACCCCCTAACCCCTAAAATCTGTCTTATGAAGTCTACCATGAAGAGAAGTGGTTTTGGGTTTCAAACATGGAAATTTCAAACACCCTCCCAAAAACTTCATTGTAGAGTGACTAAGAAGATACAAGGTTCTCTTTTCATTTTCATGTTTTAAACTTGTTTAAATCTTGACCAAACCTAGGATTTGACAAGTTGAACCCATCTGCTGAAATCTCAGCGTTTTGGAGTTTTGGACACTGTTCATGGTAGCTTTTCGTCCAATAAAATCTTCACGCGTCGATGTTTTTTACTCCACATTAGCGATGCCTGGCTTTGGTCAAAGAGATGATGTACCGCACGTTTCCACGTTGACATGTTGGTCGGCCAAACGCCGTTTGCCTCTATCTCTCCCCTCGTGAATTCTCCCTCCTGTAAGGTCTAGCGTCAAGAGGCAGTGGGACAGGCCGACCTGCTTGGGCGGCAGGGAACGGCGGCCGGCGTTGAGCTCAACCAGAGCTTGCCCGGGGAAAGCTGCTGGCGAGATGCAGCTGGCGTGGTCGCCGACGTCCGCGTCCAGCGGCGGCCGCCGAAGAAGTCAGGCGCGGTGCTGCCGCGCCGCGGCAGATTCTTCCTCTTTGCCCCTTCCTCTTGAACCTCGCTGCTATTCCTTCTTGGCGGCCGCGGCATCCGGCGTTCAGGAGCTCATGGTTGTCAGCAGGGACAACGAGGGTGGGTGCCTGGGGGGAGACACCGTTCCCTGCCGCTGCTACCCTGGGCATCGCTGGATGATATTAGCGAAGCAGTCATAATCGTAGGCGAGGAGGACGACCTGCGGAGCCGTGTCTTCTGGCTGCGCCAATGATGCGCAGCGCGACGGAGGCGCTTCAGAAGTGTACTGGTGAGAGCCGCCCAGAGCTCCACCGCATTGCCCGAGATCTCAGCCGCTGCCGTTGATACGAGCACGCCCTTGAGGTATGTCTGTGTTTGGCTGATTCAACTTTGGTTTGGTTTGTTCCTATGTCAAATGAGAATTCCAACTTTCTTCCTCTGAAATCGCCTACTGCAGAATTTCATGGAGAGGACAAAAAACTGAATTCAGTCCTGCTTTGCTGTAGGAATCGGAGCATGTTTTCGACTTGCAAAGAGAATGACTGAACGTTTCTAGGTGCACGTTAGGCATAGTTTCAGTCTTCCAATTAAATTTCAAGCGTGGATTGCTAGGAATCTACACGATTCTTGTGTTTCTAGGTGCACGTGATAGTTTCAGTCTTGCACAGAGAATGGCTGAAAGTTTTTTCCTTCTACAGCTGTGATTCACTCTTTTTTGTTTCAGGTTTCTGAAATTTCTCAGAGTGACCATCTTTGCTGACCCTTATAACTCGTGGCATTTGTTATGCTGTGCAGCAGCTTCTGTTATAGTTCATCTACACTCGGTTAATTGAAAGGATGATTGAATGCAGATTCAGGTGTGCTATTTGTTTTCTGTCTGTCTGATGAAGTATTATTGTGATACATGTAATATGCCTCTATGCTGGACAGTTTAGATGCTCTGCTGCCTCCGTTTAAGACTTAAAATAACAGAGATGCTGCAACACACAGGATTTCTAGCTCTGCAGAATTGTTTACTCAAAGGAACTCAACCGTGTTTGTACACATGCAGGATAATCCTTGATTTGATCCATAAGGTCTTCTACCGACCGAATACAAGAGTATCGATGGCCTACAGGTCCGGATACAAGGATTTAGGTAGCTCTTTCTCTTTTTTTGTTGTCTCTTTACATACTCTCTTTCATTAGTATATATATATTTGCGTAGTACACTGTTTACCTTTTAGAGAAGATTTATAGATAACACAAACGCTCAATGGAAAGAGATTTCCTTTTGGTGGCCGACAGATTGTTTGTGTTATCAATGTGTTATTATTTTCCTTCCGGTTAGAAGGAAAAAAATCTTATATGACTCTTTGTTTGACAGCTTTGAGAAAGGGAGAAGATTTATAGATAATACAAACGCTCAATGGAAAGAGATTTCCTTTCGGTGGCCGACAGATTGTTTGTGTTGTCAATGTATTATTATTTTCCTTCCGGTTAGAAGGAAAAAATCTTACATGACTCTTTGTTTGACAGCTTTGAGACAGGAATAAGAGCTCTATTTCCTGCAACTTTTTGGTTGTCGGTGCGTACCTGTTCTTATGCATCTATTAGATAAATGGATTTTATCATAGATGCATAACTGATCAAGCAACCTAGCCAAAGAAGTTCACCATTTAGGTCCATGTTTCATTTAGGGACTCTACATTCTTCACTGGTTTTATTTGAATTAATCCCTGCTAATTGGTGTGATTTTGCATGAACATGGTAAATTTATTATAAGTTGTGCTTTAGTTGTACTGGAGTTTTGCGTGTACAACAAACATGTAAGATGATCAGTTTGATGATGCATATACTTGGCTAATTTTGATTTCCATTGACTGCATAGAATTGTTAGGTTTGGACTTATTGGTAAACATGTATTGCAATTTTTTCTTTTCAAGCGGGTCTCTGATTACCGCCCGATCTAATGTTCTTTTGAACTTTCTCTGTAAAATATTGATGCATGTAGAAAAAAGTAAAATGCTACACTAATTTTCATCAATACAATATTTTATAATTTTACTTTTTCTGGTTCTGAATTTGCCTCATCCCCTATACTCGAGAATGCGTACATGGATTTCTATCGGATCTTATCAGTGTGTACTGCTTACGATGCAGTGTGCATTCCTTTTCTTATCTATTTGCATCATCATAAGGATCATTGTACTGTTGTCTTGCAGATGTGGGATCGTAGGTCGATTCGAGGATAACGGGCAGGCCGTAGCGGAATTTACTCAACCGCCAATTACGGATCAATTCAACAACAGTCTGAGGCAGATCAGATTGCAGCCATTGTCTGTTAAGCTCCCGAGTGGACGCACTGTAGGGGAGCTACCAAGCCTGGCATTGAAGCATCAAGACTCGAGAGTCGCGAATAAGGACACAAATACCATCTATATTTTGCGTTGTGCACTAAAGCCGCGTCAGTTATTGCACAAACTGACAGGGCGCGACAAGCCATGCTACAGAGGTAGAGAGAGCTTCAGAGCTTGAGAGAGAGAGAGAGAGAGAGAATTGAGAATTGTTCAAGAACATGAATAGAGAGAATTCAGAAGCAGTTGCTGCACTAGCCAAGAAAAGGTACATCCCAACATTAGTTCCATACTGATGACAGTAGAACTACCAATTCACTTTCCATTCACTCTCTGCAGTGGAAACAATGAGCATAGAAAGCCATTACGAATTGTTCCCGCCTAAGTAGGTCATTGGACGCTGCCAGGTCAAATTTTAGAATGAACTTCAGGTAAATAAAAGCAGTTTCCCAACAAGCATAAAAACACTAATTCTGGAATTTCCTCCATGCGTGAAACACCAATATCTCATCTCCAGCAACAGATCAAGCTAACCTGAAAGAAACAAAAAAAAAGTGTTCCAACTAAGTAAACTAGCATAATTGCTTCTTCGATATAGCTATTTGGTGGCCACCTGCCATAGGAAATGCTATAGTACTGCATCCATTGCTTATGTTGGACAATTCCCAATATAATTAGCTCTATTGCAAATTATTAGCACCAGCTAACCATCTTCGCACTTGTGTGTAGATGTATGTGCAGTGTCTCTATTTGTAACATAGATTATTATTTACGGGTGCGGCGTGTCGCCGCGCCGTAAACTTCCTAGTACTATATTAAAACATATTTATGATGAATCAAAATATCAAATGGCATTGATTTGATACTCTAGATGTTAATGTTTTTTGGTACAAAATTAATCAAAGTTCACACGGTTTGACTTAGACGGGTGTGTCTATGTCTAAGTTCACTGAGATTTTCTTAAGTCTCAGTCACCTCAGAAAAGTGCAACTGCAGTTTGAAGAAAAGTGCAACTCGGTCCAGTTGCACATTTCTGGCAGAAAAGTGCAATTGCACTTTTTTAACAGAAAAGTGCAACTCAAGCACTTTTTTGTAAGTGACTTAGAGCATCTCCAGCCGCGTCCCCCAAAGCGTCTCCCAAAGGGATTTGGGGCGCGCCGGGCCAAAAATGCGTTCCAGCCGCGTCCCCCAAAGCCCATTTTTGTCCGGCGCGCCCCCATACGGTGTCCGGCGCCCGAGCCCGTCCCCGTCCCACGAGGGACGCACCGGGCACGCCGGACACAACGAAAGCGAGGCGAACCGACGCGGGCCCGACGCGTCGCCGGCTCGGAAGCTCAGCCCCCGCCTACGTAGCGACGGTGCGATTGTCGGGAAGCGGAACCGTCGCATTGGCAACCGCGTCGACGACGCGGCAACCGCCGGAATGGAGTCGGGACTCCTTGGAAGAGCAACCGCTGGTCTTTTCGACTTCTGCGCCGCCGATCATCCGCGCTCAATAAGACCCGTACGTCGGCGCTATTGGATCTTCACCGGCCGCATCCGACACCTCCAACGACGATGAGCTACATCTCCGAGCTTCCGCCCGACACCTCCAACGAGGGAAAGCCTGCTGGATGGCGCCATTGGTGGGAGAAAGCTCCGACGCCCAGCAGCGACGACGATTCCCTCCCGCCACTTGACAGCGCGGAGGAATGGCTGGGCGTGGAGGAGGACGCGGAGGAAGAAGGGTCATCGGAGGAGGCGGCGGTGGCCGTGCGAAGGCGGAGGCGGACGCGAAGGCCAATACCGCCAAGGCCAAGGCGCGGCCCGCGAGCACCGGCGACAACGAGGAGGACTCCGACGCGTCGGCCGACACCGCCTCTTCGGAAGAGGTGACGAGCAGGGAAGCGCCACCGTGACGACGACGACGAGGCGGGGCCATCATCGAAGAAGAAGTAGTAGTTTAAAATAATTTGTATGTAATTTAATTATGTTTTTTCGAAGTTTTATATATATTTTGTTTATGTTGAACCGATTTGAATATTAGTAAAGAGTTTTATTCTATCTATTTAAATTCTTTTTAATGTTTGGGAGCAGCGTTTGGGGGACGCGACTGGGGAGCGACGTCCCCCAAAGGCGGCACGAACAAAACACGTCCCCCAAACGCTCAATCCGGCGCGGTTTGGGGGACGCGACTAGAGATGGTCTTAGACTTAAGAAAATCTCAGACTGAGACATAGCAAAACCGAAAAAATTATACTAGGCACTGTATTTTGGCATAGAGGGAGTGTGTCTATGTCGCCTCGTGGAATAAAGGTGGACTAACTCGCTAGTGTACACCTCGATTCCAGACTGCGTCACTGGTGACGCACTCAGGTACGTAAACATCAAGAACGAGACGCCGAGGTGTCTATCTCTTGCACAATAGTAGATAAGAGCTAGGAAGAAACAGATCGAGAACGAAAGAATGGCACGCGAAGGAGGCCTGAAGCTGCTCGGCTTGACGGTGAGCCCGTTCGTGCTCCGTGTGCGCATGGCGCTGCAGCTGAAAGGCCTCGGCTACGAGTACATCGAGCAGGACCTGTTCACCAAGGGCGAGCTCCTCCTCGTGTCCAACCCGGTGCACAAGAAGGTCCCGGTGCTCATCCATGACGGCAAGCCCGTCTGTGAGTCGCTGGCCATCGTGCACTACGTCGACGAGGTCTGGGCAGCCACGGGCCCCTCGATCCTCCCAGCCGACCCCTACGAGCGCGCCGATGCTCGCTTCTGGGCCGCCTACGCCGACAGCAAGGTGTTTTTCATATGTGTTTTGCCCCCCAACTTCTTTTCTTCTATGGTAGACTGGTAATTCAGTCTAACCCGGTGGCAAACTCGTGGTGTTCTATCTGCAGCTCTTGCCTGCTTGGGTAGGCATCATGTGGGCGCCGACGGAGGAGGAGAGGGCGGAGAAGGTCGAGGACACGCTCACCGCCATCGGCCACCTGGAGGAGGCGTTCGGCAAGTGCTCGAACGGGAAGGCTTTTTTCGCCGGCGACTCCGTCGGGTACCTCGACCTCGTGCTCGGCTCACAGTTGTTCTGGTTCGAGGCGCTGCAGAAGATGTTCGGCGTGGTGGTCATTGAAGAGGGCAAGGCTCCGCTCTTGGCCGCGTGGGTGAAGCGGTTTGGACAAACTGATACAGCGAAGGAGGTGGTGCCAGATGTTGACACAGCGGTGCAGTACCTGAAGAAGCTTCAGTCTCACCGACCAGGTTCTACAGTTGCCCAGTTGTTGTCGTGACAAAAGTTCTATGCCAAAGTGCGTAACCAGGGCTATCAGCAAGATTGCAACCATTCAGTATTTCATCTAAAAAACAATCCTGTCTAAGCTAGTTAAATTCATGTATTTGTTCATTTGGGAGCACCAGCTATTAATTTGCTGAAGATGTAGGACACTGAACCCCCGTCGGTGATGATATATGACACTGAACTCCAGTCCTGAAGACATGGCAATATTTTTTGCTTCCATCACATTTCAGACCATTGCCTGGACTGCAACTCAATTTCATAGCGGTGATACTTAGGCGTAACCAGCATCCAGCAATGATGGCACTTGCGGGAGATTTTGGGCTCTAAGCGATCACAGACTCACAGTGACAGCGATGGCGAAGACACACGGAATAAAAACATTATCAGAATTCAGAAAGCCAAACTAGCTGAGATCACAAGGAGATTGGAGGGAGCCAGACAGGACCGCAGTTCAGATATGTGCAGGTCTATTCGTCATGGGTATAACCTCGTTACCTACACCTTGAGAGTGATCTTGGTTTAATTGTGCATGGTAATTAAAACATTTTGTTTTGTGTACCATGTACCACAACAACATGATCCATTTTGTTGCGCTCCTTCCAGATGTTCCACCAAGTGAGTTGAAGGAGTGCTGTCCAGTTCTTCTGATTGGGCTTCGGATGCATTCTTTGGGTGGTTATTGGTTAACAGCCAGGACTCGAGTGATTCAGTATCAGGAGTCGGTGCAAGCTGGGAGGGCAGCTGGGCGGAGGTTGGCAAGAACCTCTAACAATTGAAGAATGTTGCAGGGAATGGGGGTCTCAATACAACAGAAGGGACTGGAGACAATGACATTAACAACGATAAGGAAGCAATGCATAACTCTGAAGATATAGTCAGTTTACTTGATGATGATATGTTCATGATGAACCATCTAATTCTCAGTCAATGAGTTTTGGCACAAAACTGGGGAATTCAGTCCCAATGTCTCACAGGGTGTTATAACAAACTGTTTTGGAAGAGGAAAATTAACTTGGAGATGAACAGGACACAAAGAGAATCAATAAAAGTTCCATGAATCTCACAAGAGAAATAATCCGGAAAAAAGGGAAAGGTACTTCTGAAAACATGCCTACTGTGCTTAATTCGTGTAATTCTACTTTGATGGACCTTGCAAATTTAGTTGGGGAAGATATTGGACCTTCTTTTGATATGATTGAGACAAACTTAGATTTAATTAGAGAGCAATAAAATGCCAGAGTTAATAGTCTTTTAGCAAAAGAAAAAAAAAACTACTGCAGACCAATCCTGAACAGGAGATCTTAAAAACGAGGATTAAAGTATCTTCTTCAAAATTTGTTGCCTCTTACTAGAGAGCAACTAGAGGATGTGGACAATAGTAAGATGAAATATATTTCAGTTTGTGGGATCAAGTATGGTTGCTGGTTTAAGTACTGTGATACTTTCAAGAGATTTCTTGCAGTTAAAACCCAATTCGATTAGGTGACTCATATAATTTCTAGCCGGTAATAGGCCCCTCTCTGAACAATATCCCGCGTTATATAGCATTGTTCGTCGCAAAAGTGATACCATTGCATTAGTAATGGCAACCTCACCCCCGACTGTGACGTTTAGAAGGGATTTAATCGGTCCGAGACTTCGTGCATGGAATGCCTTACTGTTACGTTTGGAATCCCACGGTATGATTGCTGCACCCCCATGGGGCTCTCACAGGCGTTTGGATTTTGGGCCGTCCGATCGAGCTGACGTGGCGCGATCTCAGCCGGCCGTTCCGTTCCGGGCGCGAGGCCCTCGCGCGAACCCACATTTTATCCATGGGTCGTGTAAAAGCCCGCCCGGCCAGACCACTCGCGTGCTGAGACAAAACTGGAGACCCAAACCAAACCCTACCCATTCGCTCCACATCCTCCAATCCCCTCGCGTGATGTCCTCCCCAATCCCCTCGTCTCTCTCTCCTCTCTCCCACCCTGCTCCGCCGCCATCCACCCTCCTCCACCACCGTTCGGCTCTCCGTGCGCGTCTCTCCCGGTCACGGTGCGAGACATCGATTAGGCAGGTAGCCCATTCTCGACTCGGCCACCACCGCCGCTCCCAACCGCCGCCGCCGGCCGACGAGGAGAGGCCAGGATGTTCTTCCACATCGTCCTGGAGCGGAACATGCAGCTGCACCCGCGCCACTTCGGCCCGCACCTCCGCGACAAGCTGGTCGCCAAGCTCATGAAGGACGTCGAGGGCACCTGCAGGTAGGGTTTCCGTCAACCCCCTCCTCCGCCCGCCCGCCCCCTCCTCCAGCTCGCCGAGCCCTAGAGCCAGGGGCGCTGAATCTCATTGGCTGTACTGCAGCGGGCGGCACGGGTTCGTGGTGGCGATCACGGGGGTGGAGGAGGTCGGGAAGGGGCTCATCCGGGAGGGCACGGGCTTCGTCACCTTCCCCGTCAAGTACCAGTGCGTCGTCTTCCGGCCCTTCAAGGGCGAGATCCTCGAGGCTGTCGTCACCATGGTCAACAAGGTGGGCTTTTACTCGACTGCTGTATTGTGGCCTTCTTATCCGCAGGCGTGATGTGCTCTGCAGTGCCCGGTTTACTGAACTTCGATTGCTTGGTTCTGCAGATGGGGTTCTTCGCAGAGGCTGGGCCTATTCAGATCTTCGTGTCAAATCATGTGAGTGGCTTCTGTGCTTTTAATTGGAGCTGCTTTGTCAAACTGGTGGAGCAAATCGATAAACTTCAGAATTCTCTATGTGGTCAATTATTCAGTACAAGCTCTTACAAGTTCTTGTTTACCTTTCACATTCTGGCTCACTGGGTGTGTTTTCTGCTTTTGTATGCAGCTGATTCCTGATGATATGGAGTTCCAATCTGGTGATGTGCCAAACTACACAACTTCTGATGGATCGGTATGCTTATTTTTGTACAAGTGGTTCCTATTATTCTTCTCGTTTGCACGTGCAGTTCTTACTTTGCTTTTGCTTTGGCATCTTTAGCCTGCTCTGCTGAGGAACATATTGTTTTGCCGAAGCTTTTCAAGTGGTTTGTGAAGCTCCTATGGTTACTTACATGCACATCATGAACAAATACATGTGTGATGGTCAGTACTCATTTGAAAAAAAACAATGGTAGTTGTGTTTCCATGGTCTGGTAATAATGTAGACTGAAGCTGCTCAGTTTTTTCAGTACTCCGATATTTTTATTGCCCAAAACCAAACTACTCACTCTGATCCATAGTTGTCAGTGATTTAGTATAACTTTATTCTAAAAATCTAAATGAGCGACAACTAATATCAATCGAAGGGAGTATAAGACTCAGTATGTAGTTATGTACTATGTAGCTTAGATCCAGGAAAAGTGCAATACTATGTATTTGTTCTGTAATCTTTTAAATGTTGTGTTTCGAAATCTATTGATAGAGGTGACTTTGCGCTTGCAAAATTACCGAAATCTAATGACCGATCATCTTCCTGGGTAATCAAATAATTTGTTGTATTTCTTGTGCATGTCACATTGTGTTCTTTGTACTATATTGCCCTGTCCCAGGTGGTAGGAACACATTGTTTTGATTGGTGTGACTTCATGATAATGCATTTTACTTCCACCGTTTGATTTTTTCCCGCATGTTGCATAGTAATGCAATTTCATTCATATGTGATTATCAATTCACTGCTTTCATTCCCATAGTTTTATACTGTTGTTTCCTCTGTTTGCTCTTTTGTATATTTCTCATGTTGATTTTTTCTTACGCAACTAATCTGATCCAAGAACTATGTATTATTTAATTTCGTTTGTGAATGCTACCTCTATATATGCTTGCTGATGTCTCTTCTTTGGAAATTAGTGCCTCTGAATCCACGATGGGAGTTGAGTCAAAACCAGATGAAGCTTGGGTGAAGAGAACAAGAAAAGATGATGGCTCCATGGTTTTGTACAGGATGCCAAAAATGTTAGGGATTCATCCGTCCAGACTGCAGTAAACCCTGTTCCAGGAGTTACCTGTTGTGAACCTGAATGGGTCCTCTTTATATACATAGCTATTGTTTTTATCGAGGTGGTACATAGCTGTTGTTATCTCCGAAGCATCTATAAGTACATCTTTCAGTATATTTTCCTATTTTTGATTCATGTATGTATTGCATTTCTCTTATGTACCATCTGCTGCTCCGCACATGACACCAAATTGTTACTGACGTATTTAATATCGAATTTGTCCCTAAAAACATCAAGGTCTACTGAATTTTGACTGTATATTTATTCCTCAATGTGTTATCACTCCCACTGTCTAATATGTTAGTGCATAAGATTTAGAAGGAAGGCCTCACAATGATATTTTCAGAAAATAAATATTTTGTTGTCTTATTGATTTGTTTGATTAAATGCGGATGCCTATAATATTCATTTTTAAAAACCTACAATGGTTGGACATTTATTCATCGTTGTTATACAAATTTTAAAATTGGTATGAATTTAACGGGATCGTGCGCCAAGGCGCACCCCTAATCTAGTCCATTCAGTTGTCCGAGGGACATGATGAATTTCGTTGGAGCTTACACCCTAATGGGAAATTTTCTGTAAGTTCTTTATACAATGCTATTATCCAACCGGAAATACCAGTTGATAAAAACAAGAAGGTTTGGAAGATGAAAATACCACTCAAAGTTAAGATTTTTGCCTGGTATTTACGTCGAGGAGTAATCCTAACCAAAGATAATCTTGCGAAACGGAATTGGCATGGGAGTACGCATTGTGTTTTTTGTTAACACAACGATACAATTAAACACTTGTTCTTCCAATGCCGCTTTGCTAGGTCTATATGGTCATGCATCCAAGTAGCTTCTGATCTGTATCCTTCGACTAGTGTCGCCAATATCTTTGGTAATTGGCTTCATGGTATAGATCACATATTTAGAACGTTTATTAGGGTGGGGACGCTTGCCATTATATGGTCGCTATGGCTGTGTAGAAATGACAAAGTTTTTAATGACAAGAATTGTTCTTTCCTGCAGGTTATCTACAGAGGTACTGCTACTCTCCGTTCATGGTCTGCACTGCAGAAGGTGGAGAACCGTGACCTGTTTACGGAGGTTTGTACACGGTTGAAGGACACGGCGAGGGATACTTTTTTCCTACATGGGTGGCAGCATAATCTACGGATTGGGCCTCCGCCTTCTCCTTAGGCGATTTACATTGGCTCAAGTCAGATTTGTATTTTGCCTTTTTTAGTACTCCGGATTACTGAGACCTTTTAAACGGTTGTGTGCATAGCTAAGAGGTCGGGTGTAATTGGTTCAAAGAGTAATAAAGCGCCCATTATAAAAAAAATTCTAGCCCGTTTCTTTTTTTGCTAAAGAGAATATATTAATATCAAAAGATATCAATTACACCCAGCCTCTGCAACAACGCACCACCCTAATGGCACTACGGATGCACACAACCAAAAAATAGAAAAAAAAAACTAAGAAACAAAAGTCCCGCTATAGTCGGGCCTAACAACAACAATACATCCACCACCAAGACAACACCTCCAAAAGCAATGCCTCCAAGAAGGGAACGGTGCTCTAACACCGTCATCGTCTGATCAAAGATCTTAGGTTTTCACCCTGAAGATAGTCCCCGCTCTCAAAACAATGCCTCTAATAAGGTCATTTGCCAGGCACAACTAGTTAAGGCTAGACCTTGGGTTTTCACCCTGAAAGGTAGGACTCTGGACTTCCCACTTTCATACCGCTGATGTGAAGCCCGGAACATCAAGCAAGTCCCTCAACAGCGCGGAGACTTGAACCTCCCTTAGCTAGTCTTCCCATCCGACCTTCATGATATTCTCTTCTTCTGACTTTCATCATGGATCCATAGTCACTTGACACAGAAAAAGAGCTTCGCGCCGCTCCCTCCAAAACCAAATGATCAGGAATAAAAGCATAGGCGCGCGCGACCGAATACCACCCGATCCAGCAAACTACAAGCAAAAGATGCGTTGTACCATTCACCGGTGGAGCCTTCCGAAACTCAACACTCCGGCTAGGTCTTCATCTTCGCAGAAGAAGAACCCTAGGACCACCACCTTCAAACCCGAAGTAGACGAACAGGCCCCCACGCCGCCATCCGCTGACCAACGATGACCAAGGAGAATTCAGTGGACGGCGGAAGCCGCAACCACACCATCCTCACCCCGCACATCGCCGCCCCCTTCCTCGCGCCGCTAGCAGAAGCCGGCGATGGATCTTGGCGGGCCCAAGATGCAAAAACCGCCGCCACCACCATCCATCGCCGGAGGCCGTGGAGGAGGAGCCGGCGCCGCACATCCAGGGACGCCGCCCTAGACACGGAGCACGCCGAAGCCGGCCGCCGGTCGGCTCCTCCAACAACCCCGCGGGCACTTTGGCGCTGGGCCCGCCGCCACCGTGGCCAGCGCCGACGGCTGCGGCCGAGGGAGAGAAACGGAGGGAGGGGCGGCGAAAGGAGGGAGATCGGCCCCCCAGCGGCGCCCTGGGGAGCGCCACGGGAGGGGAGGGGTTATGTGCTCTAGCCCGTTTCTGGCTTAGCCTAGTGTGCCGTGGTGTATGAGTAATTTACTCTAAGCACTGGTTTCTGTACATGTGGTCTAGTTGGGCCTAAATTGCGGCGCCATTATATATGTTTTCTTAGGGACATAATGACATACATTCCTCCAAATTAAGTGATAATAAATAAATATTGTCACTCATATTTGTCTTGTCGGCTTCAACAAGAGAAATACGAACTGAGATTATATCACTACAATGATCTGTTCTACAGCAATTGAGCCTGTACTGCGACCGTGTGATCTCTTGATCTCCGGACCTTGCAAGACCCATGGTTAAACCGTGAGACACCTTCAGTTAAGTTGCGTTGCTGTCATACTTGGTTCTCTACACAGGCCAGGACACTCAAATTAAGCTGTAACAGATGAACATGTCACCAGCCACACCACCAACATGATGTTAATTTGATTTTAGCAGCCTCTACCACACCCACACATACCTCTACCACGAGTTTCTAAATTACGCCAACATATATATACATCTTACACCTCAACTACGATGAGCTTATGCAGAGATACAAAGCTAACAAAAATAGCAGCAAAGCAACTTAAATAGCATCGAACACCAGACGAGGAAGGAGGAGGCAAATCAAGAAGCAGAGCGGGCATCACATCATGAAGGCCATGGAGTTAAGCCTGGAGAGGCGGCTCCACATGTCCTCTTCCCGGGAGGTGATCACCAGCCTCGGCGCGGTCATGCTCCGGTACAGCTCCTGGAGCTTGGTGAGGAGGAGGACGATGCGCCGGCACGGGACCAAGACGAGGGTCAGCGGGATGACCCAGATGCCCAGCTCAACCACCAGCATAGTCGTCGTAGTTCTTTGCCGGCCTCTGCAGAAAAAGAATGTCTGGAGCTAGTGGAGTGTGCTTTGCTCTTCACCCGCCGGTGGCTAAAGCTCTCCCTGTTCTTTATATATGGTGGAGCTAGGTTACAGTGGAGGGCACGCCATCCGAGCGGCCTTGATTTCTTGATATGATATTTGCACCATCTACTGTAACATGTGCTTTGTACTCGCTCTATGAGGTAAGGCTAAGCCTGTGGGGTTTTCCTCTCCACTCCACTTGATGGTGATTGATGAGTGATCTGAAATTAACTAGCGCATTTAGGGTCATAAACTGCCCTGTCTTTTCACTGCTTTGGGTAGTCTGGGATAAGCAACCTCTTGAACCAGTGCCTTCAGTGTCTACCACTTGGAAGGTTTGTAGGAGGATGCCTGTGTAAGGAAGCAAACCCCAAAAGTAGCAAGTAATTTGGTGCAGTCTGCTTTGTGCTTTATTGACAACCTTCATTTTTCCCCCATTTTGTAGAAACACTTAGAGAGGGACGCGAGCAAGAAGATTTGGTGTGCTTTTACTTAAAAGAGAAGAAAATCAGATCAGAAAGGCACTGATAAGTTGCAGATAGATCCAATCATCTGTACCAATCAGTGGACACACGGGACCATTTCCAGGAAGAAACAATAGATTGTGTCTTTTTAACTCCTACAGCAATACCCTTTGGCCACCTAATTCTATCCTAAGTGTTGTTACCACTTACCACGTGACCTTCCAACAGAAACAAGAGGATAGCTCCAGAGAGAAGAACAATCAAGCATGTAACCAAGTTGCTAGCAGGAACAGGAACACCAAATTGTTTAATTAAGTACTAAGTGCGATGCGGTAGGTCTCCCTTTCTAGATGCCCTTTACCCAAAAGCCAAATCTGGAACCGCACCACCCGACGATTCCGTCACTGTTCGCCATTCTTGGATTTGTGTCAGGCTCAATGATACACAGCTTGCAGATACAGAAATACAGAAATAATGCACATATACGATCGTGCAACAGTGTAACTGAAGCGGCCTACGGTTTTGGTTACACATCATAGCGAGAGGAATCGAAAAATCATCAACGGTACGGGCTCTCCTACCGAAGAGGTAAGATATCGTAAGCCCTTTTTGGTGCCTTGTGCTGCTGGACTCGAACACTTCATGTCGATCCGGATGCAGCGGGCATGTGGCCTGCGGTTACAGATGGAATCCGGCAAGATCGCGTGACATTGCCAGCTGATTTGTCACTGCTCCATTCTGCCTGATCCGTAACACGACGGAGGTGTGGGATCCAATATATTATTGGCCTGCTACGAATTGAGGAATTTAACAGGGGACGGTTCAATTCCCACTCTTGTGTAGTTGTGCTCCGAATGGACAATAGTATGCAAGGACCAATCATGCATGCTAGGTTCGTCTCCTCAGGGTACATTACATTTCATGATATTGTCTCCTCAGGTTACATTACATTTCATGCATGATATTTTGATGTTGCGACTCGACGTTTTCTTTCAAATGGATATAGCCATGTTGATGGTGTCAGCCATGTCGGTCGACTAGTGAGCGGCGAATGACCAGTGCATCAGGCGCAAGCCTAATCAGAAGATTAGACCAGACCGGTGGTCGGTGAGCTGGTGACCGGTGGCTCGCAGTGGCGCCGAAATTTGAATTGAGAATTCCCTTTTCAGCTTAACTAGCACGGCACTTGCAAGGCCACCATTTCCAGTATGAGCACTAGTGGAGAAAAGTCCATTCGTACCGGTTCCAGAGGGGCATTTGTACCGGTTTTGCAACCGGTATAAAACATCCGGTACAAAAGCCCCCCCCCCCCCTTCATACCGATTCCTTACGAACCGGTATTAAAGGGGCCTCCACATGGGCCACCAGAAGAGCTCAGGGCCAGGGAGTTTTGGTACCGGTTTGTAATACGAACCGGTACCAAAGGTTGCCACCCGCGGCAGAGAAAATGCATGAATCTCTGCCGCGGCAGAGAATTTAGGGTTTAGGGTTTTTGTAGGGGTTTAGGGGTATCAGAGCGTTTCATATCGCGTCGATGCACCAGAAACGCGTACGTTTGAGTTTAGGTAGTACATGAAGATCAAGGTGATGCATATCAAGTTGGTGCATATAATATAACACACATGTAATTGCATAAGATCGCAAATTAAGTAGTACATGCATGAAGATCGATCTTCATGCATAGTGGTACTCTCCGAGGCGTACTCTATATATGTCTATTACATGTAGCATAGTGGTACTCTCCGACTCAAACTATATGTAACATGTACATCTTCATTCATAGTGGTACTTTGCGCATGGTGGTAAGACGTCCCGAAAGAAAAATCTCGCCAATTCCTCGCCTATTGCTATGAAGCGGTCCTCGATTGAGAGCTTGTTCCGCTTTCTTTCCAACTATAAAAGAATAAGATACAAATGAATACATGAGCTATGTGTGTGTGTGTGTATATATATGTATATGTATATATATATATATATATATATATATATGTATATGTATATATATATATATATCAAATCACAATCAAACAACTATTACTGAAACTCAGCACAACTTATGATAAGAAAATAAATTTGTGAATATTATTTTCGTACCTCTTTATTTCTTTCATTATTCGTTCTCTCGCTGACAATTATGTGGATGTACTCGCAAATGTAGTATCCACAAAGATCAGTCCCTTGTGGTTGTTGTGGGCATTTCTTTACAAGAATATAATTCAATCAAATAATAGTCAAGTATGATAAATGTGTGTGGACCTAGGTAGTACTACTTACTTTCGCACGCCATCGCAGCTTCGGTTGCCATTCATGGGACTTATCTTCCTTGATGAAAGTTTCCCATACGCTGCCCGACAAAAGAAAATGCATAAAAGAGTTATCAATTAGTTGATAGCAGGAAATTAACGAAACAAACCGATAAGAATTGAAATTACCTTCTGATCATAAGAAAACAAGACTTGTATAGTTCAGAATTTTTGCTTAGTGAGTCAAAGAGTTCAACTTCTCCATCGTACATTTTGATGACGAGAAGAATAAAGTGAAACCTACGCACGTTTAAATATGTAGTGTCATATATATAAGTCATCAGTTAAAATTTTGACATACGGTGAGCAAAATATAGTGTGTTATAAGACAATAAGACTCTGGAAGTTGTAAGGCCAAATTATTAGCCTTTTGTCACGTTGTCGCTTCAAAAACCTTAGGAAAGTCTCCGGTGTATCCTTGTTATAGAGGGGTTCTTCTATGGTTCTAACATGCATTGTGTCCGGGTCAATGAACCCAATGTTCGTGATTTCGTCCCTTTTGCATTCGAGCATCTTCGATCTGCATAATATAGTGCACAAAAGATTAGAATTTGCAGACAATGAACGAGCTGAGCTAAAGACTTGTCAAATTAAATAAATCACTTACAGACAATAGCAACTGATGATAGATTTGTCGAGGGCCCGGAGATTGTATAACTGGAAAAGCTCGTTGAAGTCAACGTTCACACAGTATTCCTGGAAGTAGTGCTCTTCCCTAACTCGCACCATGATAGTCTCGGTCCCGCCCTTTGAGGCATTAAGGTACCACGAATGCAAGTTACGCATACGTGTTGGTAGCTTCCTGAGATTCTCGACCAAATCTTTCCCTTGAACAAATTGATATGCTCGTTCAGCGAAGGCGTATCGGTTGTGTTTTGTAGAGAACTTTGAACGGCCTTCCCGTCAAACACCTTCAGAGGGGGGACCGATTGAACGGGTTGTTGTCCGAGCTGGTAGACTTGGTGTATCCCTTTTATCTCCTTGACACCCGATTGAATGGGTTTTGTCGCCTTGATCATCTTGTCATACGACCTTTCAATAGAACGCCTATAGTCAGATGGCGGCGATGGTACAAGGTCATATAGATTCTCAACGGTATGCACAACTTTCACCGGATCTAGTGTCTTCTCAAAAGGTATCTCTGGCACTTTCGGTGCAAAAAAGGCTTTCAGCTCGGACTCAACGGTTTCCCTGTTTTCCTCTTCACTTTTTTCCCAAGGTAACTTCTCAATGGGCGGCTGTGGTTTCTCCTTTCTAGATCTCTTCCTAGGCGGCGTACCGTTCCGCTTAACGGGCGCTGTCTTACGCGGAGGATCTCGAGATGGTGGACTCACGCTGGGTCCCTCTCAGGTAGGTGTGGACTTGGCTGCTCACGAGGACTCGCTACCAGGGAGGAGTCGATGGCATTTGCTGCTCATGTGGAGGAGTCGGTGGCCTTTGCAAAAGGACGATGTACTTCTTCGGCCATAGGGCGAAACCGTGCTTGACATCGGCCAGTGTCCTCTCATCGTCACCTCTAGGAATATCAAGCTCCACTGTTTCAAAACCCGGAACAACTTCATCGACCCCGACACGAACACAGCCAGGTGGAATGGGCATATGATGGTGCGTTGCTCCATCTTCACTTGGGTACACATAGCCGACCACCACCTTAACGGACGCGGTCCTGAATAACATATGTAGCTCGCAATCTGTCTTCTCCGTGACATAATCCACGGGGTAGCGTCCTCCACATCCGTCAAGATGCGAGGAACCGACACTGCTTCTTCGCTGAGATGGGGCAGCATCGGCTTGTGGATCATGTAGAAACAGCGGCTGATCAGGTGCCTTCTGATTTTTCTCAAGCGCCTCCACCCTATTTAACAATTCCGTTAACGTGTCGGCGTCCTTCTTCTTCTTTCGCGAACGGCTTCTATAAGTGGCAGCGCTGTCCGGCCACGCTTCCTTCATGGTGAGACCTGGGCGAGCTCGTACCCGTCCAACGTGTTCAGGATTCCCCAGAGCGAGTGTCAGCTCGTCATTCTCTCGATCGGGAATGTACTCTCCCTTTCTGACCTTGTCAATTGCATCTACAAGCTTCGGTACGATTGCCTCAATTTTTTCCTTCCATTTTCCCTGCGCAATGATCAGCCCTGTCTTTGGGTCCAACCCTGCCCCATGCGCGAACAACCAGAACTTGGACCGTTCGGGCCAGTCCCATGTCTGTGGAGTGATTCTTGCATTCATCAGTTTATTTTCAAACGCTGTCCACTTCGGAATGGCAGTATTGTAGCCACCTGACCCCAAATGATGCCAAAGTTTCTTCTTTGAAGCATTTTCCGTATGTGACCGATCGGGACACAAAAGTAGACGATTGCTTATACCTCTTAAATGCGGGTCAGTGATCTTTTATCTTCACTAGATTATCATCGAATACTGGATCTTCATTCTTATATTTGTCCCATAAATTTTTCTTCCAGGTCTGGAATTGTATGGCCATCTTCTTACATGTCCATTCCTAGAACTTTATTCTTCTGACCTTCCGTCATGTCTTCCGGTAGGCTGAATTTTTTCAGTAGCATGTCCCAAAGAAAAATTTTCATCGCGTCGTTGACATAACTAGCACCAGTCTCCGTGTTCTTCGGCTTACAAGAACTCCGGCTTGACTTGTAAATTTGCGGCAGTGCTCTTTGGGATGCTCTAGTTCACCATTAGCCTTAAATGACGTGAGGGCTAACCTGCCCTCGCCATTTAGCAGTTGCGTCGGGCCTCGTTTTGTTTTAACAGACTTGCTCGATGATCCAGAAGGCTAAAAGAAAAAAATTTCGTTAATAAGTGCAATTCAAATAAATGAATGCATCTAGGGATGAACATAGACTAATTGATACATAAATATACACCTCGCCGGAGTTTGTTATGGACACTTTGTTGTCTCTTCTATTTTTTTCAGACTCAAGTCCCTAGCCGAAATCATTCAGAAAGTCTTCGAACTCGTTGTCATCTCCATCGGGTTCCGTACCACGGGCACTCTCATAGATCAATTTCTGCACCGCTTCTTCCCCCTCCTCATCTCGGACGAAGGTGCCGTCCGCCATACCTCAATGTCACTACAAAATTAAGAAAGAAATTAAGAAAGCAATTATTTCATTCATCATGGATAACAATTGACATGAAGAAAGCAAAAAACCCTAACCCTAACACTAACTATATTTCGCGGCGGCACCACCACGGCCACGGACTCGGCGTTCCCCCTCCTCCTCCGCCACCGCCACACACTCGCCCTTTGGATCCGCCACACACTCGGCCTTTGGATCCGCCACACACTCGGCGTCCCCCCTCCTCCTCCGCCACCACCACGGACTCGGCGGCACCGCCACACACTCGGCGGCACCGCCACACACTCGGCCTTTGGATCTGCCACGCACTCGGCATTCCCCCTCCTCCTCCGCCACCGCCACGGACTCGGTGGCACCGCCACACACTCGGTGTTCCCCCTCCTCCTCTGCCACCGCCACGGACTCGGCGGCACCGCCACACACTCACCGGCACCGCCACACACTCACCGGCACCGCCACCCTCTCCACGCCATCGTCGCCTGCCTCGACCGCACCAGGTGCTCGACCAGCCCGCCCAGCCCCGCCACGATCGTCACCACCTATAGGGGCACCACGCCCACCCGAGCCCTGCCACCCACCGCGGCATGGCAGCAGCAACACGACATGGCAGCAACACGGCACGGCAGCAACACGATGCGGCGCAGTAGCAGAAAGGCATGCGCGCGGTGGCTTAGACATTTTGTCGAACACTCTACGCGCGCGGTGGCGATGAAGCGGTGGCGCTGGCCTTGGCGCCGGCGTAGGCGTCTCCGTCTGTGGCGCAGCAGAGCCCTCCTGGCCAGCCTGGTCTCGCGGCGGCGCGCGCGCGGCATGGAGCGCGGCAGCGGCGCAGCTAGTTGCTAGGCCGCGCGACAGCGCTGGAGGAGGAGGGGGAGAGGGGCGGGCGCGCTCACCTTGGTCGGGTTGCCGGCGCGCGGAGGAGGGGAGAGCGGCGGGCGACGGGGAAGGCGACGGCGTGGGCGACGGTGACGACGTGTCGGCTCTACGGCGAAGATGTCGATGGCTTGGGCGCGAGCGACGGCGTGGGCGACGGCGTGGGCGCGGGCGGTCTCTGCGCGTCTGCGTGTTAGAAATGGAGGATTTGGGGGAAATTTTGCCCGTGCGGCTAAGTCAAATGGAGGCGAACCCCCTTTGGTACCGGTTGGTCTTTCGTACCGGTTGGTGGTACCAACCGGTACCAAAGGTTTTTTTGTTTTCTTTTTTCTTTTGTTGTTTTCTTTTCTTTTGCTGTTTCTTTTCTATTTCTTTTTTTCTTTTCTGTTTCTTTTTCTTTTCTGTTTTTTTTCCTTTTTCTTTTCTTCTATGTTTCTTTTCTTTTCTATTTCTATTTCTTTATCTTTTCTGTTTGTTTTTGTTTCTATTTCTTTTCTATATCTTTTTTCTATTTCTTTTCTATTTCTTTTCTGTTTCTTTTTCTATTTCTTTTTCTATTTCTTTTCTATATCTTTTTTCTTTACTCCCGCCACGAGGCCGTCCGCGTGGGAAAAATTCCCGCCCCGGCGTCGCGCGGGAAACTTTCCCTCCATGACGCCGCGCGTGGGAGAAAAAAGGCGGGAAAGAAAGGATGGGAATAAAATTTTATTAATATTGAACTCGAATTAAAAGTACATAGCTCAACTGAAAATTAAGATACATGGCCAGATTCGACTGTTGGAGTCATTCGGTCATACTCGTGCCTAGCCCTATAGTAGTCGCCACTGTAGTAGTCGTAGTCGCCGTCATCATCGTCGCTGGCATCGGGGTCGCGGTAGTCGAACCTCGGCGGGAGAGCACGCGTGGGCTGGGACTGAAGGTAGCGCAGGCGGGGGCCACGGTAGGCCATGACGCCCTGGAGAGTCCGGTCGCGCCACCACAGCCGACGGCCGGCCTCGTTGAAGTTCGAAGGAGGTGGGCCGCCCTCCTCGTGCCTGGCAAGCGCCCTCTCACGCCGATTGATGAAGAAGCTTTCCCAAGTCGGGCTGTAGTCGGGATGCCACTGGGGATTCCTTCGCTGCTCTAGCGTGAGCTCGAAGTAGTAGTTGTTCGTGATGGCCATCTCGCGCGCCACACCTAGAGGGACTGGAGGGACCGGTACGCCTCCGACGCTCAGCAACCAGCCGGTCGGGACGCGGTAGCCCGGCGGGCAGGGGTAGTTCGAGGCGCAAAGTGTCTCCGCCTCCCGGGGGGTTAGATATACGATGGAAGCCATGGGAGAGAATGATGAGGTTTGCAGATATGAGTCTAGATGTGATATGTAAATGGAGGCCAAGCCTACATATATATAGTGAAAAAATGGCGGGATGACGGAGGCGGGAAGACAGAGGAGGGAACCGGTGGAAAGCGCGGGAAGAAAATAGGCGGGAACGCAATGGCGCGGCAAACCTTTAGTACCGGCTGGTGGATGCAACCGGTACTAAAGGTGCTTTTTGTGTCATGTAACAAAACTGTCGGTGGGATAAAGACGCGTGGGTAACCTTTAGTACCGGCTGGTGGGTGCAACCGGTACTAAAGGTGGTTTTCTGTCATGTAACAAAACTGTCGGTGGGATAAGGACGCGTGGGTAACCTCTAGTACCGGCTGGTGGGTGCAACCGGTACTAAAGCTGTCGGCAGGATAAGGACACCCTGCTCGATGAGATACATCATGTAGCACACGACGCCCTGTCGGAGGAAGAAGACAAAGTAGAAGCGGCACCATGCCTATAAAAGGAGCATCGATACGCCATGGCAAGAAGCTCAACAAGCCAACATGGATGGAGAGTTTCATCCCCATGGATGGAGGAAAGGGTTGGGAAATCTCCCGTGGCGGAACTTCTTGAAGATGCCCTTGGTGCACACGCCCTATGGCATCTTCGGAAGTTCCGCCTCGGAAAATTTTCCCTGCAAGCCCGTGAAAGACTCCATCTCCTCTAACAATGTTGGGGAAAGGGTTGGGAAATCTCCCGTGGCGGAACTTATCGAATATGCCCTTGGTGCACAGGCCCTATATATGGCATATTCGGAAGTTCCGCCTCGGAAAAATTTCCCTGCAAGCCCGTGAAAGCTACTTAACTAGTAAAACAAGCCAACCATCTCCATTGTTAATATCTTACATACAGTAACATCATTACACAAAAGTGATTTCCATATTGAGATACACAAGTTATGATCCCTATCTAGCTAGTTGATACGTCTCAAACGTATCTATAATTTCTTATGTTCCATGCTAGTTTTATGACAATACTCACATGTTTTATATACACTTTATATCATTTTGATGCATTTTCCGGCACTAACCTATTAACAAGATGTCGAAGCGTCAGTTCCTGTTTTCTGCTATTTTTGGTTTCAGAAATCCTACACAGGAAATATTCTCGGAATTGAACGAAACAAAAGCCCACGGTCCTATTTTCCACGGAGCCTTCCAGAAGTCCGAAGAGGAGACGAAGGGGGGCCAAGGGGGCCCCACACCACCTGGCGGCGCGGCCTCTTTTACTGTGTTGAATGGATTTCTTTGTTCCATTAACTTTCAGTAGCTTTGAGGAATGTCCAGAAGTGTTAAGAATGATTGTGTCCTCTGTGAACATGTGAATTTTTGATTATGCACTAACCCTCTAATGAGTTTGTTTTGAGTTTGGTGTGGAGGAAGTTTTCAAGGGTCGAGAGAGGAGGATGATATAATATGATCAAGAAGAGTGAAAAGTCTAAGCTTGGGGATGCCCCCGTGGTTCATCCCTGCATATTTCATGAAGACTCAAGCATCTAAGCTTGGGGATGCCCAAGGCATCCCCTTCTTCATCGACAACTTATCAGGTCACCTCTAGTGAAACTATATTTTTATTCTCGTCACATCTTATGTGCTTTACTTGGAGCGTCTGTGTGTTTTTATTTTTGTTTTTGTTTGAATAAAATCGGATCCTAGCATTCTTTGTGTGGGAGAAAGACACGCTCCGCTGTTTCATATGAACACTGGTGTTCTTAGCTTTACTTTTAATGTTCATGGCGAAGGTTGAAAACTGCTTCGTTCATTGCTATTTGGTTGGTAATTGGTATATTGTCTTGAATAATTTGATACTTGGCAATTGTTTTGAGCTCTCAAATAGATCATGTTTAAGCTCTTGCATCATGTAGTTTGAACCTATTATTGGAGAATTACTGTAGAGCTTGTTGAAATTTGGTTTGCATGATTGGTCTCTCTAAAAGTCTAGATATTTTATGGTAAAGGTGTTTGAACAACAAGGAGACAGTGTAGAGTCTTATAATGCTTGCAATATGTTCTTATGTAAGTTTTGTTGTACCGGTTCATACTTGTGTTTGCTTCAAACAACCTTGCTAGCCAAAGCCTTGTACTGAGAGGGAATGCTTCTCGTGCATCCAAAACCTTGAGCCAAAACCCATGCCATTTGTGTCCACCATATCTACCTACTATGTGGTATTTTCTCTGCCATTCCAAGTAAATTGCTTGCGTGCTACCTTTAAAATTTCATTCCTTGTCTTTGCAATACATAGCTCATGGGAAAATAGCTTAAAAACTATTGTGGTATTGAATATGTCGCTTATGTATCTTATTTCTTATAAGTTGCTTGTTGAGCGGTAACCATGTTTCGGGGACGCCATCAACTGTTACACCTTTGTTGAATATCATGTGAGTTGCTATGCATGTTCGTCTTGTCTCGAAGTAAGGGTGATTTATCATGATTAAATGGTTTGAGTATGCATATTGTTAGAGAAGAACATTGGGCCGCCAACCAAAGCCATGTATCATGGTGGAAGTTTCAGCTTGGACATTAATCCTCAATCTCTTATGAGTATATTATTCGTTGTTGAATGCTTAAGCATTAAAGAGGAGTCCATTATCTGTTTTCTATGTTGTCCCGGTATGGATGTCCTCAAGTTGAGATTTATCAAAAACGAGAAATCAAATGCGATCTATCTCCTTGGACCTTTGTACAAGCGACATAGAGGTACCCCTTTGTGACACTTGGTTGAAACATATGTAATGCAATGATAATCCATGGAAATCCGAGCTAACTAGGACAAGGTGCGAGCACTATTGGTATTCGATGCATGAGGCTTGCAACTTATAGGATGTTTTATGCATAACACATATGAATTATTACTACCGTTGACAAAATTGTTTCCATGTTTTCAAAATAAAAAGCACTAGCACATGAGTAATCCCTGCTTCCCTCTGCGAAGGGCCTTTCTTTTACTTTATGTTGAGTCAGTTTACCTACTTCTTTCTATCTTAGAAGCAAACACTTGTGTCAACTGTGTGCATTGATTCTCACATACTTGCTTGTTTGCACTCATCATATTACTTTGTATTGACAATTATCCATGAGATATACATGTTGAAGTTGAAAGCTACTGCTGAAACTTATATCTTCCTTTGTGTTGCTTCAAAACCTTCTATTAAGAATCTATTGCTTTATGAGTTAACTCTTATGCAAGACTTATTGATACTTGTCTTGAAAGTACTATTCATGAAAAGTCTTTGCTATATGATTCAATTGTTTAGGCTTTTATCTTTACCCTTGCTTTGAATCACTTTATTCCTCTCATATGCTTCACAATAGTATTGATCAAGATTATGATAGCAGCATGTCACTTCAAAAATTATCCTTGTTATCGTTTACCTACTCAAGGGCGAGTAGGAACCAAGCTTGGGGATGCTTGATACGTCTCAAACGTATCTATAATTTCTTATGTTCCATGCTAGTTTTATGACAATACTCACATGTTTTATATACACTTTATATCGTTTTGATGCATTTTCCGGAACTAACCTATTAACAAGATGCCGAAGCGCTAGTTCCTGTTTTCTGCTGTTTTTGGTTTCAGAAATCCTACACAGGAAATATTCTCGGAATTGGACGAAACAAAAGCCCACGGTCCTATTTTCCATGGAGCCTTCCAGAAGTCCGAAGAGGAGACGAAGGGGGGCCAAGGGGGCCCCACACCACCTGGCGGCGCAGCCAAGGAGGGGGCGCGCCCACCTATGGGGTGGGCCCCTCGAGCGCCTCCCGACTCTGCCCCTTCGCCTATTTATTCTCTCCGTCGCGAAAACCCTAGTACCGAGAGCCACGATACGAGAAAAGTTCCAGAGACGCCGCCGCCGCCAATCCCATCTCGGGGATTCAGGAGATCGCCTCCGGCACCCTGCCGGAGAGGGGAATCATCACCGGAGGACTCTACATCATCATGCCCGCCTCCGGACTGATGCGTGAGTAGTTCATCCTTGGACTATGGGTCCATAGCAGTAGCTAGATGGTTGTCTTCTCCTCTTGTGCTATCATGTTTAGATCTTGTGAGCTGCCTAACATGATCAAGATCATCTATTTGTAATGCGACATGTTGTGTTTGTTGGGGTCCGATGAATATGGAATACTATGTCAAGTTGATTAATTGATCTATTATATATGTGTTGTTTATGATCTTGCATGCTCTCCGTTGCTAGTAGAGGCTCTGGCCAAGTTGATATTTGTGACTCCAAGAGGGAGTATTTATGCTCGATAGTGGGTTCATGCCTCCATTGAATCCGGGACAGGTGACGTAAAGTTCTAAGGTTGTGGATGTGCTGTTGCCACTACGGATCAAACATCAATGCTTTGTCTAAGGATATTTGTGTTGATTACATTACGCACCATACTTAATGCAATTGTCTGTTGTTTGCAACTTAATACCGGAAGGGGTGCGGATGCTAACCCGAAGGTGGACTTTTTAGGCATAGATGCATGCTGGATAGCGGTCTATGTACTTTGTCGTAATGCCCTAAGTAAATCTCATAGTAGTCATCATGATATGTATGTGCATTGTTATGCCCTCTCTATTTGTCAATTGCCCAACTGTAATTTGTTCACCCAACATGCTATTTATCTTATTGGAGAGACACCACTAGTGAACTGTGGACCCCGGTCCATTCTTGTACATCTGAAATACAATCTACTGCAAACTCTGTTCTCTGCTGTTCTTCGCAAACAAACATCATTCTCCACACCATACGTTTAATCCTTTGTTTACAGCAAGCCGGTGAGATTGACAACCTCACTGTTAAGTTGGGGCAAAGTATTTTGATTGTGTTGTGCAGGTTCCACGTTGGTGCCGGAATCCCAGGTGTTGCGCCGCACTACACTCCTTCACCAACAACCTTCACGTGGCCTTCATCTCCTACTGGTTCGATAACCTTGGTTTCTTACTGAGGGAAACTTGCTGCTGTACGCATCACACCTTCCTCTTGGGGTTCCCAACGGACGTGTGCTTCACGCGTCATCACTAGTCTTCTGAGTTTTCTTCTTGTGTTTCCCTTTCTTCTGACTGCGACGCAACCATGGACAATCTTCATTATTTAAGATGATGCTTGGGTCAGTTTTTACCTTGAAGGGTGGAATATCATCAAACTTATTATAATCTTCTGACATGTCTGTCTTGTCCTCTACTCCCATGATGTTTCTTTTTCCTGAAAGAACTATGTGCCGCTTTGGCTCATCGTATGATGTGTCCTCTTGCCTTTCTTTTCTTTTTTTCGGTTTGCTAGACATGTCCTTCACATAAAAAACCTAAGCCACTTCACTGGCTAGGACGAATGGTTCGGTGTCGTACCCTAGATTCTTGAGATCCACTGTAGTCATTTCGTACTGCGGGTCTACCTGTACCCCGTCTTTCAGGTTGAACCATTTGCACCGGAACAAAGGGACCTTTAAATTAGGTCCATAGTCAAGTTCCCATATCTCCTCTATGTACCCATAATATGTGACCTTGTTCCCATTGTCATCTTCTGCATCAAAGCGGACACCACTGTTTTGGTTGGTGCTCTTTTTGTCTTGGGCGAACGTGTACAATGTGTTCCCATTAATCTCGTACCCTTGAAAAGTCGATATAGTCGAAGATGGTTGCTTGGCCAACAAGTACAGCTGCTCGTCATCGGTGACATTCATGAGACGTGTTTGCAACCAACCACCGAAAGTCTTCATGTGTTCTCCATCAATCCAATCTTCACGTTGCTCCGGGTATTTAGAGCGTAAGATATCCTTGTGTTCCTCTTTGTACGGAGCCACCAAGATGGAATTATAAGTAGAACTGTGTAGTGTGCTTGAGTGAAAGAATGTCCGTCCATACACGTTGTTGCTTTCTTTCCTAGCGTGCCTTTGATACGTCCAAAACGTATCTACTTTCCCGAACACTTTTGCTATTGTTTTGCCTCTAATTTGTGTATTTTGGATACAACTAACACGGACTAACGCTGTTTTCAGCAGAATTGCCCTGGTGTCTTATTTTTGTGCAGAAACTCAACTTTCAGGAAAATCCCCGGGAATAATTGCAATGGGCCTATTTTCACAGAAGATTGACGGAGCCAGAAGACGGGACGGAGCGGGGCCACGAGGCGCCCACCCCACAAGGCGGCGCGGTGGGCCCCTGGGCGGTGCCGGCCTATAGTGGCGGCGCCTCGGCCAGCCTCCGACGCTCCCCTCTGGACTACTTAAGGGTTTCGACCTAAAAACGCACGGGGGTTCGACCAATCTGCCAGAAGACATCCAAAACTCCGCCGCCATCGCGAAACTCCGTCTCGGGACCAGAAACTCCGTTCTGGCACCCTGCCGGGACGGGGAATTGGAGGAGTTCATCGCCATCATCACCACCGACGCCTCTCCATCGACCATCCATGTTTCCCCCATCCATGTGTGAGTAATTCTCCCGCTGTAGGCTGAAGGGGATGGTAGGGATTGGATGAGATTGATCATGTAATAGTCATAAGATTGTTAGGGCATAGTGCCTAGTATCCGTAGTTGGTACTTTTATGATATTGTTGCAACTTGTTATGCTTAATGCTTGTCACTAGGGCCCGAGTGCCATGATTTCAGATCTGAACATGTTATTTTTTCATGATGATATTCATTGTTTTATGATCTTACCTGCAAGTTGTATACACATGTTGCTGTCCGGAACCCGAGGCCCCAAAGTGACGTAAATTGGGACAACCGGAGGGCAAGGCCGTGATGTGAGGATCACATGTGTTCACGGAGTGTTAATGCTTTGCTCGGTGCTCTATTAAAAGGAGTACCTTAATTACCGCAGATTCCCTAGAGGCCCGGCTGCCAGCGGCTGGTAGGGCAAAAGATGTTGTGCAAGTTTCTCATTGCGAGCACGTACGACTATATACTGAACACATGCCTATGGTTGTTTAGTACTTGGATACCGCTTTATTATTATCTCGCAAATGCCCTCGCCTTGATTGTTAAATGAGCTCTCTTATCCATGCAGCGCCCGTTCATCCATCCCCGTGCCTACAGATATTTTAATCCTGTTGTTTACTATAATCACTACTGCTGTCTTTGTTGCACTGCTGCTTATATTTCACTACTGCTACTGCTATAAAACTGTTGCTACTGATAAACTCTTGCGAGCAAGTTTGTTTCCAGGTGCAGCTGAATTGAAAACTCCGCTGTTGTTATCACCAGAATTTGACCGGATTAGAGGTGGGCCGCGATTGAAGATGGGCTTGAAGAATATACATGGAAGAAATACATGAATCGGCCTTATATACCAAGTTTGGGCTAGTTTGCCCGTGTATCTGTAATATAGTAGGATACGTGTCGGTTAGATGGAGTTTGGGCTCGTGCCCGGTTGGGATTATTCCCACGTTAGAAAGTCTACGGACTATAAATATGTATCTAGGGTTTATGAAATAAACAACAATCACGTTCACCACAAACCAATCTAGGCGCATCGCCAACTCCCTTGTCTCGAGGGTTTCTTCCGGGTAAGCACCATGCTGCCTAGATCGCATCTTGCGATCTAGGCAGCACACGTTTATTCGTCGTCCATGCGTTGCTCGTGCTGAAGCCTTTTTAATGGCGAGCAACGTAGTTAGCATGGATGTTTTAGGGTTAGCATTGTTCATCGTATCATATGCTATCGTCGTGCGACCCTTAGATATCTAGCCGTCCTTACACCTATCTTAAGTGTAAGGGCGGCACCCCGCTTGATCATTGTTTAGTAGATCCGATCCGTTATGATTGCTCCTTGTTCTTCAGGGATTAGTTTAATATCTGCATAGTTAGGCCTTACAAACGGGTTGAAGGATCCAGTGGCGCGTAGGGTGTACTTTGCTAGCCCTAGACGGGATGTTCCGAGGATCAACTTCGTGTTGGTTTTTAGGCCTTGTCTAGGGTCTGTTTACGATCACCGTGCGTGGCCGCCAGGCTCAATCACGAGTAGGATGTTCCGATTAGGCGGTGAAAACCCTAAATCGTAGTAGGTCGTTTTAGCTTTATCTTGATCAAGCAGGACCACCATCCGATCGTACACCTCGTACGTATCATGGGTGGATCGGCTCCTTGAGCCGATTCACGGGACAACCTGAGAGCCGATCGAGGCTCGTATTTAATGTTTACGTGTATGCCATGCAGGAAACTAAGCGAGGCACATCCAACACCTTCCTGACCAGGTATAGGTCAGGTGGCATGCCCTTGCATCAGCATCGGACGTGCATGCAGAAGGCTTTGCGGGCCGTCGCTCGGAGGGACCAGGGCCAGCCGCAGTCCTGGGAGCCTCCCGGCTCTACGGTGTTGCCCGTCGCTGCCCGCCGGTGGGTTTCGACCGCAACACATTTCGGCACGCCCGGTGGGACCATCTTCGACATCAACCGCATCGCCATCTACATCCGAGATGGCGGAAGGTACTCCGACCAAGTACGAGGACCTCGACCGAGGAGCTCAAGAAGAAGCATGACGAGATCAAAGCGGTCCTCGAAGCCGACCTCATCGGCTCTTTTCACGTAACCCGCTCACATGGCATCGGGTGGAAAGGGTTCTCACCGAGGCGCGTCGATGAAGTGGACCTGTCCACCCCGTCGAAGAACGCACCAGGTCGCCGCGTCAGGAGATTAACTTCATGGTGGCTCATTCGCTGCACCGCCATTCTGAGAGCCTGGTGAACACTTTGGAGCGTGTCGCTCTGCGCGTGATCCAGGAAATCATGAGCCATCAGTACTCTCCGTCAGGACCAGCTCTCGGGACTCACCAAGGAGAGATGCCACTCCAGTCCCGTCCACCGCTGCCGTTCGCATTGGCAGCACCAGAAGTGCCGAGTTCATCGGCATACGTCGTCTACAAGATCGGTGGTGACCCTAGTGACTACCAATTCTTGCATGAGGCGCCTAGGGAGATCCCTCACGGATACACGTGCGCATACGTGCCGGATCTGCAAGAATCGGGCGCTCTCGAACCAGCTGCAACAAGCAGGGACTTCCGAACAGCAGGAGGAACTTCGGGAACGGATCTTGAGAAGCGGACGTGGCTAGCTAAGTATGCCACTCCGACAAACCTCCGGAGCTCAGCTCCTGCAGCTTGGCTCGTAGCTGGAAAAGCAAGCATGGCTGGTTAAGTATGCCACCCCGGCGAATCTTCGGAGTTCGACGCCCGCAGCCATCACCGCGGATCAGATCCGTACAATCCCGAAAGACCAGTTCGGCATGATGCCGAAAAGGAGGACAATCGGCTATTCCAAGCCGTACCCCAACGAGTACGAGTTGATCCCGCTACCACCCAAATATCGGCTCCCCGATTTCACCAAGTTTAACGGATCGGATGGTTCCAGCTCCATCGAGCATGTGAGCCGATATTTGGCACAGCTGGGCACGATCTCAGCATCGGACGAGCTGCGCGTGAGGTTCTTCGCACAGGTCCCTCACAGATCGGCTTTCGGGTGGTACACATCGCTGCCACCGGACTCAATCCGGACTTGGAAGCAGCTTGGAAGAGCAGCTCCACGTACGGCATCACTCAGAGGCTTCCGAGGCTGGCATTGCCGATCTAGCACAAGTACGACAGAAGCGCGGGGAAACAGTGTCAGAATACGTCCAGCGCTTCAGGGCCGTTAGGAACCGATGCTATTCGGTTCATGTGACTGAAAAAGAAGCAGTCGAGTTGGCGGTGGTGGGTCTCTCATCATCGATCAAGGACGTGGCCTCCCAAGCAGACTACCCTTCACTGGCACACATGGTGCGTAAGCCGCCAGCATATGAACAGCGCCACCCGGATGTTTACCAGGATAAATTCAAGCGTGCGGTGGTCCTGGTTGAGGCGGATGAAGATGAAGGTGCTCGCGGGAGATCAAGAGGTAGCAGTGGCTGAATGGACTCGGGGGCAAGCCCCGTGTCCCGTAAATGGGTTAAGTCACAAGGTCCTCCAAAAGGGTTTGACTTCGACGTGACCAAAGCCGAGCAGATTTTCGACCTCTTACTCAAGGAGAAGCAGCTAAAGTTACCCGAAGGCCACAAGATCCCCACGGCGCAGGAGCTGAACGGAAAGCCATACTGCAAGTGGCATAACACATTCACCGACGCCACCAACGACTGCAGGGTGTGGCGTCAGCAGGTCCAAATGGCGATAGAACAAGGGCGGCTAATTTTCAGCGAGTACGCCATGAAGGTCGACACACACCCCTTCCCCGCCGTTAACATGGTGGAGTGCACTTACCATGGAGGGTGCCAACCAGGATTCTCGTGCAATATCAACATGGTAGGACCTGGGCACCACTCTGGTAAGGACGGAGATGAGGGCAGCTGCTCTCATAGCAAGGACACAGAGGAAGCCGCTCCACGCGATCGGCTCCGTCACGATGGCAAGCGCTACATCACGGAGGGAGAAGTGAGGAACGTAAGATATCAGCCGACCTCTCTCTGATCACCTCCTCAACAAGTATGTGGGTCAATATGACCAACACCGGCGATACAACGACGATGATGAAAGAGATCGTCTGGCTAGGGACGCCAGGAGACACCGTCGGCACGATCGCGACGAGGAGAGATATGAGCGCCACGCCAAGGAAAAGTCGAGAGAGCAAGAAGACGTGGATAGGCACCGGGACCGCCCCTTCTTCGACACCGCTGGGATTCAGGAATGAGCCGATTGCCTACAATCGGCAACTGCCCGAATGTAGACAAAAGAAGAAGGATGCAGCTAACGTGTCCGTGTTCAAACGTCTAGGGCCTCTCCCGCCTCGGAACAAGCACGCCGAGTCCGCTCGGTAGAAGATCTCGAGGAACTAGAGGACGATGATGAAGAAGACAAGTATCATCGGCCAAGGTGGTGCCCCGATGGGCTCAGCCGTTCCCAAAAGCGTAGGGTTCAGCGACTACGTGGGTTGGAGGAAGCCGAAAGGTTATACCCGCACACGTTGAGGAAGGCGCGGCCTGATCCGGCCGCTAAAATTCAGCGAACCCCGGACGAAGAAGGTCGGCCACAAAGGAAAGAGTGGTGCCCCGGACAAAAGAAAGCCGATGATGAGACATCGGCCGGCACAAACATGGTGTTCATCCTTCCAACGGAGTTTAGTGCTCCAGGATTAGACGAAGCACCCGTGGCACAACTCGATCGCGGCCCACGGCCGGTCATCTTTGAGAAGCCACGAGAAAGAAGCTACAGGCATCTGAAGGCCCTGTACTTGCGAGGTTACATCAATGGGTAGCCTGTCAACAAGATGCTGGTGGACACCGGAGCGGCAGTCAACATCATGCCATACTCCATGCTACGTCGGTTGGGACGCTCTAGCTCGGATCTGATCAAGACCAATGTGACACTGAGCGATTTCAACGGCCAAGCATCTGACGCACAAGGTGTTCTGAATGTGGATCCGACCGTAGGAAGGAAAACCGTCCCTACAACGTTCTTTATTGTCGACAAGCAAGAACACTTATGTCTGTCCTACTAGGGAGAGATTGGATCCACGCCAATCGTTGCATTCCATCCACGGTGCACCAATGCCTAATACAGTGGGATGGAGATGAAGTAGAAGTCGTCCACGCAGATGATTCAGCCCAGATTTCAACGGCTGGCATGAACGTTTGGGAGACATCAGGCCAAGAGCCACTCTCAGGCATCAATTTGGACGACTGCGAGCGCATTGACGTGACGAAGGACGGGGTTAGGCTGGTTTTATCCACCGTCCTGACCGTGTAACCAGAGCAACATCTATGGACAAACGTGGCGATGCCGATCCATGTGATCGGCCCAAGGATCTGTGGAGGAACATTGCAAAACCTTCCTTAAGCAAGCAACATGGAGGCCGATTCCAGCAATCGGCCAAAATTATCCTCACCATACATTCTGCCTGGGTTCAACGTCAATCTAATGGGCAATGCGTTTACGTCGGCTGATGAGTTGGAAGAAGTCCACACTGGTCCTAACAGAGCCTCCGTTCACATATAGTGCCTTGGCTAACCACAGAGCCGATATCAGCAGTTACCTGGCAGAATCGGCTCGGGGGGCACCTAATCAGATGAACATGTGCGATACATGTGCAGCGAAACATTGGGGGCCGATAGAAAAAATCGGCCCGTAAAAAAAATTTCTCATGATATACAGCCGACTTTAGAGCTAAGGAACAAAGCCGATGCACAGCCATCGACTCTAGTACAATTACACAGGATCTACCCGCTGCGTGTTCAAGACGCGGATGGCCTTTTGATTCCTGGAGGGAGTGAACAGTGAGAGCTTCCTCAGCGACAACGAGCCGATTTGGTGCCAGAACCTTCTCTTCAAGGACTTTCAACCCTTTGTCGGTTAAGCCGATTGATGCTTCGCCTTCGATATCGGTTTTTTAACGGAAGAAAAGGTGATCGATGGTGGCAAGTTTGCTCATATTCGCTCAAATTCGGGTTCATTTGTCTGAAATGTATGTCTTCACCGCTGTTCTCGCCTTGACTGAGGCTCGGGGGGCAGCTGATTTGGTAGGCACTCTGTTTTTTGAAAGCCGATTGGAGTGTCGTCGGCTGATCCTGCATCATAAACCTCTTCGGAAGTGGTGGGTTGTTGCAGAAGAAGATCACCAGAGTTGCTGGAAGGAGACCATGGCATGGGCATTGGGCGATGTTACCCTTGGGTCCGCTGCGGTTGCAAACCTGCACGATTGACATCTGAGGTTCATATGGCCGTGGGTTGGATCTGTTCAAGCGGCAATTTGGGGATCTGAGTTTTGCTCTTTCGGACCAGTCGCAGATTACCATTTGAAAGACGATAGAACTGGCCTTGCTCGCGTTTTATGGCAAGGGCCGATGCGCTGCTATCGGCTTTTAATGTGTTGACTCTCTTCAAATCGGCAAAGTTGGAAAAGGGGACAGAATCAGCTGAGAAATGTCTTCTTCATTAATAAAAGAGGATTTTTACAATGAGGAGCCGATTGCTCAAGAAAGGAAGAACAAAAGAAGAGCCGATTGCTCAGAAACTACTAATCCTACATTGCTAATCCTCGCTGGCTCCATCGTCGGCGTCGGAGTTGCCGTCGGCGCTACTTCCGGAGAAATCCTCGTCGCTGCTGCCCCAGCCCTCAGCCGGAGCCTCTTCTTCCTCGTCATCATCATCATCCTCGCTGTCCGCCCAAGCGCGGAAGCGCTTCGTCGGCGGATACCCAGCGGAAGAGGAGGAATCATCCTCCTCCTCTTCCTCTCCTTCCTCGTCATCATCATCGTCCTCGCTCGTCCGCCCACGCGCGGGAGCGCTCGCCGGCGGATACCCGGCGGAGGAGGAGGAATCATCCTCCTCCTTTTCCTCCTCTACTTCTTCTTCTTCCTCCTCCTTGTCGGAGGAGGTGGGGTTCGCCCAGGAGTGGAGGTCGTCTTCACTCTCGCTCTTCAGCTCCCCTTCGATGAGGAACTCGAGGTCGTCCTCCCCATCGGTCAGAGGTAAGTCGCCATCTGACCCGATGAGTGCTTCGGGTAGGCCATCTGGTATGTGGTCGAAGTTCCACTCCTGCTCGCTCGAGGAGGAGGATTGGAGGGAGAGGCCTGAGGAGTTGGAGGAAGAGGAAGACATTGCTACAGGGAAAGAGGGTTTTTTGGGCGCTGATGGACAGAACAGAGCAAGGGGATGAAGTGGTGAACCGTTCGGCACAGATAAATAAAGAGGGATAGTGGGGATTTAATGCCATGACGGTTCTCGAGGACGTGATGCCGAAACTATCAATTCGTGCAGAGAAGCCAAGGAGGCGAGGCGAAATGATGAAAGATTCTGCGGCAGTTTTGCTCTGCCATGACATGACCCGACGAAAGAAAAACAGAGTGATTTTGGAATTGTCATTTCCAAAACCAGGGGGCATGTGTTATCACCAGAATTTGACCGGATCAGAGGTGGGCCGCGATTGAAGATGGGCTTGAAGAATATACATGGAAGAAATACATGAATCGGCCTTATATACCAAGTTTGGGCTAGTTTGCCGATGTATCCGTAATATAGTAGGATACGTGCTCTGTTAGATGGAGTTTGGGCTCGTGCCCGGTTGGGATTATTCCCACGTTAGAAAGTCTACGGACTATAAATATGTATCTAGGGTTTATGAAATAAACAACAATCACGTTCACCACAAACCAATCTAGGCGCATCGCCAACTCCCTTGTCTCGAGGGTTTCTTCCGGGTAAGCACCATGCTGCCTAGATCGCATCTTGCGATCTAGGCAGCACACGTTTATTCGTCGTTCATGCGTTGCTCGTGCTGAAGCCTTTTTGATGGCGAGCAACGTAGTTAGCATGGATGTTTTAGGGTTAGCATTGTTCATCGTATCATATGCTATCGTCGTGCGACCCTTAGATATCTAGCCATCCTTACACCTATCTTGGGTGTAAGGGCGGCACCCCGCTTGATCATTGTTTAGTAGATCCGATCCGTTATGATTGCTCCTTGTTCTTCAGGGATTAGTTTAATGTCTGCATAGTTAGGCCTTACAAACGGGTTGAAGGATCCAGTGGCGCGTAGGGTGTACTTTGCTAGCCCTAGACGGGATGTTCCGAGGATCAACTTCGTGTTGGTTTTTAGGCCTTGTCTAGGGTCGGTTTACGATCACCGTGCGTGGTCGCCAGGCTCAATCACGAGTAGGATGTTCCGATTAGGCGGTGAAAACCCTAAATCGTAGTAGGTCGTTTTAGCTTTATCTTGATCAAGCAGGACCACCATCCGATCGTACACCTCGTACGTATCATGGGTGGATCGGCTCCTTGAGCCGATTCACAGGACAACCTGAGAGCCGATCGAGGCTCGTATTTAATGTTTACGTGTATGCCATGCAGGAAACTAAGCGAGGCACATCCAACACCTTCCTGACCAGGTATAGGTCAGGTGGCACGCCCTTGCATCAGCATCGGACGTGCGTGCGTAAGGCTTTGCGGGCCGTCGCTCGGAGGGACCAGGGCCAGCCGCAGTCCCGGGAGCCTCCCGGCTCTACTGTGTTGACCGTCGCTGCTCGCTGGTGGGTTTTTGACCGCAACAGGCTTACAAATATTCTTTGGCTCCCCTTGTGTCGAATCAATAAATTGGGTTTTACTTCCCTCGAAGACTGTTGCGATCCCCTATACTTGTGGGTCATCAAGACTATTTTCTGGCACCGTTGCCGGGGAGCATAGCTTTATTTGCAAGTTCACCTGAATTGATATTGTTCGCTGCAAATCCTCCATCATGGGTAAACCTCGCGATGCTAAAGTCGCCATATTACCGTCCACTACAAGAAAAGGTACAACTCTGAGTACCTCTGCTGCTCATGATTCACCATCTGTGATAGGTAAACTTGTTTCACCACAACAAGCTTCACATGCTGGTACCTCTACTGAATCTGAAAATTCCTCTTATAATTTTGATGATGCTTCTGCTGTGCTTGATAATGATGGTTCATTAGGATCTTTTCTAGATGCTACAATTGCTAGGTTTATACAAATTGAAAATACTGAAATTCCTGATGAAAATACTGCTACACCTGTTAATTCACCTGAGTCTGTTGAGTACTCTAGTGATGATCTTGATGAAGATTATGTGGAACTTGATGATGATTTTATTGATAAATGTAATGCTACTACTGGTGCAAGTAACATTAAAAAACTTCTTGCACAACATGTTGTTAGATATAAACTGTCTCCTGATCCTAAATTTGCCACATCTCCTATCAACATTAAGGATAAGGATTATGATTTTTCTCTTGATTTATCTCATATATCTATTGTTGAGAAAACACCTTTTTGTGGTACTGAAAAAGAAAGTGTTGTAGAGCACATGAATGAGCTCTCTACTTTTTAGTAGCTAGTTTTCTGATGATATTAAGAAGCGTACTTATTTTGTTGCTAAAGTTTTTCCTTTCTCATTAAAGGATGATGCTAAAACTTGGTATAATAGTTTGCCTCCTGATTCTATTGATAGTCCAAAAGGTTTGCTTGATGTTTTCTTTCGAAAATACTTTCCTGCTAGTGCTCAACATATTGCCTTGCGGAAAATTTATAGTTTTGACCAGGAAGATGGAGAGAAATTGCCTGAAGCTTGGGCAAGGTTTTGCTCTCTTATCAGAGCTCGGCCTGGACATGATTTGGAAAAGCATGACCTACTTGATATATTTTATAGTGGACTAACCATTGAGTCTAGGGCATACCTGGATAGTTGTGCTGGTTGTGTTTTCAGGAAAAGAACTCCGGACGACGCTTGAAGAATTATTGGCTAGAATAGGCCGAAATCATGATGATTGGACTACACCCGAACCAACCCCGACACCAATATTGAAGAAGAGGGGTATGATTAAATTAAATGATGAAGATATGAGGGAAGCCAAGAAATCTCTTAAAGAGAAGGGTATTAAATCCGAAGATGTGAAGAATTTACCCCCCATAGAAGATTTATGTAAGATAACTCCCCCTTCATCCACGATCGAGGTACATTCTCTCCAACGCTTTGATAGAGAAGATATTCCTTACTTGAAACCTCCTGATCAATGTTTAGATGAGTTTGATAATTATGTTGTTAAGCAAAATAATTTTAATATGAGAGTAGAGAATCATTTAATGGAAAATTCTCGAGCTATTAGTGAATTGCATGATATTGTGGAGAGAACCTCCAATGATGTTAAGATGCTTGTTAAACATTTTCATATGGTTCAAACTCAAATTGATCAACTTACTAAAGTGCAAAATGACTTGTTAAAAAATACTTCTAAAGAAAAACATGCTTACGAAGTAACAACTAGAGGTGGTGTTTCCACTCAGGATCCTCTATGTCCCGAGGGGCATCCCAAAAGAGTTGAACAAGATTCTCAACGAACTAAAGAAATTAGTGCTCCTTCTAAGAAAAAGAAGAAGAAACATAAAACTGTTGTAGAATCCTCTGAGCCTCGTTAATGATCCTAATAGTATTTCTATTTCGATGCTGAAATTGAAAGTGGTAATGAACATGATAAAGATAATGATAAGAATGATGTTTCTGATAAAGAAGAGGTTGAAGATGAACCTGAAAAGCATGCTAAAAATAAAAAGTATACTAAGGAAGATTTTATTGCTAAGAAACATGGTAATGAAAGAGAACCTTGGGTTCAAAAGAAAATGCCTTTCCCTGCTAAGAAACTAAAATCAAAAGAGGAAGAGCATTATAATAAATTTTGTGATTGGATGAAACCTTTGTTCCTGCAAATCCCTTTGACTGATGCTATTAAATTGCCTCCTTATTCAAAGTATATGAAAGATATTGTCTCTAACAAAAGGAAAATTCCTAATGAGGAGATTTCCACTATGCTTGCTAATTACTCTTTCAATGGCAAGGTTCCAAAGAAGTTGGGAGACCCTGGTATACCGACTATCCCTTGTTCTATCAAGAATAATTATGTTAGAACTGCTCTATGTGATTTGGGAGCAGGAGTTAGTGTTATGCCTTTTTCTCTTTACAAGAGACTTTATTTAGATAAGTTGATACCAACTGATATATCTTTGCAAATGGCTGATAAATCTACTGCTGTTCCTGTTGGTATATGTGAGGATGTTCCTGTTCAAGTTACTAATAATTGCTTAATATTAACTGATTTTGTTGTGTTGGAAATGCCTGAAGATGATAATATGTCTATTATTCTTGGAAGACCCTTTATTAACACTGTAGGGGCTGTTATTGATTACAATAAAGGAAAAGTTACTTTCAATGTCGATGACAAGGAACATACTGTTTATTTTCCCAAGAGGGTTGATAAAGTATATGGAGTTAATACAATTTCTAATTTGAGAACCATCAAAGTGAGAGTTATTGATTTTCCTATATATGAGCCTAAAAAAGGATATCAAAGTATTATGATTGGATCCATATCAATACAATATAAGGTAACATGATTGATTTGAGGTTTATTTCTTCTTATGTCATGTAAGATTTATTTGGTGGCAAGACTTGATCAACCTTGTTAACAAGTACATTTTATATGCATAGAAGAGCTAAACAACATTTCTTTCTTCCTCCACTTGCATTACTTCTTGTAGTACTATTTGTTTTGCAAGATGCTTTAGTTGTTTAGAAGTTTGAAAATCTTTTTCTGTCCTGAAATAGTAATGTTAACACCCAGAAATGTGCGTTTTTCGAAGTTCTCAAAAATTTACAAAAATTATACCGTTGGTCTTATTTTTCGAAGAGCAACCTGGGAGTGCCTGGGGCTGACCAGTGGGGCACCCTGATACGTCTCCGACGTATCGATAATTTCTTATGTTCTATGCCATATTATTGATGATACCTACATGTTTTATGCACACTTTATGTCATATTCGTGCATTTTCTGGAACTAACCTATTAACAAGATGCCGAAGTGCCGGTTGCTCGTTTTCTCGCTGTTTTTGGTTTCAGAAATCCTAGTAACGAAATATTCTCGGAATTGGACGAAATCAAGACCCGGGGGCCTATTTCGCCATGAACCTTCCGGAAGACCGAAGAGCATACGAAGTGGGGCCACGAGGTGGCCAAACCACAAGGCGGCGCGGCCAAGGGGGCCCGCGCCGCCTCGTGGTGTGGGCCCCTCGTCGGCCCCCGACTCGCCCTTCCGCCTACTTAAAGCCTCCGTCGCGAAACCCCCGATGCGAAGAACCACGATACGGAAAACCTTCCGGAGACGCCGCCGCCGCCGATCCCATCTCGGGGGATTCCGGAGATCTCCTCCGGCACCCTGCCGGAGAGGGGATTCATCTCCCGGAGGACTCTACACCGCCATGGTCGCCTCCGGAGTGATGAGTGAGTAGTTCACCCCCGGACTATGGGTCCATAGCGGTAGCTAGATGGTTGTCTTCTCCTCATTGTGCTTCATTGTTGGATCTTGTGAGCTGCCTAACATGATCAAGATCATCTATCCGTAATACTCTATGTTGTGTTTGTCGGGATCCGATGGATAGAGAATACCATGTTATGTTAATTATCAAGTTATTGCATATGTGTTGTTTATGATCTTGCATGCTCTCCGTTATTAGTAGAGGCTCGGCCAAGTTGATGCTAGTAACTCCAAGAGGGAGTATTTATGCTCGATAGTGGGTTCATGCCTGCATTGACACCGGGACGAGTGACGAGAAAGTTCTAAGGTTGTGTTGTGCTGTTGCCACTAGGGAAAAAAAATTGATGCTATGTCCGAGGATGTAGTTATTGATTACATTACGCACCATACTTAATGCAATTGTCTTTTGTTTTACAACTTAATACTGGAGGGGGTTCGGACGATAACCTGAAGGTGGAGTTTTTAGGCATAGATGCAGTTGGATGGCGGTCTATGTACTTTGTCGTAATGCCCAATTAAATCTCACTATACTTATCATGACATGTATGTGCATTGTTATGCCCTCTCTATTTGTCAATTGCCCGACTGTAATTTGTTCACCCAACATGCTTTTATCTTATGGGAGAGACACCTCTAGTGAGCTGTGGACCCCGGTCCATTCTTTTAATACTTGAAATACAAATCTGCTGCAATACTTGTTTTACTATTTTCTCTCGCAAACAATCATCTTCCACACAATACGGTTAATCCTTTGTTACGAGCAAGCCGGTGAGATTGACAACCTTCTTGTTTCGTTGGGGCAAAGTACTTTGGTTGTGTTGTGCAGGTTCCACGTTGGCGCCGGAATCCCTGGTGTTGCGCCGCACTACATCCCGCCGCCATCAACCTTCAACGTGCTTCTTGGCTCCTCCTGGTTCGATAAACCTTGGTTTCTTTACGAGGGAAAACTTGCTGCTGTGCGCATCATACCTTCCTCTTGGGGTTGCCCAACGAACGTGTGAAATACACGCCATCAAGCATATTTTCTGGCGCCGTTGCCGGGGAGATCAAGACACGCTGCAAGGGGAGTCTCCACATCCCAATCTCTTTACTTTGTTTTTGTCTTGCTTTATTTTATTTACTACTTTGTTTGCTGCATTATATCAAAACACAAAAAAATTAGTTGCTAGCTTTACTTTATTTACTGTCTTGTTTGCTATATCGAAAACACAAAAAAATTAGTATACTTGCATTTACTTTATCTAGTTTGCTTTATTTACTACTGCTAAAATGAGTAATCCTGAAGTTGAAGTTCGTTCATTTAAGCAACAAGGAGGAGAATGTTTAAAAGATGCTTGGTATAGAATTAGTGATGCCCATAATAGGTGCACTAAGAAACACTCCACCACTATCCTACTCAGGAGTTTTTATGTTGGTATCTCTAGCTGGAATAGATATGTTCTTGATTGTCTCGCGGGAGGTAACTTCCTAGGTGCTCCCGCTTTAGAAGCTAGTTGCATTATTGAGAGTTTATTTGGAACACCACCTGTTAATGAAATTAAAATTAAAACCTCCCTTGAGGATGTTATCAAAAAATTGGAAACCATAGAGAAATTTTTTAGTGTTGAAACTAAGTTGGAGATGTTACTTGATAAAACTGATAAACTTGATAAATCCTTAGGAGGAATTGATGAAAGAATTAGTGTCCTAGGAACTTGTGTTGACCATGATAATCAAATTAATAGGATTGGCGAACTTGAAAAAGCTATGGGAACCTTGGGTTCAACCTTTTCATCTTTACAGTTTAGAGAGAAAGCTTATGTGGGAAAGGAGCAAAAGTTTATGTATGCTTCTAAAGTGCCTAAATCAAAGAAATATTATTATAGGCCTAAAATTGACAAAGCCCCTAGTACCACTGCAAATGGGGGAGCTTATGATATCGATGCTCCATTCTCCGATAACACTTGAGTTACACTTTCTGCGCCTAGCTGAAAGGCGTTAAAGAAAAGCGCTTATGGGAGATAACCCATATTTTTACTACAGTATTTTTGTTTTATATTTGTGTCTTGGAAGTTGTTTACTACTGTAGCAACCTCTCCTTATCTTAGTTTTATGTTTTGTTGTGCCAAGTAAAGTCTTTGATAGTAAAGTAAGTACTAGATTTGGATTCTTGCGCGAGTTCCAGATTTCTTTGCTGTCACGAATCTGGGTCTACCTCCCGGTAGGTAGCTCAGAAAATTAAGCCAATTTACGTGCATGATCCTCAGATATGTACGCAACTTTCATTCAATTTTGGGGATTTTCATTTGAGCAAGTCTGGTGGCCTAATAAAATCCATCTTTACGGACTGTTCTGTTTTGACAGATTCTGCCTTTTATTTCGCATTGCCTCTTTTGCTATGTTGGATGAATTTCTTTGATCCATTAATGTCCAGTAGCTTTATGCAATGTCCAGAAGTGTTAAGAATGATTGTGTCACCTCTGAACATGTGAATTTTTATTGTGCACTAACCCTCTAATGAGTTGTTTCGAGTTTGGTGTGGAGGAAGTTTTCAAGGATCAAGAGAGGAGTATGATGCAATATGATCAAGGAGAGTGAAAGCTCTAAGCTTGGGGATGCCCCGGTGGTTCACCCCTGCATATTCTAAGAAGACTCAAGCGTCTAAGCTTGGGGATGCCCAAGGCATCCCCTTCTTCATCGACAACATTATCAGGTTCCTCCCCTGAAACTATATTTTTATTCTGTCACATCTTATGCACTTTGCTTGGAGCGTCGGTTTGTTTTTGTTTTTGTTTTGTTCGAATAAAATGGATCCTAGCATTCACTTTATGGGAGAGAGACACGCTCCGCTGTAGCATATGGACAAGTATGTCCTTAGGCTCTACTCATAGTATTCATGGCGAAGTTTCTTCTTCGTTAAATTGTTATATGGTTGGAATTGGAAAATGCTACATGTAGTAACTCTAAAATGTCTTGGATAATTTGATACTTGGCAATTGTTGTGCTCATGTTTAAGCTCTTGCATCATATGCTTTGCACCCATTAATGAAGAAACACTTAGAGCTTGCTAATTTGGTTTGCATATTTGGTTTCTCTAGAGTCTAGATAACATCTAGTATTGAGTTTTGAACAACAAGGAAGACGGTGTAGAATCTTATAATGTTTACAATATGTCTTTTATGTGAGTTTTGCTGCACCGTTCATCCTTGTGTTTGTTTCAAATAACCTTGCTAGCCTAAACCTTGTATCGAGAGGGAATACTTCTCATGCATCCAAAATACTTGAGCCAACCACTATGCCATTTGTGTCCACCATACCTACCTACTACATGGTATTTATCCGCCATTCCAAAGTAAATTGCTTGAGTGCTACCTTTAAAATTCCATCATTCACCTTTGCAATATATAGCTCATGGGACAAATAGCTTTAAAAACTATTGTGGTATTGAATATGTACTTATGCACTTTATCTCTTATGAAGTTGCTTGTTGTGCGATAACCATGCTTCTGGGGACGCCATCAACTATTCTTTGTTGAATATCATGTGAGTTGCTATGCATGTCCGTCTTGTCTGAAGTAAGAGAGATCTACCACGTTAATGGTTGGAGCATGCATATTGTTAGAGAAGAACATTGGGCCGCTAACTAAAGCCATGAATCATGGTGGAAGTTTCAGTTTTGGACATATATCCTCAATCACTTATGAGAATAATAATTGTTGCCACATGCTTATGCATTAAAGAGGGGTCCATTATCTGTTGTCCATGTTGTCCCGGTATGGATGTCTAAGTTGAGAATAATCAAAAGCGAGAAATCCAAAATGCGAGCTTTCTCCTTAGACCTTTGTACAGGCGGCATGGAGGTACCCCATTGTGACACTTGGTTAAAACATGTGCATTGCAAAGATCCGGTAGTCCAAGCTAATTAGGACAAGGTGCGGGCACTATTAGTATACTATGCATGAGACTTGCAACTTGTAAGATATAACTTTCATAACTCATATGCTTTATTACTACCGTTGACAAAATTGTTTCATGTTTTCAAAATAAAAGCTCTAGCGAGAAATATAGCAATCGATGCTTTCCTCTTTGAAGGACCATTCTTTTTACTTTTATGTTGAGTCAGTTCACCTATCTCTCTCCACCTCAAGAAGCAAACACTTGTGTGAACTATGCATTGATTCCTACATATTTGCATATTGCACTTGTTATATTACTCTATGTTGACAATTATCCATGAGATATACATGTTACAAGTTGAAAGCAACCGCTGAAACTTAATCTTCCGTTGTGTTGCTTCAATGCCTTTACTTTGATTTATTGCTTTATGAGTTAATTCTTATGCAAGACTTATTGATGCTTGTCTTGAAGTACTATTCATGAAAAGTCTTTGCTTTATGATTCACTTGTTTACTCATGTCATTACCATTGTTTTGATCGCTGCATTCACTACATATGTTTACAAATAGTATGATCAAGATTATGATGGCATGTCACTTCGAAATTATCTTTGTTATCGTTTTACCTGCTCGGGACAAGCGGAACTAAGCTTGGGGATGCTTGATACGTCTCCGACGTATCGATAATTTCTTATGTTCTATGCCATATTATTGATGATACCTACATGTTTTATGCACACTTTATGTCATATTCGTGCATTTTACGGAACTAACCTATTAACAAGATGCCGAAGTGCCGATTGTCTGTTTTCTCGCTGTTTTTGGTTTCAGAAATCCTAGTAACGAAATATTCTCGGAATTGGACGAAATCAAGACCCAGGGGCCTATTTCGCCACGAACCTTCCAGAAGACCGAAGAGCATACGAAGTGGGGCCACGAGGTGGCCAAACCACAAGGCGGCGCGGCCAAGGGGGGGCCCGCGCCGCCCTGTGGTGTGGGCCCCTCGTCAGCCCCCCGACTCTGCCCTTCCCCTACTTAAAGCCTCCGTCGCGAAACCCCTGATGCGAAGAACCACGATACGGAAAACCTTCCAGAGACGCCGCCGCCGCCGGTCCCATCTCGGGGGATTCTGGAGATCTCCTCCGGCACCCTGCCGGAGAGGGGATTCATCTCCCGGAGGACTCTACACCGCCATGGTCGCCTCCGGAGTGATGAGTGAGTAGTCACCCCTGGACTATGGGTCCATAGCAGTAGCTAGATGGTTGTCTTCTCCTCATTGTGCTTCATTGTTGGATCTTGTGAGCTGCCTAACATGATCAAGATCATCTATCCGTAATACTCTATGTTGTGTTTGTCGGGATCCGATGGATAGAGAATACCATGTTATGTTAATTATCAAGTTATTGCATATGTGTTGTTTATGATCTTGCATGCTCTCCGTTATTAGTAGAGGCTCTGGCCAAGTTGATGCTAGTAACTCCAAGAGGGAGTATTTATGCTCGATAGTGGGTTCATGCTCGCATTGACACTAGGACGATGTGACGAAAGTTCTAAGGTTGTGTTGTGCTTGTTGCCACTAGGGATAAAACATTGATGCTATGTCCGAGGATGTAGTTATTGATTACATTACGCACCATACTTAATGCAATTGTCTCGTTGTTTTACAACTTAATACTCGGAGGGGGTTCGGACGATAACTCTGAAGGTGGACTTTTTAGGCATAGATGCGAGTTGGATGGCGGTCTATGTACTTTGTCGTAATGCCCAATTAAATCTCACTATACTTATCATGACATGTATGTGCATTGTTATGCCCTCTCTATTTGTCAATTGCCCGACTGTAATTTGTTCACCCAACATGCTTTTATCTTATGGGAGAGACACCTCTAGTGAACTGTGGACCCCGGTCCATTCTTTTAATACTGAAATACAAATCTGCTGCAATACTTGTTTTACTATTTTCTCTGCAAACAATCATCTTCCACACAATACGGTTAATCCTTTGTTACAGCAAGCCGGTGAGATTGACAACCTCATCTGTTTCGTTGGGGCAAAGTACTTTGGTTGTGTTGTGCGGGTTCCACGTTGGCGCCGGAATCCCTGGTGTTGCGCCGCACTACATCCCGCCGCCATCAACCTTCAACGTGCTTCTTGGCTCCTCCTGGTTCGATAAACCTTGGTTTCTTTCTGAGGGAAAACTTGCTGCTGTGCGCATCATACCTTCCTCTTGGGGTTGCCCAACGAACGTGTGAAATACACGCCATCACACCCCAGGGCTGGACCCCATGGGCTGGCGCGGCCAGCAAGGGGGGCGCGCCACCATGTGGTGAGGGCCCCTCCTGGCCCCACTTTGTCATCCCTTCCACTCATTCCACTCTCTCTCCCGAAAAAAACTCGTACCAGTTCATCCTCACTCGCGTTTTCGCCCAAGAGCTCGGGATTTTTCGATCTCCTTGCTCAGCCCAGATTTCTGTCTGAAATTTGGCACATTTGCTCTCCGGTGTGTGACTCCTCCGATTATCCAAATAGAATTTTGTTTGGTTGAGTATATCTTGAGTAATTTGCTGCTGTAGGTGACATGTTAAGTGAGCTTGCATGCTTGTTCTAAGTTGTAAAAAGTAATTTTGATGCATGTTTAGTACTCTACCAAGTTCCTATAGTAGTTTCCCTCATTATTATGTCTCGAAATCAAATTTTATAATGATTGTTGAAAAATTTCAGAAAATGGAATGGAATAGACACCAACTCAACCAACATGAATTGGAGGTCCATGAAGTTATGAGAGTTCACCGTGAAGAGGGAGTATACCCCTCCTACTACCCATGCACCGATTTCATGAAGAGTGCGGGAATTTTTCAGGATGTTCAAAATCTAATTTCTAATGCAGGGTTAGAAGATTTTGTTGTTGGTGAACCTTACCAATATGCAACCATGTCAGTGGTGCAGGATTTGAATTCCATTGGTCCCAACCTAACCCCATGGTTCGATATAAAAGCTACAATAAAACTATCAACTTGTCCTTTGATGATTTTTGTGCAGCTATTAAAGTGCCACAATGGGGATCATGTGAGAAGATTAGGGGGCTGCCAAAGCAACTCTTGAAGCTATACGAGATGATCTGTCAAGGGAGAAGCTTCTCAGATGAGAGTGGTAAAATTCGTAGTATTCAACTCCCATCTATTCGCTATTTTGCTTACTTTATCACCAAGAGCGTTCGTGCTAGAAAGAATGCAAATAAGTTATCCATCCATGACTTGGCTTTCCTAGCTGCTGCATTGGAACATGATAGGACTTATAATTTGGGTGCCTTGATAGCTTTTAGGCTTGCCACTAACCGTGATAAAGGAGGAATTTGCGGAGGTCTCATTGCCTCTCGTTTGCTAGCTATGCATGGTGTAGAACCTCACCCTCTTGATATTCAGATTTCTATAGAGAAACTTGATATTGTTTCCATGATAAAACATGACTTTGTTTCTAATTGGTCTAACTTGAGTAACATGTCCTATGAGATAACCTTTTTCAAGAAAAAGTGGAGAACAACTAAAACTGAAAGGCTAGTTGGATTGCCTGCACCTGTTTTGTTTAACCTTGATTCCAGGGAGAATTGGTCGGTCACAGAAGATGAACTTGATGCATACATAGAGGGGGCAGCCATCATGCAGGGGACGGCACGGAGGAGGCCGAGGAACCCCTCGACTTGTCATCCGATGCAGCAAGTTCTTCACATCAGTATCTCGGGCATGTGGAGCCTTCATCCTTTTCTGCGGCACAGGGATCTTACTACGACCACGCCATGTATGATCCACCGGCGTGGAACCCTGACCCTCGCTGGGGTTGATCTCCACTGAGGCCAAAAGCCTAAGCTTGGGGGGAGGTATGCCGGCATCACTCATTCATTGCATATTACAATTCGCGGATATGTGTACATACTTGTTTCACTTCTTATGGTTGCCTCTAATATAAGGAAGATGATATTTGGGGAAGTGCTGTCTAAAAACAGATTCTGGACTGATACTAAAAAATTCCTAAAAATAGCCAGAACGTTATTTTGAGAAGCCAATTTTTGTGCATGTTCCCCAGGTTATTATCTAACTTTCATTAGTTGAGCACTTTTCGAGTTGAACAACGGAAGATTTTCGTAAAAAAATGATTACTGTACTGCTGTCAAGTTTGACGAATTTCTGCCACTTTGTGTCTATGTGACTCTTCTAGTTTTCATTCTCTTGTTTTTGCTTTGTTTCTTTTCTAAAACACAAAAAGACCAAAAATATTTCTGTTGTTTCTCTTCACCATTTATTATTTTGGTTTCTTGTTCTTATTTTGCTTTATTTGCTATCGTTGGTTTGCTATGAGAAAATCCAAAAAGATTTTGTTTTGTTTGCATGTTTCCTTTTGTTCTTGTTTCCAATTCGAAAACACCAAAAATATTTGCTGTTCTTCTTTGGTTTTGTAAAGTTCACTATGGAGTTCAGGGGTCTTCGGTGGTTGGAGCTTGGTTTTCATTTCATATTATTCAAGCTACACAAGTGAAAGGCAATAATGACGATCTACGACAATTCGACTGTGGTGAGAGGCTGGTATGAACTCTATTTGTTTTCATTTTTGTACATATACTCATCCATGTGAGCATGCTTAGTTGGTTCATGTGAGGTATGTGTCATTTAATGAAGTCTAGTAGTTCATGATCTCTCATGTTTAGTTCAAATTTATTAATATGAGTAGCATGTCATAAATATTTGCTTACATTGTTTTATTCATAGATAGGTATGACATTGTGGTATCCTCCTCTGAGTAATTCATTTGAATCGACTTGGCACATGCTCACGCATGCATATGACTGAAACAAAAGTCAATTAAGCCTCGGTGATTTACTTTGCTTCAGAGTTCTTGTATCACTTTTATGCCTCCGTTTATTTTATTTTGTCGCAAGCATGATTATGACAATTGTTGCTCTCTTGATTGTCGCTTCCCAGTCTATTGCTAGCCTTCACTTGTACTGAGCGGGAATGCTGCTCGTGCTTCCAAACCCCTGAAAACCAAGTTATTCCAAAGTGTTCACCATAAATACCTATGCATGGAATTTCAAACCATTCCAAGTAAATTCTCATGTGCTACCTTTAAACCTTCAAAGTACTTCTCAATTTGTGTTAATGTTATATAGCTCATGAGGAAGTATGTGGTGTTTTATCTTTCAACCTTGTCATTTACTCCTGACATACTTTCACCAATGGACTAGTGGCACATCCGCTTATCCAATAATTTTGCAAAAAGAGCTGGCAACGGGGTGCCCAGCCCCAATTAATCAACTTTCATCAATAATTATCTTCACATGTTTTGCCCCGATTTATCGGTAAGCAACTTAATTTGCAAATAGACACTCCTCCATGGTATGTGAATGTTGGAAGGCACCCGAGGATTCGGTTAGCCATGGCTTGTGTAAGCAAAGGTTGGGGGAGTGTCATCCATAATGAAACTAAAGTATATGTGTAAACAAAAGAGAAGAGGGATGATTTACCTTGCTCGGTAGAGATAACGTCCTTCATGGGAGCCGCTCTTGAAAGTCCGGTTGACGAGGTGGTTAGAGTACCCACTATCATTCGTTGACAACAACAAACACCTCTCAAAATAATTTTACTCCTGTTTTACAAATGAAAAGCTCTAGCACATGTTAATCCCTGCTTCCCTCTGTGAAGGGTCAATCTTTTACTTTTACATTGAGTCTCCATCCTTTCTTTGAGCACCTTCTTGAGAGCATAATTGTCATTCTTAGTGTAATATGCTTGTCCCAAAATATTATTAGATGTGGTATAACTTTGATGCTTTTATCTTTAATAATCTTTACTTCTAATCTCTCCATGAAATTCAGAGGTGCCTGGGCATTTATGTTTTGCTGTACAAATACGGGCCAGCGAGATACCACTTTATCATATCTTTCTATGAACATTGCAATCCTGCTGATAGACATGATTCAGGATGCTTATTATTAGTTTGTTGGTATCTTTTTCATGATTGGCATAACTATTAGATGACTTTATTTGCATGTATCTTATTATGAATTGCCTAAGTACTTGTCCATATCATGAGAATATTTACATCATATGAACAAATGTGTTCGTCAAAGTTCTTTTATCGCACTCAGTTGTTAACTGAATTGCTTGAGGACAAGCAATAAGCTAAGCTTTGGGGGAGTTGATACGTCCAAAACGTATCTACTTTCCCGAACACTTTTCTATTGTTTTGCCTCTAATTTGTGTATTTTGGATACAACTAACACGGACTAACGCTGTTTTCAGCAGAATTGCCCTGGTGTCTTATTTTTGTGCAGAAACTCAACTTTCAGGAAAATCCCCGGGAATAATTGCAATAGGCCTATTTTCACAGAAGATTGACGGAGCCAGAAGACGAGACAGATGGGGGCCACGAGGCGCCCACCCGACAAGGCGGCGCGATGGGCCCCTGGGCCGCGCCGGCCTATGGTGGCGGCGCCTCGGCCAGCCTCCGACGCTCCCCTCTGGACTACTTAAGGGTTCCGACCTAAAAACGCACGGGGGTTCGACCAATATGCCAGAAGACATCCAGAACTCCGCCGCCATCGCGAAACTCCGTCTCGTTACCAGAAACTCCGTTCTGGCACCTCGCCGGGACGGGGAATTGGAGGAGATCATCGCCATCATCACCACCGACGCCTCTCCATCGACCATCCATGTTTCCCCCATCCATGTGTGAGTAATTCCCCCGCTGTAGGCTGAAGGGGATGGTAGGGATTGGATGAGATTGATCATGTAATAGTCATAAGATTGTTAGGGCATAGTGCCTAGTATCCGTAGTTGGTACCTTTATGATATTGTTGCAACTTGTTATGCTTAATGCTTGTCACTAGGGCCCGAGTGCCATGATTTCAGATCTGAACATGTTATTGTTTGATGATGATATTCATTGTTTTATGATCTTACCTGCAAGTTGTATACACATGTTGTTGTCCGGAACCCGAGGCCCCAAAGTGACAGAAATTGGGACAACCGGAGGGGAAGGCTATGATGTGAGGATCACATGTGTTCACGGAGGTTAATACTTTGCTCCGGTGCTCTATTAAAAGGAGTACCTTAATTACCAGTAGATTCCCTAGAGGCCCGGCTGCCACCGGCTGGTAGGACAAAAGATGTTGTGCAAGTTTCTCATTGCGAGCACGTACGACTATATACGGAACACATGCCTATGGTTGTTTAGTACTTGGATACCGCTTTATTATCTGCAAATGTCCTGCCTTGATTGTTAAATGAGCTCTCTTATCCATGCAGCGCCCGTTCATCCATCCTTGTGCCTACAATATTTTAATCCTGCTGTTTACTATAATCACTACTGTTGTCTTTGTTGCACTGCTGCTTATATTTCACTACTGCTACTGCTATAAAACTGTTGCTACTGATAAACTCTTGCGAGCAAGTCTATTTCCAGGTGCAGCTGAATTGACAACTCCGCTGTAAAGGCTTACAAATATATTCTTTGGCTCCCCTTGTGTCGAATCAATAAATTGGGTTTTACTTCCCTCAAAGACTGTTGCGATCCCCTATACCTGTGGGTCATCAGCCTTTTCCACGCAGTCTCCCCTCATAGCGCGATTCAGGAACACCGATCGGCTTAAGGTCAGGAATAAAGTCAACAGAAAACTCAATGACCTCCTCTGTTCCATAGCCCTTGGAGATGCTTCCTTCTGGCCTAGCACGATTATGAACGTACTTCTTTAAGACTCCCATTAATCTCTCAAAGGGGAACATGTTGTGTAGAAATACATGACCAAGAACGCCAATCTCTTCGACCAGGTGAACTAGGAGATGTGTCATAATATTGAAGAAGGATGGTGGTAACACCAACTCGAAGCTGACTAGACATTGGACCACATCCTTCTGTAAATTTTGTAGAGTAAGTGGATTGATTACCTTCTGAGAAATTGCATTGAGGAACGCACATAGCTTCACAATGGGTACTCGAACATTTTCCGGCAGAAGCCCCTCAATGCAACCAGAAGTAATTGTGTCATAATCACGTGGCAGTCATGAGACTTTAGGTTTTGAAACTTTTTCTCTGACATGTTTATTATTCCCTTTATATTCGACGAGAAGCCAGACAGGAGCTTGATGCTACTCAGGATTTCAAAAAAGATCTCATTCTCCTCTTTGGTAAGAGCGTAGTCGGCGGGACCTTGATACTTCTCTCGGATTCGGGTTGTTTCTTTCGTGGATACTTTGTTGGTCCTGCTCGTGCATCCGGTGTATCTTTTGTCTTCCCATACACGCCCAAGAAGTTTAGCGAGGTTCACGCAAAGATTTTTCGTCACGTGCATCACGTCGATTGCAGAGTGAACCTCTAAGAATTTCTAGTAGGGTAGCTCCCAAAATATCGACTTCTTCTTCCACATGGGTACGTGTCCGTCAACATCATGCGGAACATATTGTCCGTCAGGACCCTTTCCAAAGATCACTTTTAAATCCTTGACCATATCATATATAACTTCCCCGGTAGGGTGGGTAGGCTTCGTTTGGTTATCTGCCTCACCTACGAAATGCTTTCCTCTCTTTCTTACGTGATGTTGTTTTGGAAGAAATCGACGATGCCCAGGTACACATTCTTGTTTCCCAAATACTTACTGTCAGTCTCACCTAAACAGTGTGTGCATGCATTGTATCCCTTGTTTGACTGCCCTGAAATGTTACCAAGAGCAGGCCAATCATTGATGGTTACAAATAACAACGCTCGTAGGTTAAATTCCTTTTGTTCGTGCTCATCCCACACAGGTACACCTTCTTCACGCCACAACTCTAAAAGTTCTTCAACCAATGGCCTTAGGTACACATCAATGTCGTTGCCGGGTTGCTTCGGGCCCTGGATGAGCACTGGCATCATAATGAACTTCCGCTTCATGCACAACCAAGGAGGGAGGTTATAGATACATAGAGTCACCGGCCGAGTGCCATGACCGGAGCTCTGCTCCCGAAAGGATTAAAGTCATCCGTACTTAGACCAAATCTTAAGTTCCTTGCGTCATCCGAAAATGACTTGAACTCTCTATCGATTTTTCTCCACTCGCGACCCGTCAGCGGGGTGTCTCAGCATCACATCTTTCTTACGGTCCTCTTTGTGCCATCGCAACAACTTGGCATGCTCTTTGTTCTGGAACAAACATTTCAACCGTGGTATTATAGGAGCATACCACATCACCTTCGCAGGAACCCTCTTCCTAGGGTTGGACTCGCCCTCAACATCGCCAGGGTCATCTCGCCTGATCTTATACCTCAATGCACTACATACCGGGCATGCATTCAAATTCTCGTACTCCTCGCGGTAGAGGATGCAGTCATTGATGCATGCATGTATCTTCTGCACCTCTAATCCTACAGGGCAGACAACCTTCTTTGCTTCGTACGTACTAGAGGGCAATACGTTCTCCCCTGGAAGCATTTATTTTCAGCAACTTTTCAAATCCCCTGTCAGAAGTACCATTCTCTGCCTTCCATTGCAGCAATTCCTACGTGGTACCCAGATTTTTCTGGCCATTTTCGCAATTTGGGTACAACAGTTTGTTGTGATCCTCTAACATTTTCTCCAACTTCAACCTCTCCTTTTTATTTTCGCAGCTCATCTTCGCATCAAGAATGGCCCGACCCAAATCGTCATCCGGGTCATCAAAAATCGGCTCATCAAAAATGGGCTCTTCTTCAGCTTCGTCTTCCCCCATTCTACTATCACTGTCTTCAGTGAATATAGGATAGTTGTCACTATCCTCTTCTTCTTCATTGTCTTCCAATATAACCCCTCTTTCTCCGTGCTTGGTCCAACAATTATAGTTGGGCATGAAACCGTTCTCCGAGCGAGTGGACGTGAATGGTCTTTGAGGTAGAGTAATCCTTCATATTCTTACAGGAACTACATGGACAATAGATGAAACCATTCGACCGCCTCGTTTGCCTCAGCCACGTTGAGAAAATAATGCATGCCATTAATGAACTCGGGATGGCACCGGTCACCGTACATCCATTGTCGACTCATCTGCATTTTATATGTATATCAAAAATCATTAATTACACAACATCGTGGATATATGAGTGACCAACTTAATTAATATTCAAGTTCATCACATAAAACTAATTTTTTTTTATAAAAAAGAAGAGGCTCACCGAGGTGGTACGGTGCCTGCTAGGGGACGACGCTGGCGATCGACGGTGGTGAGTACGGGGATGATACTAATTAAAACCTACAAAAGATACCATAATTTCAGCTCAAATTGCATGTAAAAAAATAAAATCCCTAACTTACGCATTTCATCAAACACCTTGCTAGCACTAGAAAAATAGTACGAGCTAAAACTACCAAAGAAATGAGCTAAATTAGGAACGCCGGAAGGAAGGATGATATTGCTAACCCTTGGATAGATGTATGCCCTTAATCTTGTTAAAATGGTGGAGAAAAAATAGGGATTTGTTGGAGTGTGAGAGATGCAAAAAAATTTAGAGTGTGAGAGGAAGAAGAGAAAAATGAGATGAAGAAGAGCCAGGGACGGGCTCGCGATGTGATGATATGGTGGCACCCTTTGGTACCGGTTCGTGTTACGAACCGGTACGAAAGGTCCAGCCCTGGCCCCACACGCGCTTGTAATTCTGGCCGAAGACCTTTCGCACCGGTTCATAACACGAACCGGTACGAAATTCCCTCACGAACCGGTGCCAGAGCTCCTCGCCCGCCTGAGCCCCAAACCGGTGCAAATGACCCCTTTGGTACAGGTTCGTAAGGGAACCGGTACCAAAGACTTAGATGGATGCCCCATTTTCTACTAGTGGAGTGAAGTGTTGACTATTTATTATTACATTATGTACAATTACCTCTCTTATTTGAAAATGCATGGTGTTTAAGAGAAGGTTGTTGGTGGGAAACAAATGGACTTTGTGGTTACACTTATGCCAAAAACTTATGAGGATTAATTTGAATGATGAGAATGATCGATTTGTTTGGAATTTGACAACAAATGGCTTGTTTACAGTAAAATCTATGTATGAGGATCTTATGAATAACCACACACCTTTTCTGCGAAAATACCTATGAAAAGTTAAAGTTCCTCTTAAAATAAAAATATTTATGTGGTTTCTGAGTAATAAGGTTTTACTTACTAAAGATAATTTGGCTAAAAGACGGTGGAATGGGTGTACAAAGTGTGTTTTTTGCGGAGAACATGAAACTATTGAACACCTTTTCATAACTTGCCCTTTATCTAAACTACTTTGGCGCACGGTTACTTTCACTTTTGACCTTCTACCTCCAACCAATATTACGAATATGTTTGGTAATTGGTTAAATGGAGTTGATAGAAAATCTAAGACTTTCATCCGTGTTGGGGTTTCTGCCTTATGTTGGTCTATATGGAGGCGACGAATGATATTATTTTTAACAAAAAAACAATCTTTTCACTTTTTGCAGGTTATCCATATGGTGTCACGTACATTGGGTTCAGTTGTGGGCTCTACTGTCACCGGAAGGACATCGGGATGCTATGGCTACTGGATGCACATGGCTCCAGATGGTCGCTCAAGATATCTTGTGCCAGGCTGACTGGCGACACAATAGGCGGCTACGTTGATGTGTAGTCCATTTTTACTTTGTTTCTTTCGCTGGTTGATTCTTGTATCAATTCTAGGCGATGCCTGAGATGTTCTAAACATTGCACTCGTAACTTTTTGAATAAAAGTCCGTGTACATCATCATGATAAAGAAGCCGGGGTTTAAATCCCCATTTCGAAAAAAGATAAGGTTACATTACTGTAGGCCACCATTTTCAGTATGAGTGAAGTGTTCACTATTTTTAGATGAGTATTGCTAAGCGAGGCGAGTCATAGCGACGCAGGTGGTGACGCTATCCGTCGCCGATGGAACCTCGTCTCTAGGTAAGTTTTGGGCATGCTCGTCCAACTCAAGCGAGGATGACGACGCCGGATCATCACCGGAGTCCGGTGGAACACAGCAATCTCTTCGTTACATCTGTAGGTCTTCGGTGGAATGGAGCCAACCCTAACCCTCTCCGCCCCTCCCCCCGAGGGCGATGGGGCACCCCAGCCGCCGGCCGTCTCAGACCTCTTCCGCCCCTCCCTCCGTCGTTGCCGCTGGCAGGGGTCGTCGAGCGAAGCCCGGGCGACACCGGCGGCGGTGGATCTTCCTCTCCCGCGTCACAAAGGAGGGGTCGGGGCCCTTCTTACTCAATGGTGGTGGGGCATCATCAAGAGATCTGGTTCGGCGTGGGTTCCCGTGATGGCCGCAGTGGGCGCCGTCGGCGGCTCAACTCTAACTCTCGGCGCTCCGTCTCAGATGGGTTCGGCCAGGACTATGGGTTCGAGCGGGCTGAGGCTTGGTTGTGGAAGACTTGCTGATGGTGGCGGTGGTGGTTGCCTGCGGACTCCAGCGGCGCTAGAGTTGCAGGGGGACGGGCCGATTGAGTGAAAACCCTAGGTTGCTTCTCCTTGCCCTCTTCGTGATCCCATCTGTCGCTGGTGGAGGGCCAGCTGGCTCTAGGGCGTTTCCCCGGGAGTGGATGATCTACGCCTGGTGTCTTCGTATTGCTTCAAATGGCATGGGATGGTCGGCGGCGTTGGGGCACGACCTAAATAAAGGTGGCGGTCCTAGGGTTGCTCTTGTGCGAAGATGAAGACCTGCATGAGGCATGTCCTTCTTGATCTGGCCAGAGTGTTGAGTTCCGGAAGGCACCACCGACGAATGTAACAGTGCACATATTTCCTAGAGTTTGCTGGACAGGGTGGTATTTGGTCGTGCGCACCAATGCGTTTATTCCGACCGTTTGGTTTCAGAGGGAGCGGCACGAAGCTCTGTTCTTTCTTGCCATATAGCGGCATTTCGGTCCAAGGTGAAGTCAGAGGCGGAGAATATCATGATGGCCAGACTTGGAGTACTAGCAATGGAGGTCTAAGTCTATGCGTTGTTGAGGAACTTGTTTGGTGTTCCGGGCTTGCAGCAGCAGTATGAAAGTGGGGGCGGCTGCACATGTGAAGTTCAGAGTCTTGCCTTTCAGGATCGAAATCCAAGTTCTGGCCTTAATTGGTTGTGCCTGGTAATGACCTTGTTGAAGGCATTGTTTTGAAAGCGTGGGCTATCTTCGGAGTGAAATCCTAAGATCTTTGATTGGGCGACGATGGTGCTGGTGCACCGTTCCCTTCTTGGAGGCGTCGCTTTTGAAGAGGCTGAATTTCAAGTGTTGTCCTGGTGGTGGTTGTATTGTAGTTGCTAGGGCTGGAATGATGTGTTGGGACTTTTATTTCTTAGTTTATTTTTCCTTTTTTGGCTATGTGCATCTGTACTACCATTAGGGCGTTGCGTTTGTTGCAGAGGCTAGGTGTAATTGGTATATTCTGATATTAATATATTCCCTTTATCGAAACAAGGTCTTCGGTGGAGTGTGAACGTCGAAATCTCATAGCAAAGAAGAATAAAAGAGAAGAGAAAAGGAGGATGCGCGCTGGGCGACACAGGAGTTGGCCGTCTACTCGTCATCATCTGCGATAAGATCTCCGGTGTGTACTTCTCGACAATGTCGTCCGATCAAACTTCCGGCGATGCCACAAAATTTTGACAGATGAGACCACCTCCCCGGTGAAGTGGCAAAAAGAACCACCTCTCAGTTGAAATGTCAAAACTGTCGTGGCGGCAAGCTGGCCAAGCGACACATATCACATGCCGCCACCGGCTATGGCGGCAGGCCTTGCCACCGTGATGGGTGGCGACACGTTTGGCTACCGGAGCTACCGTTAACGACGCCGTCGATTGGTGGGCCTGCCGCCCTTGCCCGTGGCGGCATGCTGGCTGATACGTCTCCAACGTATCGATAATTTCTTGTGTTCCATGCCACATTATTGATGTTATCTACATGTTTTATGCACACTTTATGTCATATTCGTGCATTTTCTGGAACTAACCTATTAACAAGATGCCGAAGTGCCGATTCTTTGTTTTACTGCTGTTTTTGGTTTCAGAAATCCTAGTAAAGAAATATTCTCGGAATTGGACGAAATAAAAGCCCGGAGGCCTATTTTCTCACGAAGCTTCCGGAAGTCCGAAGGAGAGACGAAGAGGGGCCACGGGGGCGCCAAACCCTAGGGCGGCGCGGCCCCCCTTGGCCGCGCCGGCCTGTGGTGTGGGCCCCCTGTGCCGCCTCTTGACCTGCCCTTCCGCCTACAAATAGCCTCCGTGACGAAACCCCCGGTGCCGAGAGCCACGATACGGAAAACATTGCGAGACGCCGTCGCCGCCGATCCCATCTCGGGGGATCCTGGAGATCGCCTCCGGCACCCTGCCGGAGAGGGGAATCATCTCCCGGAGGACTCTACACCGCCATGGTCGCCTCCGGAGTGATGAGTGAGTAGTCTACCCCTGGACTATGGGTCCATAGCGGTAGCTAGATGGTTGTCTTCTCCCCATTGTGCTATCATTGTCGGATCTTGTGAGCTGCCTATCATGATCAAGATCATCTATATGTAATTCTATATGTTGCGTTTGTTGGGATCCGATGAATAGAGAATACTTGTTATGTTGATTATCAAAGTTATGCTTATGTGTTGTTTATGATCTTGCATGCTCTCCGTTATTAGTAGATGCTGCTGGCCAAGTAGATGCTTTTAACTCCAAGAGGGAGTACTTATGCTCGATAGTGGGTTCATGCACATTGACACACGGGACGATGTGAGAAAGTTCTAAGGTTGTGTTGTGCTTGTTGCCACTAGGGATAAAACATTGATGCTATGTCTAAGGATGTAGTTGTTGATTACATTACGCACCATACTTAATGCAATTGTACGTTGCTTTGCAACTTAATGCTGGAGGGGTTCGGATGATAACTCTGAAGGTGGACTTTTTAGGCATAGATGCGGTTGGATGGCGGTCTATGTACTTTGTCGTAATGCCCAATTAAATCTCACTATACTCATCATGATATGTATGTGCATTGTCATGCTCTCTTTATTTGTCAATTGCCCAAGCTGTAATTTGTTCACCCAACATGCTTGTTCGTCTTATGGGAGAGACACCTCTAGTGAGCTGTGGACCCCGGTCCAATTCTCTTTCTTGAAATACAATCTACTTGCAATACTTGTTCTCTTGTTTTCTCTGCAAACAATCATATTCCACACAATACGGTTAATCCTTTGTTACGGCAAGCCGGTGAGATTGACAACCTCACTTTGTTTCGTTGGGGCAAAGTAGCTTGGTTGTGTTGTGCGGGTTCCACGTTGGCGCCGGAATCTCCGGTGTTGCGCCGCACTACATCTCGCCGCCATCAACCTTCAACGTGCTTCTTGGCTCCTCCTGGTTCGATAAACCTTGGTTTCTTTACGAGGGAAAACTTGCTGCTGTGCTCATCATACCTTCCTCTTGGGGTTGCCCAACGAACGTGTGAAATACACGCCATCAAGCATATTTTACGGCGCCGTTGCCGGGGAGATCAAGACACGCTGCAAGGGAGTCTCCACTTCTCAATCTCTTTACTTTGTTTTTGTCTTGCTTTATTTTATTTACTACTTTGTTTGCTGCACTATATCAAAATACAAAAAAATTAGTTGCTAGTTTTACTTTATTTGCTATCTTGTTTGCTATATCGAAAACACAAAAAAATTAGTTTACTTGCATTTACTTTATCTAGTTTGCTTTATTTACTATTGCTAAAATGGCCAACGCTGAAAATACTAAGTTGTGTGACTTCACAACCACAAATAATAATGATTTCTTATGCACACCTATTGCTCCACCTGCTACTACGGCAGAATTCTTTGAAATTAAACACTGCTTTCTTGAATCTTGTTATGAACCATCAATTTTCTGGTGTTAGTTACGATGATGCTTGCTGCCCATCTCAATAATTTTGTTGAACTATGTGAAATGCAAAAATATAAAGATGTAGATGGTGATATTATTAAACTAAAATTGTTCCCTTTCTCATTAAGAGGAAGAGCTAAAGATTAGTTGCTATCTCTGCCTAAGAATAGTATTGATTCATGGACTAAATGCAAGGATGCTTTTATTGGTAGATATTATCCCCCTGCTAAAATTATATCTTTGAGGAGTAGCATAATGAATTTTAAACAATTAGATACTGAACATGTTGCTCAAGCTTGGGAAAGAATGAAATCTACTGGTTAAAAATTGCCCAACCCATGGACTGACTACTTGGATGATCATCCAAACCTTCTATGCGGGACTAAATTTTTCTTCGCGGAATTTATTGGATTCAGCTGCTGGAGGTACCTTTATGTCCATCACATTGGGGGCGGCTACAAAACTTCTTGATGATATGATGATAAATTACTACTGAATGGCACACGGAAAGAGCTCCACAAGGTAAGAAGGTAAATTCTGTCGAAGAATCCTCCTCCTTGAGTGATAAGGTTGATGCTATTATGTCTATGCTTGCGAATGATAGGACTAATGTTGATCCTAATAATGTTCCGTTAGCTTCATTGGTTGCACAAGAAGAACATGTTGATGTAAACTTCATTAAAAATAATAATTTCAACAACAATGCTTACCGGAACAATTCTAGTAATAACTATAGGCCATATCCTTATAATAATGGTAACGGTTATGCTAATTCTTATGGGAATTCTTACAACAATAATAGGAATTCACCCCCTGGACTTGAAGCCATGCTTAAAGAATTTATTAGTACACAAACTGCCTTTAACAAATCTGTTGAGGAAAAGCTCAATAAAATTGATATTCTTGTTTCTAGAGTTGATAGTCTTGCCTCTGATGTTGATCTTTTGAAATCGAAAGTTATGCCTAATAGGGACATTGAAAATAAAATTGTTACTACAGCAAATGCCATTCAAGTTAGAATTAATGAGAATATAAGACTAATGGCTGAGCTGCGTGCTAGGTGGGATAGAGAAGAAAATGAAAAACTAGCTAAAGAGAAGAATATAGCTAAAGTTTGGACTATTACCACCACTAGTAATGCTAATGCTACACATGTTGCTGCACCTCCTACTCATACTAATAAAAGAATTGGTGTTAGCAATGTTTCCACTTCTAATGCAAAGCGCGAAAAACTGCACTGAAGCTGCTAAAGCTAGCTGAAACTGCTGCGATAAAGCTGCTGAAATTTTTTCCAACATTGGGGATGATGATCCCATTGCTTTAGATTATAATGGTTTGAATTTTGATGATTGCCACATCTCTGAAGTTATAAAGTTCTTGCAAAAACTTGCTAAAAGTCCCAATGCTAGTGCTATAAATTTGGCTTTCACGCATCATATTACAAATGCTCTCATAAAAGCTAGAGAAGAGAAACTAGAGCGCGAAGCCTCTATTCCTAAAAAGCTAGAAGATGGTTGGGAGCCCATCATTAAGATGAAGGTTAAAGATTTTGATTGTAATGCTTTATGTGATCTTGGTGCAAGTATTTCTGTTATGCCGAAGAAAATTTATAATATGCTTGACTTGCCACCGCTGAAAAATTGTTATTTGGATGTTAATCTTGCTGATCATTCTACAAAGAAACCTTTGGGTAAAGTTGATAATGTTCGCATTACCGTTAACAATAATCTTGTTCCCGTTGATTTTGTTGTCTTGGATATTGAATGCAATGCATCTTGTCCAATTATATTGGGAAGACCTTTTCTTCGAACTGTTGGTGCTATTATTGATATGAGGGAAGGAAATATAAAGTATCAATTTCCTCTCAAGAAAGGTATGGAACACTTCCCTAGAAAGAGAATGAAGGTACCTTATGATTCTATCATTAGAACAAATTATGATGTTGATGCTTCATCTCTCGATGTTACTTGATACACACTTTACGCGCCTAGGCTGAAAGGCGTTAAAAAAGCGCTTATGGGAGACAACCCATGTTTTTACCTACAGTACTTTGTTTTTATTTTGTGTCTTGGAAGTTGTTTACTACTGTAGCAACCTCTCCTTATCTTAGTTTTGAGTTTTGTTGTGCCAAGTTAAGCCGTTGATAGAAAAGTAAGTACTAGATTTGGATTACTGCGCAGTTCCAGATTTCTTTGCTGTCACGAATCTGAGCCCACTGCCCTGCAGGAAGCTCAGAAAATTATGCCAATTTACGTGCATGATCCTCAGATATGTACGCAACTTTCATTCAATTTGAGCATTTTCATTTGAGCAAGTCTGGTGCCATTTTAAAATTCGTCAATACGAACTGTTCTGTTTTGACAGATTCTGCCTTTTATTTCGCATTGCCTCTTTCGCTATGTTGGATGAATTTCTTTGATCCACTAATGTCCAGTAGCATTATGCAATGTCCAGAAGTGTTAAGAATGATTGTGTCACCTCTGAATATGTCAATTTATATTGTGCACTAACCCTCTAATGAGTTGTTTCGAGTTTGGTGTGGAGGAAGTTTTCAAGGATCAAGAGAGGAGTATGATGCAACATGATCAAGGAGAGTGAAAAGCTCTAAGCTTGGGGATGCACCCGGTGGTTCACCCCTGCATATATCAAGAAGACTCAAGCGTCTAAGCTTGGGGATGCCCAAGGCATCCCCTTCTTCATCAACAAATTATCAGGTTCCTCCCCTGAAACTACATTTTTATTCGGCCACATCTTATGTGCTTTTTCTTGGAGCGTCGTTTTGTTTTAGTTTTTGTTTTGTTTGAATAAAATGGATCCTAGCATTCACTTTATGGGAGAGATACACACTCCGCTGTAGCATATGGACAAATATGTCCTTGGTTTCTACTCATAGTATTCATGGCGAAGTTTCTCCTTCGTTAAATTGTTATATGGTTGGAATTGGAAAATGATACATGTAGTAATTGCTATAAATGTTTTGGGTAATGTGATACTTGGCAATTGTTGTGCTCATGTTTAAGCTCTTGCATCATATGCTTTGCACCCATTAATGAAGAAATACATAGAGCATGCTAAAATTTGGTTTGCATATTTGGTTTCTCTAAGGTCTAGATAATTTCTAGTTTTGAGTTTGAACAACAAGGAAGACGGTATAGAGTATTATAATGCTTTCAATATGTCTTTTATGTGAGTTTTGCTGTACTAGTTCATCCTTGTGTTTGCCTCAAATAACCTTGCTAGCCTAAACCTTGTATCGAGAGGGAATACTTCTCATGCATCCAAAATACTTGAGCCAACCACTATGCCATTTGTGTCCACCATACCTACCTACTACATGGTATTTTCCAGCCATTCCAAAGTAAATTGCTTGAGTGCTACCTTTAAAATTCCATCATTCACCTTTGCAATATATAGCTCATGGGACAAATAGCTTAAAAACTATTGTGGTATTGAATATGTAATTATGCACTTTATCTCTTATTAAGTTGCTTGTTGTGCGATAACCATGTTTGCGGGGAACGCCATCAACTCGTTGTTGAATTTCATGTGAGTTGCTATGCATGTTCGTCTTGTACGAAGTAAGGGCGATCTACACTGAGTTGAATGGTTTGAGCATGCATATTGTGAGAGAAGAACATTGGGCCGCTAACTAAAGCCATGTTCCATGGTGGAAGTTTCAGTTTTGGACAAACATCCTCAAATCTCTAATGAGAAAAGAATTAATTGTTGTTGAATGCTTAAAGCATTAAAAGAGGAGTCCATTATCTGTTGTCTATGTTGTCCCGGTATGGATGTCTAAGTTGAGAATAATCAAAAGCGAGAAATCCAAATGCGAGCTTTCTCCTTAGACCTTTGTACGGGCGGCATAGAGGTACCCCTTTGTGATACTTGGTTAAAGCATATGTATTGCGGTGATAATCCAGGTAGTCCAAGCTAATTAGGACAAGGTGCGAGCACTATTAGTACACTATGCATGAGGCTTGCAACTTATAAGATATAATTTACATGATGCATATGCTTTATTACTACCGTTGACAAAATTGTTTCATGTTTTCAAAATCAAAGCTCTAGCACAAATATAGCAATCGATGCTTTTCCTCTATGAGGACCATTCTTTTTACTTTTAATGTTGAGTCGGTTCACCTATTTCTCTCCACCTCAAGAAGCAAACACTTGTGTGAGCTGTGCATTGATTCTTACATACTTGCTTATTGCACTTATTATATTACTCTATGTTGACAATATCCATGAGATATACATGTTACAAGTTGAAAGCAACCGCTGAAACTTAATCTTCTTTTGTGTTGCTTCAATACCTTTACTTTGAATTATTGCTTTATGAGTTAACTCTTATGCAAGACTTATTGATGCTTGTCTTGAAATGCTATTCATGAAAAGTCTTTGCTTTATGATTCACTTGTTTACTCATGTCATACACATTGTTTTGATCGCTGCATTCACTACATATGCTTTACAAATAGTATGATCAAGTTTATGATGGCATGTCACTCCAGAAATTATCTTTGTTATCGTTTTACCTGCTCGGGACGAGCGAGAACTAAGCTTGGGGATGCTGATACGTCTCCAACGTATCGATAATTTCTTGTGTTCCATGCCACATTATTGATGTTATCTACATGTTTTATGCACACTTTATGTCATATTCGTGCATTTTACGGAACTAACCTATTAACAAGATGCCGAAGTGCCGATTCTTTGTTTTACTGCTGTTTTTGGTTTCAGAAATCCTAGTAAAGAAATATTCTCGGAATTGGACGAAATAAAAGCCCGGAGGCCTATTTTCTCACGAAGCTTCCGGAAGTCCGAAGGAGAGACGAAGAGGGGCCACGGGGCGCCAAACCCTAGGGCGGCGCGGCCCCCCTTGGCCGCGCCGGCCTGTGGTGTGGGCCCCCTGTGCCGCCTCTTGACCTGCCCTTCCGCCTACAAATAGCCTCCGTGACGAAACCCCCGGTACCGAGAGCCACGATACGGAAAACATTGCGAGACGCCGTCGCCGCCGATCCCATCTCGGGGGATCCTGGAGATCGCCTCCGGCACCCTGCCGGAGAGGGGAATCATCTCCCGGAGGACTCTACACCGCCATGGTCGCCTCCGGAGTGATGAGTGAGTAGTCTACCCCTGGACTATGGGTCCATAGCAGTAGCTAGATGGTTGTCTTCTCCCCATTGTGCTATCATTGTCGGATCTTGTGAGCTGCCTATCATGATCAAGATCATCTATATGTAATTCTATATGTTGCGTTTGTTGGGATCCGATGAATAGAGAATACTTGTTATGTTGATTATCAAAGTTATGCTTATGTGTTGTTTATGATCTTGCATGCTCTCCGTTATTAGTAGATGCTCTGGCCAAGTAGATGCTTTTAACTCCAAGAGGGAGTACTTATGCTCGATAGTGGGTTCATGCTGCATTGACACCAGGACGATGACGAGAAAGTTCTAAGGTTGTGTTGTCTTGTTGCCACTAGGGATAAAACATTGATGCTATGTCTAAGGATGTAGTTGTTGATTACATTACGCACCATACTTAATGCAATTGTACTGTTGCTTTGCAACTTAATGCTGGAGGGGTTCGGATGATAACTCTGAAGGTGGACTTTTTAGGCATAGATGCGGTTGGATGGCGGTCTATGTACTTTGTCGTAATGCCCAATTAAATCTCACTATACTCATCATGATATGTATGTGCATTGTCATGCTCTCTTTATTTGTCAATTGCCCAACCGTAATTTGTTCACCCAACATGCTTGTTCGTCTTATGGGAGAGACACCTCTAGTGAGCTGTGGACCCCGGTCCAATTCTCTTTACTTGAAATACAATCTACTTGCAATACTTGTTCTACTTGTTTTCTCTGCAAACAATCATATTCCACACAATACGGTTAATCCTTTGTTACGGCAAGCCGGTGAGATTGACAACCTCACTCTGTTTCGTTGGGGCAAAGTAGCTTGGTTGTGTTGTGCGGGTTCCACGTTGGCGCCGGAATCTCCGGTGTTGCGCCGCACTACATCTCGCCGCCATCAACCTTCAACGTGCTTCTTGGCTCCTCCTGGTTCGATAAACCTTGGTTTCTTTCTGAGGGAAAACTTGCTGCTGTGCTCATCATACCTTCCTCTTGGGGTTGCCCAACGAACGTGTGAAATACACGCCATCACCGGCATGGAAGGGTGCCTCCTCCGGCAGTGGCGGCATGCGTCGGCAGCTGCGACAGGCCTGCCGGCACTGATTCCCACGTCCCTTTTTCCATAGATTACTTCGCTTTTCTACTGATAGCACTGATTGAAGGCACTTCCCGCTTATTTTCCCGCCTAATTCTCCCGCCAGGATCTGTCGTGTTCTCTATAAAAACAGGCGTCCATATTATTTGGTACACAAGTGCTCATACCTTAGCCAGCATGAGTGTGCCTTGCTCGGACCAGGATTTTAGGCCGATGAAAGGGAAAAATGCAAGCTTGCCACCGGGGGTTAGAGTAGAGAGGTGTTGGTGTGGCCGCCTTGCGAAGGTGAAGGAGGTGGTGGATTTTTCTAATAAGTTCAGCATGAAATATTTCATGTGCGCGAACTACGATCATGATCCACCCGCATAAACAAGTTCATCGTCCTCGAGGCCTGTGGTATGTTCTAACAGCATGATTAAAAAGCATATTTGTATGTCATTTATTTTCATTTATTAACCATCTTATTTGTGTCGCGATCTCCCCCGCCGCTGTGCAAGTGGTTTCGCTGGATAGACACGGAGCAGCCGGAATGGGCAAGGTTTCACGAGGAGGAGCGTCGGGAAAAGGCTGCTTCTAATGATAAAGCAGAGAGAGACATATACAAAAATTAGTTGCGGAGCAAGCTCGAAATCGTGAGGTAAATCAAAAGAAAATGGATGATGAGGCTGCATGTAGGTATGCGGAGGAAGAGGTGCGCATGGAGACCCTTGAAGCCCAAAGGAAGAGATTAAGAGAAGGGGCCGTTGAGGCGCATGCAGCAGAAGAAGCCATCGACAAAACGGGAAAATGGCCACGCTGGACCCTTGTAGTAGCTATGTATGTTAATTTTAGTTTTACTTTCTCGTTGTATCTTAAATTCCGTTGTAGTGATTAGACATATTTTAATTTTAATTACATGTGCATCTTAATTTTGTCAGATGTATTAATAAATAAATGTTGATTTCCCGGAAAAAGTACGCGCCTAATTTTTCTCGCCTAAAGTTCCCGCCAATATTTCCCGCCTTTTATCTGAGTCGCATGCTATAAAACCCCTCATCGGGCCTTCATTTGTCAAGACAATCATAGTCGCTCCAAGATGCCTCCTCCTGGCGATCGTAGTTTTAGTAGATTTATGGAGGCTCCTCTTCTCTCCTCTGCTTCTTCAGTTATGAGTGCCAATAACATAGACAATGTCGAAGATCTCGTCACGAATGTGACCCTCCTTGTCGAGGTAGGTAGGTTTTTTTCTAGGCATGCAGGTATGCCTGGTCGAACTCCGGTGGAAATACGACAAGGGCTTCTTAGGTTGCAAGCTAGGTTTCACAATAAGAAACCCAAGGATGAGAAGAAACAAGAAGAATTTGCAACGAATCCCTTTGACTGGGCTTCACCGACAGAGGAGTACGAAGAAGTCTTCACGCCGAGGATCCTGGCTAGGAGCGATGCATCTTTCAAGGGGAATAGTGCTGCATCCGCAAGCGTTGACTGGAACTGGAACACCTAGCCGTTCTTCAACCTGGACCGACCAATTACTAGAATATGCTTGGGGGACCACTGGATTACCAATGATAGGAAGAGCAGTAATCATGGACACATGTTTTTGGGTAGGTGTCAACTCCCCAGAACGTAACTGAAAAGTGGGGGTCTCAGGTCTCCAGCCATCAACAAGGGCTAACATAAGAGACGGGTCCAACAGAAACTTCTCTGTGCTTGATGTAAGCTTGGAATATGCATGAAGTCCGTGAGCACGCAAGTGATCCATATAACGATCGTGAACATGGAACCTATTTTTGATGTCGCATAGCCTGAAGGTCCAAGGGGGTCGAAGTGGGTGTTCAGGTCTAACCATTGGTGACAATGGTTATCGACATCAAATTACGCCTCTAAAAGGTCTGGTAACTGTGACATCATCACCTGTACACACATAATAATTATAAATATGTTAGAAAGTATCATTGAAAGAACATCTCTCGGATTATAGTTTTGTATGTTTGATGACAATATATGTGATACACTAATGTGCATTGATATAGTGCAGAAATGATTAGTGGCTGAATTTGTGTTTAGAAACAAGAGAAAAGGAAGCAGGAAAATATTCACATGCCGAATAATCCGGGGCCAAATATTCACCAAAGCCATGTATCATGGTGGAAGTTTCAGTTTGGACATTAATCCTCAATCTCTTATGAGTATATTATCTGTTGTTGAATGCTTAAGCATTAAAGAGGAGTCCATTATCTGTTTTCTATGTTGTCCCGGTATGGATGTCCTCAAGTTGAGATTTATCAAAAACGAGAAATCAAATGCGATATATCTTCTTGGACCTTTGTACAGGTGGCATAGAGGTACCCCTTTTTGGTTGAAACATATGTAATGCAATGATAATCCATGGAAATCCAAGCTAACTAGGACAAGGTGCGGGCACTATTAGTATTCGATGCATGAGGCTTGCAACTTATAGGAGGTTTTATGCATAACACATATGAATTATTACTACCGTTGACAAAATAGCTTATGTTTTCAAAATAAAAAGCTCTAGCACATGAGTGATCCCTGCTTCCCTCTGCGAAGGGCCTTTCTTTTACTTTATGAGTCAGTTTACCTACTTCTTTCTACCTTAGTAGCAAACACTTGTGTCAACTATGTGCATTGATTCTTACATACTTTCTTATTTGCATTCATCATATTACTTTGTGTTGACAATTATCCATGAGATATACATGTTGAAGTTGAAAGCAACTGCTGAAACTTATATCTTCCTTTGTGTTGCTTCAAAACCTTCTATTAAGAATCTATTGCTTTATGAGTTAACTCTTATGCAAGAATTATTGATGCTTGTCTTGAAAGTACTATTCATGAAAAGTCTTTGCTATATGATTCAGTTGTTTAGTCATTATCTTTACCATTGCTTTGAATCACTTCATTCATCTCATATGCTTTACAATAGTATTGATCAAGATCATGTTGGTAGCATGTCACTTAAGAAATTATCCTTGTTATCGTTTACCTACTCGAGGGCGAGTAGAACTAAGCTTGGGGATGCTTGATACGTCTCCAACGTATCTATAATTTCTTATGTTCCATGCTAGTTTTATGACAATACCTACATGTTTTATTCATACTTTATACCATTTTGATGCATTTTCCGGCACTAACCTATTAACAAGATGCCGAAGCGCCAGTTCCTGTTTTCTGCAGTTTTTGATTTCAGAAATCCTACACAGGAAATATTCTTGGAATTGGACGAAACAAAAGCCCACGGTCTTATTTTCCACCGAGGCTTCCAGAACACCGAAGAGGAGTCAAGGAAGGGCAGCAGGGGACCCACACCCTATGGCGGCGCGGGTGGCCCCCTGGCCGCGCCGACCTTTGGGGAGGGAACCCCCTGGCTCCTCCGACTCCGCCCTTTCGCCTATATATTCTGTCCGTCGCGAAAATCCTAACAAACCCGACGATATTCCACGAAGAGTTCCGTAGCCGCCATCGCGAAGACAAGTTTCGGGGGACAGAATCTCTGTTCCGGCACGCCGCCGGGACGGGGAATTGCCCCCGGAAGTCATCTCCATCGACACCACCGCCATCTTCATCGCCGCTGCTGTCTCCCATGATGAGGAGGGAGTAGTTCTCCCCCGAGGCTGAGGGCTCTACCGGTAGCTATGTGGTTCATCTCTCTCTCCCATGGTGTGATCTTTATGTGATCATGAGCTTTGTATCACTATTAATCTATGTGCTACTCTAGTGATGTTATTAAAGTAGTCTATTCCTCATCCATGATGTAAAGGTGACAGTGTGTGCATCATGTAGTACTTGGCGTAGGTTATGATTGTAATCTCTTGTAGATTATGAATTTAAATATTACTATGATAGTATTGATGCGATCTATTCCCCCTTTCATAGCTATTGGTGACAGTGTGTATGCTATGTTAGTACTCGGTCTCAATTGCAACGGTCTATTATGCACTCTAGAGGTTACTTTAATATGAACTCCGGACGTTGTGGAGCTTGTTTACTCCGGCTTGAGGTGTGCTTTTATAGCCCTACACAATGAATGGTGTTTGTTATCCAACAAGAGAGTGTTTGAAAGTAGCACAAGTGAAGAGAAGTTATTTATTTATGTGATCATTGTTGAGAGTGTCCACTAGTGAAAGTATGACCCCTAGGCCTTGCTTGTAAGCACTGAAACACCGTTTCCAACAAGTTCTGTTACATGTTTGCTTGCTGCCATTTTTATTTCAGATTGCAATTACTACTTACAATCATCCATATTACTTGTATTTCACTATCTCTTCGCCGAACTAGTGCACCTATACATCTGACAAGTATATTAGGTGTGTTGGGGACACAAGAGACTTCTTGTATCTTAATTGCAGGGGTTGTTTGAGAGGGATATCTTTGACCTCTACCTCCCTGAGTTCGATAAACCTTGGGTGATTCACTTAAGGGAAACTTGATGCTGTTCTACAAACCTCTGCTCTTGGAGGCCCAACACTGTCTACAGGAATAGAAGCGTGCGTAGACATCAGGTAGTAAGACCTGTGTGTTTTGTAATAAAGATGAGTCTATTCAGCACTTATTCTTCAAATGTCTTTAGCAAAAATTATTTGGCGCATAATAGTCATGACTTTTAGTTTGTCACCACCAACTAATGTTAACAATCTTTTTGGGTGTTAAGCGGTATTGCCAAAAGAGATTTAGTGCATATTAGGGTGGGATTTTGTGCAATTATCTAGGCTATATGGAATGTGTGAAATGATATTATTTTTAACAAAACAAAACAACAATCTTTCATGCAGGTTATTCTCTTGGCTATTCATTGGATCCGTACGTGGTCCTATATCCAAACAGAGAAACAAAGGGATGTCGTGGAGTATGGGTGCAACCGACTGGAGACGGTGGCACGGGATATCTATAGCCGTTGCGGCTGGCGGCGTGATTATAGAATCACATACTGATGTATCTTTGGCATGTACTTTTGAGTCTCTTTCATTGGTGCTTTGTATCGAAATTAGTTGATACGTGAATTGTAATAAGGATAATAATTAGATCAATAAGGAAATAAAGTGGCCATATATATGCATCGCTTCAATACAAAGGCTGGGGTATGCCTGATACGTCTCAAACGTATCTATAATTTCTTATGTTCCATGCTACTTTTATGATGATACTCACATGTTTTATACACACTTTATGTCGTTATTATGCATTTTACGGAACTAACCTATTAACGAGATGCCGAAGTGCCAGTCCTGTTTCTACTGTTTTTGGTTTCAGAAATCCTAGTAAGGAAATATTCTCGGAATTGGACGAAATCAACGCCCAATATCTTATAATTCCATGAAGCTTCCAGAACACCGGAGAGGCACCAGAGGGGAGCCCTGGGGGGCCCACACATGTGGCTGGCGCGGCCCAGGGGGGGCGCCCCCTGTTGTGTGGCTTCCCCGTAACCCTTCCGACTCTGCCTCTTCACCTATTTAAGCCTCCCTGACCTAAATCTTCGATACGAATAAGCCACGGTACGAGAAACCTTATAGAGCCGCCTCCATCGTGAAGCCAAGATCTGGGGGACAGAAGTCTCTGTTCCGGCATGCCGCCGGGACGGGGAAGTGCCCCCGGAAGGCATCTCCATCGACACCACCGCCATCTTCATCACCGCTGCTGTCTCCCATTAGGAGGGAGTAGTTCTCCCTCAAGGCTAAGGGCTGTACCGGTAGCTATGTGGTTAATCTCTCTTCCATGTACTTCAATACAATGATCTCATGAGCTGCCTTACATGATTGAGATTCATATGATGAGCTTTGTATCACTATTAACCTATGTGCTACTCTAGTGATGTTATTAAAGTACTCTATTCCTCCTCCATGATGTAATGGTGATAGTGTGTGCATCATGTAGTACTTGGCGTAGGTTATAATTGTGATCTCTTGTAGATTATGAAGTTAACTATTACTATGATAGTATTGATGCGATCTATTCCTCCTTTCATAGCCTGATGGTGACAGTGTGCATGCTATGTTAGTACTCGGTATAATTGCAATGGTCTATCATGCACTCTAAGGTTATTTAAATATGAACATCGGATGTTGTGGAGCTTGTTAAGTCCGGCATTGAGGTGCTCTTGTAGCCCTACACAATTAATGGTGTTTGTCATCCAACAAGAGAGTGTAGAGTGGTTTTATTATGTGATCTATGTTGAGAGTGTCCACTAGTGAAAGTATGATCCCTAGGCCTTGTTTCCAAATACTGCAATCATCGCTTGTTTACTGTTTTACTGCATCTTTACTTCCTGCAATATTACTACCATCAAGCGCACGTCGGCAAGCTATTTTCACGGCGCCGTTACTACTGCTCATATTCATTCATACCACCTGTATTTCACTATCTCTTCGCCGAACTAGTGCACCTATACATCTAACAAGTGTATTAGGTGTGTTGGGGACACAAGAGACTTCTTGTATCATGATTGCAGGGTTGCTTGAGAGGGATATCTTTGTCCTCTACCTCCCTGAGTTCGATAAACCTTGGGTGATTCACTTAAGGGAAACTTGCTCGCTGTTCTACAAACCTCTCGCTCTTGGAGGCCCAACACTCGTCTACGGGAATAGAAGCGTGCGTAGACATCAAGCTATTTTACGGCGCCGTTGCTTGGGGAGGTAAGGTAAAAGGCACTCATACTCCGGTCCCAGGTAACTAAGTTATTTTCTGTTGCCGTTGTAAGTGCTCGAAGCTATTTCCTTTAGATCCTGCAATTGCATCTTTTTGTTTCTTGTTAAACACTAGTAAGGCATAATGGAAAACAATGAGCTTCTTATTCTATTTCCTGAGTTAAGACATGGATTGTTTGATGCGAAAATTAAAAAACCTATGGAACCTTATTTGCATGCTAGTAGCAATGGTATTAGTATGAACGCTTTGAACACCATTGTTGATAATGATATAGAAAGTTCTAAGCTTGGGGAAGCTAGTTTTGATGAGCATGATATTTTTAGTCCCCCAAGCATTGAGGAGAAAATTTTCTTTGATGATACTTTGCCTCCTATTTATGATGATTATAATGATAGTGGTCTTTTGGTGCCGCCTACTATGGAGAGTAAATTTTATTATGATTATACTATGCCTCCTACACTTGATGAGAATAATAATGATAGTTACTTTGTTGAATTTGCTCCCACTACAATTAATAAGAATGACTATGCTTATGTTGGGAGTAGTAGTTATTTTATGCATGAGACTCATGATAAGAATGCTTTATGTGATAGTTATATTATTGAGTTTGCTCATGATACTACTGAAAGTTATTATGAGAGAGGGAAACATGGTTGTATGCATCTTAATAATATTAAGTTTCCCCTCTTTATGTTGAGAATCTTGAAGTTACTCATGTTTTATCTTCCTATGCTTGTCACTTTGCTCCTCATGAACTTGTTTATTTACAAGATTCCTTTCCATAGGAAGTGGGTTAGGCTTAAATTTGTTTTGAATTTGCTTCTTGATGCTCTCTTTTGCTTCAACTCTTATTTCTTGCGAGTGCATCATTAAAACTGTTGAGCTCATCTTAATGGCTATAAAGAAAGCACTTCTTGGGAGATAACCCATGTCTTCATTTTACTACAGCAATTTTGTTTTATATTTGAGTCTTGAAAGTTGTTAGTACTGTAGCAACCTCTCCTTATCTTTATTTTATTGCATTGTTGTGCCAAGTAAAGTCTTTGATAGTAAAGATGATACTAGATTTGGATTACTGCACAGAAACAGATTTCTTGCTGTCACGAATTTGAGTAGGATTTCTGTAGGTAACTCAGAAAAATCTGCCAATTTACGTGCGTGATCCTCAGATATGTACGCAACTTTCATTCAATTTGAGAATTTTCATCTGAGCAAGTCTGGTGCCTCTAAAAAATTCGTCTTTACGGACTGTTCTGTTTTGACGATTCTGCCTTTTATTTCGCATTGCCTCTTTTGCTTGTGTTGGATGGATTTCTTTGTTCCATTACCTTCCAGTAGCTTTGAGCATTGTCCGGAAGTGTTAAGAATGATTGTGTCACCTCTGAATATGTGAATTTTTGATTATGCACTAACCCTCTAATGAGTTTGTTTTGAGTTTGGTGTGGAGGAAGTTTTCAAGGGTCAAGAGAGGAGGATGATACAATATGATCAAGAAGAGTGAAAAGTTTAAGCTTGGGGATGCCCCAGTGGTTCATCCCTGCATATTTCAAGAAGACTCAAGCGTCTAAGCTTGGGGATGCCCAAGGCATCCCCTTCTTCATCGACAACATTATCAAGTCACCTCTAGTGAAACTATATTTTTATTCCGTCACATCTTATGTGCTTTACTTGGAGCGTCTGTGTGCTTTTATTTTTGTTTGTGTTTGAATAAAATATGATCCATCATGCTTGTGTGGGAGAGAGACACGCTCCGCTTTTTCATTTGAACACTTGTGTTCTTCGCTTTATTCTTAATGTTCATGGCGAAGGTTGAAACTGCTTCGTTCATTCTTATATGGTTGGAAACAGAAAATGCTGCATGTGGTAATTGGTATAATGTCTTGAATAATTTGATACTTGGCAATTTTTGTGCTCATATAGATCATGTTTAAGCTCTTGCATCATGTACTTTGCACCCATTAATGAAGAACTACATAGAGCTTGTTAAAATTTGGTTTGCATGATTAGTTTCTCTAGAGTCTAGATATTTTCTGGTTAAGGTGTTTGAACAACAGGGAGACGATGTAAAGTCTTATAATACTTACAATATGTTCATATGTGAGCTTTGCTGCACATTTTATACTTGAGTTTGCTTCAAACAACCTTGCTAGCCTAGCCTTGTATTGAGAGGAATTCTTCTCGTGCATCCAAATCCTTGAGCCAAAAACTATGCCATTTGTGTCCACCATACCTATCTACTACATGGTATTTCTCTGCCATTCCAAAGTACATTACTTGAGTGCTACCTTTAAAATTCTATCCTTTGCCTTTGCAATATATAGCTCATGGGAAAATAGCCTTAAAAACTATTGTGGTGAAGAATATGTACTTATGTGTCTTATTTCTTAATAAGTTGCTTGTTGCGCGGTAACCATGTTTCTGGGGACGCCATCAACTATTTTACCTTTGTTGAATATCATGTGAGTTGCTATGCATGTTCGTTTTGTCTGAAGTAAGGGCGATTTTCATGATCAAATGGTTTGAGTATGCATATTGTTAGAGAAGAACATTGGGCCGCTAACTAAAGCCATGATTCATGGTGGAAGTTTCAGTTTGGACAACTAATCCTCAATCTCTTATGAGAATATTAATTGTTGTTGAATGCTTATGCATTAAAGAGGAGTCCATTATCAGTTGTCTATGTTGTCCCGGTATGGATGTCTAAGTTGAGAATAATCAAAAGCGAGAAATCCAATGCGAGCTTTCTCCTTAGACCTTTGTACAAGCGGCATACGAGTACCCCTTTGTGACACTTGGTTGAAACATATGCTATGCAATGATAATCCATGTTAATCCAAGCTAATTAGGACAAGGTGCGAGCACTATTGGTATACTATGCATGAGGCTTGCAACTTATAGGATATCTTATACATAACACATATGCTTTATTACTACCGTTGACAAAATTGTTTCTATGTTTTCAAAATGAAAAGCTCTAAGCACAAAAATAGTAATCCATGCTTCCCTCTCCGAAGGGCCATTCTTTTACTTTATTGTTGAGTCAGTTTACCTATTCTTTCTATCTTAGAAGCAAACACTTGTATCAACTGCGTGCATTGATTCTTACATGTTTACCTATTGCACTTATTATATTGCTTTATGTTGACAACTATCCATGAGATATACATGTTACAAGTTGAAAGCAATTGCTGAAACTTAATCATCCTTTGTGTTGCTTCAATGCCTTTTACTTTGAATTTATTGCTTTATGAGTAACTTTTATGCAAGTCTTATTGATGCTTGTCTTGAAAGTACTATTCATGAAAAGTCTTTGTTATATGGTTCATTTGTTTACTCATTGTCTTTACCATTGCTTTGAATCGCTGCATTCATCTCATATGCTTTACAATAGTATTGATCAAGATTATGATAGCATGTCACTTCAAAAATTATCCTTGTTATCGTTTACCTACTCGAGGGCGAGTAGGAACTAAGCTTGGGGATGCTTGATACGTCTCAAACGTATCTATAATTTCTTATGTTCCATGCTACTTTTATGATGATAGTCACATGTTTTATACACATTATATGTCATTATTATGCGTTTTCCGGAACGAACCTATTGACGAGATGCCGAAGGGCCAGTTGTTGTTTTCTGCTGTTTTTGGTTTCAGAAATCCTAGTAAGGAAATATTCTCGGAATCGGACGAAATCAACGCCCAGCATCTTAGAATTCCACGAAGCTTCCAGAACACCGGAGGGGGCCAGAGGAGAGCCACAGGCCCACCACACAAGGTGGCGGCGCGGCCCAGGGGGGGCGCCCCCTAGTGTCTGGTGGCCCCAGGTCCCCTCCGACTCCGCCTCTTCGCCTATAAGAAGCTCCCTGACCTAAATCTTCGATACGGAAAAGCCACGGTACGAGAAACCTTCCATAGCCGCCGCCATCGCGAAGCCAAGATCTGGGGGACAGGAGTCTCTGTTCCGGCACGCCACCGGGACGGGGAAGTGCCCCCGGAAGGCATCTCCATCGACACCACCACCATCTTCATCACCGCTGCTGTGTCCCATGAGGAGGGAGTAGTTCTCCCTCAAGGCTAAGGGTTGTACCGGTAGCTATGTGGTTAATCTCTCTCTCTATGTACTTCAATACAATGATCTCATGAGCTGCCTTACATGATTGAGATCCATATGATGAGCTTGTAATCTAGATGTCGTTATGCTATTCAAGTGGATTTTACTTATGTGATCTCCGGAGACTCCTTGTCCCACGTGTGTAAAGGTGACAATATGTGCACCGTGTGGGTCTCTTAGGCTATATTTCACAGAATAGTTATTCACTGAGTTATGATTTGAGTTGAATGTCTCTATGAAATTGTGGTGTGTTAGTATCTCCTATGAATGCTCACAGTGACAGCGTGGGGTGTTTATTAGTACTTGGGAATACATCTTTAAGGGTTGCCTACATGATGAATTAGTGTTCGTTATCTTGCCAAAGAGTAATTCAGAGTAGCATAGTGAAGTGCTTATTTATATTCCTTTATGATTGCAATGTTGAGAGTGTCCACTAGTGAAAGTATGATCCCTAGGCCTTGTTTCCAAATACCGCAATCATCGCTTATTTCTTGTTTTACTGCATCTTTACTTCCTCGCAATATTACTACCATCAACTGCACGCCAGCAAGCTATTTTCACGGCGCCGTTACTACTTGCTCATATTCATTCATACCACTTGTATTTCACTATCTCTTCGCCGAACTAGTGCACCTATACATCTGACAAGTGTATTGGGTGTGTTGGGGACACAAGAGACTTCTTGTATCCTGATTGCAGGGTTGCTTGAGAGGGATATCTTTGTCCTCTACCTCCCTGAGTTCGATAAACCTTGGGTGATTCACTTAAGGGAAACTTGCTGCTGTTCTACAAACCTCTGCTCTTGGAGGCCCAACACTGTCTATAGGAATAGAAGCGTGCGTAGACATCAATGCCCCATTTCGAAAAAGGTATTCCCTTATATAAATATAACCTGGCCACATCATCAAAAAACCAATTTATTACATAGTTTTATGATTCATAGGACAGATTAGAGATGCATAGATCGCGAAATATAAAAAACATAAATGCATGCACAGGGGCGGAGCCGGGATTTGGATAAGGGGGAGCGAAAGAGACACCAAAAAAATTCCATCAAGTCCCATATAAAATTGCATTACAACGTATATTATGTAATAATTGTACATGCCATAGTTTGTGTAATGCACTTTCACATGTAAATAAATGAAATTTCTAGTATAGCAGGGATGAATGAGGGAGAGGGGTTGCCTCTCTTTATATAGGGGGATGGGGAGAGGAGGTGGGGCCACCAAGGGCCGCTCCCCTTTCCATGCGCCTCCGTCCCCCTTAGGGTTAGGGTTTGGGGCGGCCGACCCACCATGGGCCGTCGGCCCTCCCTTCACCTAGGGTTAGGCTAGCCCCTTCATGGGCTGCCCAATGGTGGCCCATTTAGGGGATTTCCCTATTTTTATTTTTATTTTTAATATTAATTCATCAAATTAAATAATAAAACATACAATTGAGTCTTCGAACAATTAATAGACCCTGAAACTTATTCTGATACCTCTCCGGAATAGTTCTGGCGTTCTCTCTCTTTTCTCTAATGATCCGAATCTATCTCAAGCGTCGTATACCCCTAAGTGTGCCACCCTATGGGTTTGGGAATGCGCAGACATGATCGAGAAAAATCTCCGATCACTGGCCATCTGGGGGTTCTGGATAACCATAACAATCCCTACACCTTCTACGAATTTATCTTTATCGTTTGAACCTCAATGTCGTCCTATTCCCTTTGTTACATGATAACTAGTTTGTCCGAGACTTGATCTTTGGTATCATGTATAATGATGCATGCATGAACTTTGTACTTTATTAACATATATTCCCACATATTTTTAACATATATGATGTTATTTCCATGTTTTATATTGATTTATGGGGATTTACCAATGATTCCCTTTATTTGGGTTATAACTCTGCAGAACAGGAAAATCATGTTTTGTGTATTTTTCACTTTCAGAGACCTATACGGAGTCAAATTGAGCTAGGATTTCTGGGACGTCATTTTGTCACCGAGAGAAGCATCATGAACTTTTGGACCTGACCTAGAGGGGCCTCAGGCCCAAAGAGTGGTGGCGCATCCAGCAAGGGGGCGCCACCCACCCTCTTTTCACCGTCGATCATCCGATTCGCTTGATTCTTTCGCGAACCGACATATTTTGACCTAAAAACTCCTATATATATATGACCCCTGAGATTCTTCGGGTTTGTGGCAGTAGCTTGATCTATTTCTCTCATGTTCTTCATAGATCTTAGTACCATATGAGCTGGCCAACATGATTATGGTCATATATGTAATTCCTATGTGGTGGATCTTTATTCTATGATATTGTGCTATGAGATTTGACTCTACTTTTTGTAAGATATATTGATAGATGCATATTATGTACCCCGTTCTTAAGTTTATTGGTTCTGATCCAACTTGTATGCGAGAACATGTGTGAGGTGATGTGTGTGTTAGATGGAATGGTTTTAGTGATTGAATAGTGACAACAACTCCATGATCTATTATGTCTGGCTTTGCCTTTTCTTTTGCTATCTCACTAGGGATAAAGTGAATGCATGTGCTATGTTCTTCACGTGACAAAAGTGATAATCTTGTTTGTTTGGTCAAGGTAGCATATTTGATATTCAAACATCATGTCAAAGTACTTATGGCTATACTCTGTTAATTCTTAATGCAAGATCGCATGGAGTTTTCCCTTTCTTCTGGAGTACAAGAGATATTTATTGCATCGTCTCTATGTTAGGACGTGATGCCCATATAAATGCGTATCTTACACATATTGAAGTTATATTCTTATTAACTCATTAATGAATTGTTATTATACACTACAAATTTAAAGAGAGAATAGATAAGTGAACCCATGAACCCCGGTCCAATTTTATAAGAAACACCTTTCCATTGTATTTATCTTACTTTCTATTTGCAACACTATTTTAATCCGAAAATACAAAAATATTTAGTTATCTTATTTGCTCACAAAACCCAAAAACAATCAATCATTTACTGCTTTTACTTAGTTTACTTTACTTGTCTAGTTTATCTTACTTTCGTTACTACTTTATTTTACTATTACTAATACGAAACCTTGTGCTTGAAAACCACACGGTGGAGTTGGGGGCACAAGTTTTTATTTTATTTGCAGGATTGCTAGAAGAAGAGAGGGAAAGATAACTCTTTACCCGTTCCCCGAGAGTTCGATATAAACCCTCGAGTCACCTTGTGGGAAAAATACTCTGCTGACACGACACTCTGCACTTCGAGTCCCAACGTCATCATATACCTAGTTCAATCTCGATACGGACAAACATTTTCAACTTTTTCTCGTGATATCATATCCTCTGTGACCTAGTGACTTGATTGCAAGCTTTGTTGATATAATATTACTGAGTGGGCCCATAGTATCTATCCGTCACGAGGATGTACAAACCCCGCTACTGACACTTACACCCCAACCCATCCCATTGCAATACCTAAGCAACACCTTTATGACCAACCTGTTACAGTGTGGTAGTTGATGATGTCTAAACAGTCGCCAGTGATAATGATTAGATATGGCCACACGGTCTAAGGATTAGGTTACAACATTTTTTCTTAGTATCACAATGCTGAACTTTGTGACTTGATCACATTGCAATACATTATATGGGTGCGAGTTATCATGTCATTCATCTAACAACACGACTCCATTATTAATGACATCGTTGTCCATGATCAGGAAACCTTGTTCATCTATTAATCAATGGACCATATTATTATGGACAAGGTTTTGTTTACATACCACACATGTACTAATGTTTCCGCTTAATACAGTTATAGCATGGCATAAAACTAATTATTAACATTACAGATATGACAGTAAAACATCTTTATTTATTTGACTCTAGGGCACATATCCAAGAATGCTATGGGGCAATATGCGAGGAATAACAAAGGAGAACACCAAAATTTCCAAGATTTAGATCTAATGTGTTCCCCTCACATAGGGAAGGGATTGATTGGTGAAGATGTAGATCTAGATCTTCTCTATCTGTTTTTCCTAAAAAATAATGAGATGAAGCAAGCAAAGTGGCAAGCAATTCGTGAGTTAGAAAAGATAAAGATAACACTTAAGGAGAAGAAGGCCTTGAATGATCTCATTGCCGAGGATAATAGGACGATGATGATGGATCCTTCCACCATGGATGAGTTAACTAGAGAATGGTGGGATATGAGGAGTCTCGAGATCATTTTGAGGAGGAAGGAAGCCCATGCTGCTGCTTCGGGTACAACGACTATAGGTGGAGGTTGGAGGAGATGGTTCTTCTGCTACAACGACTGGCAGCATCAGTGGAGGTGCTACCGACAATAATGGTCTTGATTGAGATTCCTTCTATGTCGTGTTGGTTGATGAGTGCATAAAAAACATATTTTACATTTATTTTGGATCATTTTATTTGCAAACTATGCTGTCAAAATTGGCGGAACACTCATATTCGATGTTTATAGTTCATGTATTGCGCGCGGGGGCGTTGATCAGATCCCGTATAGCAGAACTATAAAAAGGAATACCGTACACGAGCTAGGAACCACATTTACCTTGACCCTTACTGCGAGTTTACGAGCCGAGATTTAAGGGATCTGCTAGAGTTGCTCTTACCCAAATCTTCGTGGTCGGTCCACGACCATCCTCAACACCCCTCTATCCTCTGCCACCCTTCTTCTCTAGAGCCGGTGACCCTAGAACTCCATCGTAGACCTTAAGTTTATTTCTCGAATGTGTTCTAGCATGCGGCTGCTAGCCGCATCTGCCATACCTCTAGCTCGGTCCAAGCTCCGTTTCACTAAGTCCAGTACAACCCGATGCGTGGGCTTCGACTCCGACAATTGTTCTTCATGTCTCTCTCTCTCTCTCTCTCTCTCCCTCCCTTTCTCCCTTCCTCCGTCATCAAGAGTGGATAAGATGATAAGGAAGAAGGGGATGGCCGGACATGGGATGAGATAAGGAGACACAATTTCGTGGGTGGGGGGGGGGGGGCGACAAGAGGCAACATGCGCGGGCGAGCCGAACAACGCTCACATGTGCAGGAACCAATTAGGAGTCTCCTATGTAGTCCTAAAAAAGATCCTATTCGGAGTAACCGTCTTTTTAGGATGAAAAAGTTACATGTATGAAATTCCCAATTTTTAGGTTTCCCTTTGAGAAATTCGGGAAATCCTATTCATCCCGCTGCGGGGCGTATTAACCCCCGCACGCGTGCGGCAGCTTGCGGGCCGCGGCCCAATAGCGCGGGTTGGCTAGGTTCACCCGGTTTAGGAAGTTTTGGTGCGGTTTTTTCTATTTCGTCGGTTCTTTCTTGGTTCAAACGGGTTTTCTTCTTTTCTATTTCAATATTTTTTAATTTGAGAAAATTTTAAATTCGAGAATTTTTTAACTAGATTCTAAATTTGTTCAATTTTTTTTGCTCAGATTCGAAATTTGTTTAAAATATTTTTTGCTCAGATTTGAAATTTGTTCATATTTATATTTTGCTCAGATTCGAATTTTTTTAAATTCAAATTTTGTTTAGATTTAAAATTTGTTCAAAATTACATTTTGCTCAGCATCAAAATTTGTTGAAAATAAATTTTTGCTTACTTTTGGAGCTTGTTCAAAATAATTTGTTGCTCTGATTCAAAATTTGAAATTTTTGCTCAGATTTGGAAAATTCAAAAAATGGTTCGAAAAATAATTGTGCAGAAAAGATTCAATCTTGGGTCTCACAGGTAGTGCAGTGAGGTTCAAACCAGTGTGTTATTACTCGGAGTAAATAAAAAAATCTTACTACTTCGTTAAAAAAAAAAATCTTACTACTTCTTGTTCGATCTGTTCGCGCGTCTGTTTCATCCCGAAACATATGGGCCGAGCCTATTAACCATTGCCCCTTAGCGATGCGTACGAACAATCGCTAACAAGCGATGGGTAGCCGGGAGCTCCTATAGATCGCTTTAAGCGATAAATGGGAACTATCCCGCTTAGGGAATCTGCCGTTCTGAAGTTAGATGGGCTCGGCCAATGTTAGGTGCCTGTATGAATCCAGTCACATACTCTCGTAGTAGTAGTAGTAGTAGTACGTACTTACTTACTTTTTTAGTTCGTTCGGCAATGTTACATGAAGAAAGGTTTATGTAAAAAACATTTTAAAAAAGTTCAAATCTAAAAGTTGTTCAAACTTAAAAAAACGTTAAGATTAAATTGTTCAAAATAAAAAAAGATCAATTTCGAAAAAAGTTCAGATTTCAAAATTGTTCAAATTTTAAAAAGTTCAGATCTAAAAAATGTTCAAATTTGAAAAATGTTCAAATTTCAAAAATGTTCAAACATAAAAATTGTTCAGATTAAAATAATTTTTGATTAAAAAATTTCGAAATAAAAAAAAGTTCAATTTCGAAAAAAGTTCAGATTTCAAAATTGTTCAAATTTTAAAAAGTTCAGATCTAAAAAATGTTAAAATTTGAAAAATGTTCAACAATAAAAATTGTTCAGATTAAAATAATTTTTGATTAAAAAATTTCAAAATAAAAAAGTTCAATTTCGAAAAAAGTTCAGATTTCAAAATTGTTCAAATTTTAAAAAGTTCATATCTAAAAAATGTTCAAATTTGAAAAATGTTCAAACATAAAAATTGTTCAGATTAAAATAATTTTTGATTAAAAATGTTCAAAATTAGAAAATGTTCAAATTCAAAAAAGTTCAAATCTGAAAAAGTCCAAATTCGAAAATGTTCGAAATCGAAAAAGTTCAGAATTTCCTTTTTTTTAAGAAAACCGCTGTTAAAAGCAAAAACGAGAGGAAAAAACCAAATGAAACCGAAAAAAAGAGAGGAAGGAATGGAACAGGATTACGGGAACTGTGGTTAGATGAGCAGATGTACTCGAACCGTTCCTGGGCCTGGCCCATATACGAGGGAGGTATGCGGAGCGCCAGATAGGCATCGCTATAAGCGATGAATAGGATTCGCCTGGGTAGCCGCTCCCGAGAAATTCCCAATTTTTAGATTGAATCCGAGTGCGTTCGGAAATGTATCGGCCCAGCCCAGCCTTCGCTGAAGCCCGTGAAGATAGATTACCCAAAGAAGGAACAGACTACGGAGTAGTAGATTCAGTCAGTCGTCAGAGCAGACGCGGACGTCCAAAAAAAAAAGAGACCATCGGAGCAGAGCGGCGAGGCAGGCATGGCCGCCGGGAGCCTGGACCTCCCCGTGGTAGACCTCGCGTCCCCCGACCTCCAATCCGCCGCAGAGGCCGTCCGAAAGGTTCAATCGCACGATTTCTCTGTTGCGTGGACTCAGCAAGAAGCGTAGCACACGACATGCGATTTGATTTGGTATATACAGGCATGCGTGGACAGCGGCTTCTTCTACGTCACCAACCACGGGATCCAGGACCAACTGGTGGCGGCGGTGTTCGCGGAGAGCAAGAAGTTCTTCGAGCTGCCGCTGGAGGAGAAGATGTTGCTGCACAGGAACAGCGCCCACCGGGGCTACACCGCTCCCTACGACGAAAAGCTCGACGCCTCGTCCAAATTCAGAGGTCTAATCCAGTTCCTGATCTAGCCGGTTCTTCCTCCGCAGGTTGAGCTGCCTGTTGTGGTGAATCTTAAGTATAAATATAAACTCGGAGCACGTGTCAGGTTACCAATAAAATCATGTACTGAGTTGTTAAGTACGGAGTATTGCTTAGTTGGAAGGGAAATAAAGGATTTCAGACGTTTTGCTTCTTGGCACTGGCAGGGCTAGACACCATTATTCTGGTATATTTACAACTTTTTTTTTTCTCGAGGAACATTATTCATGGCTTGCGATTTTTAAAATTTAACAAGAAGCTGACGTCTGCTTATGGCAGACAGTAGGAACATACAAATTATGCTTTGGGAACCAGGGTAGCTAGAAGTTTCTATCATCGTGCTTCAGTTGCTTTGCTTAGGTTATGTGCGATCCATAGATTCAGGTGTCATGGTGGGGGGAGAGTTAGCTGGTTACAAGTGTAGCAGAGTAGAATAGGGGCTGAAGAACCCACTGACAGTATCCTCGGTTCCTCACATCCTATAGCTTCAAACAACCACCACACATTGTGGGTTTTACCATCTGCTCTGCTGTTTCTAGTGATACAGTTGAGATCCCTGATTGTGAATTTAGTGATTTCTGGTATTGAGCAGGAGACCTCAAGGAGAGTTTCTACATCGGAACGGTCCGGGATGTAGATATGCAGAATGATCCTAACCAATGGCCTCCTGAAGGTACTTAATCTTCTTTGTCATCTCCTAAGAACTGGTAATTTAGTCAACTACATCAATCATGTTATTTGAACAGAAAAATGAAACCTTGTCTGGTAAAATCATCCGCAGAGCGCTTTCCATCTTGGAAGGATACAATGAAGTTGTTCCATGCTACTGCACTGTGAGTTTTTTTTCCCATGGCTCAGCAAAAATAATTTGAGCAATTGTTTTACAACCGCCAATGGTTCAGACTTCCAGTATTGCATCTGTATGGTCTTTTTATTGAGCTTTCTAAATCAATAGTTCATGTTATTTCTTTTGCCCAACCAGGGCTGCCAGCAAAAGGATAATCTCTCTAATTGCTCTGAGTTTGGACCTAGATGCTGAATTCTTTTCGAAGATTGGGGCATTGGACTGCCCATCAGCAGCTCTTCGGTTATTGCACTACCCAGGTTACATCAACGTGTTTCCTATATATTATTTGAAACAATCAGAAACTCTACTCTAATTACTACTGTCAGAGAGCATAGATGCTTCATATTGATTACTCCCTCCGTCCCAAAATATAAGGCGTCTAAGGATTAGTCAAAAGTCAACGTTTTTTAAGTTTGACCAAGTTTATACACAAAAATATAAACATTTACACTACTGAATCAACATGAATAGATTCACCATAAAATATATTTTCTTAATATGTTCATTCGATATTGTAGATGTAAATATATTTTCCTAAATATTTGGTCAAAGTTAGTAAAGTTTGACTTTTGACCATTCCTTAGACGCCTTATATTTTGGGACGGAGGGAGTACTTTTTGCTCCTTGTCATCTTCATGATTGATGATAGTTGCTTGGGTGGCTTGTTTCAAACATATGTATGTATTCGTGCTCCAATTAATAAAAAAACATGAAAACATTAAATAAATATGAATTTTCTTAAATGGTCAACAACTTTATTTTATAGTGAACATGAACGTATTGTGTGCCATTCTAATGAATGAAAATTTGGGGTTCCTCCTATGCGATGTGATCCTTGTTTGTGTGGATTGAGGAATGTGGAAAATTAATAAATTGGTAGGATGTGAATGCATGATGGTGGCTCATTTGGGTTGGGTAGCTTTGTTATCTGACACTGCTTTGCTTTCCCGATATTACCCTAAACTCTTGATTTTGCCATTCTGATGAATGAAAACTTGGAGTTTCTCCTATGTTATGTGGATTTTGTGGATTGAGGGGTGTGGAAAATTAATAAATTTGTAGTGATATGAATGCACGATGGTGTCTCTTCTGGGTTCGGTAGCTTTGTTATCTGACACTGCTTTGCTTTCCCGATGTTATACCCGAAATCTAATTAAAAAACTGAAAACAGAAAAAAAAACACATTGATTTTGTTTGTGATACAACTATTTGTCCTAACTCCTAACTACTGTGGAACCAATTGAGTATTATGTCCTTACTATTGTGGAGCCAATTGAGTAATTCTGTACATATTACTATTGTGCAGCCAATTGAGTAATTTTGTACTTATAACTATTGTGGAGCCATTTGATTAATTCTATATATTATTTTCTTAAATAGTATTTTTTTTTCTAAATGAAGTACTCCCTCCGTCTAAAAATAGATGTCTCACTTTTGTCTAGATACGGATGTATCTAAATGCATTTTAGTTAGAGATACATCCGTATCTTGATAAAGTTGAGACACCAATTTTTAGACGGAGGGTGTATTTTTTAGAGAAAAACAAGTGAAAAATGATATCAAGTTTACTGTAGGTGAAGTAAACGAGTCTGATAACGGAAATTATGGTGCATCAGCTCATTCAGATTATGGAATGATAACTCTTTTGGCAACGGATGGCACTCCTGGCTTGCAGGTACGCTTTTTTCAATTCATCAACTTTAGTTTTGTTCTCTCTGTAGCTAATAAATCATGTTAATATAATTCAGGAAGTTCTGTTTGAGCAGAGATTTATGTGCCCATTTTTTCCAAACAAACAATAAATCTTGTATTAGGAAATTAGAAACAGTGACAAACATTATTTTGCATTTATAATTTTATATGCTGGATTCTTGAACTGCTGTGAGTGTACAGATATGCAGGGAGAAGGATAAGGAGGACTGGAAAGATGTTCATCACATTGAGGGGTAAATACTTCTACACAAACAGCAATATAGCCTGTTGTCCCTCATAGTGATTATATTCAGAAGCTTGAATACCTTCTAGGCTTCTACTCCCTCCCTATTTAGTGTCTAGATACATCCAAATTTTGACAAATCTCAGACAACAGCAAGTCAGCAGCAGCTCTCGACAACATGTGGTGGCTTGTAGACGCATGGTTTCTAACTTGCATTGTTCTAGCAACCTTCAGCAAAAACATAAGGTTTCGGCATCAAATTTTCTGTATGCATGTGAATAGCTAACGGTCATGGATTCTTTTTGTACCTAGCTTTCGAGTAGGCAAGCCGAGCTTTGAATATTTGCCATCGTTACATAATTTTGAAAGTGGTTCGACCCTTAATAACCAACGGTCAACCATTTATACCCTAATAATCTAATGGTTAACCTATATTATCCCTTTATATAAAATGGTTAAATAGGTTCTGATCCAAAAAGTAGATGGTTAACCAAATCCCATCCTTAGATGGAGGGAGTACCATATTTGCTTCTTTGTTCTGTCAATTTGCCGGGCCCCTGTTTTGCATTATTTTTGGACAATATTTGCAGGTATGAAAAATGGTGTTAAGAAATCTTTTGAACTTGTAGGGCCCTCATTGTGAATATTGGTGATTTGTTAGAAAGGTGGACGAATTCCGTTTTCAGGTACTATCCTTTCTTACCATATTTGATCAATTATGTGGCTGCTCTCTGCAGTAGCAGTTGTTCCCAAAAAAGAAAAGTAGCAACAGTTGGGAGTACTTGCAGTCGAGAAATTTCTCCCTTTGCATCTCAATGCTGCTAAATATTGTTGGATTCAGCTTGTCAACGTCATGGACACAGTTTTTAGGTACATATGGATCATGTTAGAATATGGCAGGTTATTCTGAAATTGTACTCAGAATATTCTCTTGGATTATTATGATGTCTTCTGCACTTCGCTTGTAATTTTTCTTTGCACAAACCTTGCATAGGACTTTGATTGTTATACACCTTTCTTATTATTTCCAGATCTACACTTCATCGTGTTGTCTCAGTTGGGAAAGAGCGATATTCTGTGAGTACCCTAACTATTGAATTCAGAATTTTGTTAAAGGGTTTTCAGTTCCCGTCACTGTTTACAATATTTCTGTTGAAGAATTCGGATGGCGCTTTTTCATGTGGAAAACCATCAGTGTTTATCTTGAAGTAGCATTGCAGCTGATAGCTTTCACGCTTTAATGTTGGAATCTGTTTGGCACATATCTTTTACACATGTTTTTGTATACATCAGGCGGCTTACTTTCTCGATCCAAACCCCGATTTGGTGGTGCAGTGCTTGGAAAGCTGTTGCTGCGAGGCATATCCTCCAAGGTTCTCTCTCTGCTCTTGGCCGAATATTTTACTATTTACTTTTGAAGAAAGTCCACTTTTAGTCCTCCAACTTTGCTTAAAATTCACATTTAGTCCTAAAAGTTTTATCTGGTTCAAATTAGACCTTGAACTTTCATAATTGTTGAATAGGATGGTTTTTCAAAAAAAAAAATCTAAAAACCGAAGATTGATCCAATTAGACTGAACCGGGCTGAATCCGTCTATCTGGACCAATCTAAAATCCGCAAATTTGAGATCAAAATAACCCTCTCAATCTTGAGCAGCTTTGGCGCTCAACTGCAAGGCATCCTTGGTGTTCTCTCGTGCTATTTGCCGCACTGCTCGTGTGCATAACTCTTGTGCTCCTCCGGTCTAACGGCGCGGCGGTCCTCCTTGTCGATTTGGCGTCGTTCCCCTCAGCCTGACTGTGGGTATGTGGCTCGTCCCGTCATCCGTTACCAGCCAAACGACAAGGCAACCCTCCTCTTCAATGCCGCCATCACGATGGCAACCGCCTTAGCATCCCGTCTTCCTGACCGTGAAGCTTGTCATCCACCAAACTGATGGCGACGGCCATGCCTTCCTCGTATCGTCGGCCACCATCCGTCCATCCGGCCATCCAAGCAGTGGTCCTCCTCGCGGGTCCTCCCGTGGCCAGTAGCTAGAGTGTAGAAACAGGACAGAAACGGCTCTTCTTCTCTTTTGCTGCGTGGGAAGGAGTTCGGCGGCGTGCGGCGCTGGAAGGGGCGTGGGAGGGAGACGAGAGGAGACCACGACTTCATGATCGAGAGCGATCAGATGTGGATCCTTCTTTTTTTCGTGTGGACCGTATAACACTTGAACCGGTTCGTTGGTTTTTAGCAACCGATGTCATGTTGACACAAAATCAGCAAACTTGTTGAAGTGATCAATTTAAGAAGTTTAAGGTCTATTTTAAACCAAAAAATAGTTTTAGGACTAAAAGTGAACTCTTAGTAAAGTTGAAGGATGAAAAGTGGACTTTCATCTTTACTTTTAAGATTGATTTTCACAAATTTTAAGTGTAATTTTCAGGTTTCCACCTATCAAGGCGGGCGACTATTTGAAAGAACGATTAAGTGCCACATACAAATAGATACACCCTCCGATCCATGAAAAGTGTCAGAAATTTAATATAAAAGTTGTACTAACATAGTAGTAAATTCCCCACACTTTTTGTGGATCGCAGGAAGTACTAGAATTCTCTACGCAATTGTGTGGCTATACATTTGAACCTATGCATCTATCTTTGAAAAAAGGAGATGTATTTTATACACAATTGTAATGGTTATTATTGTAAATATAGTTATATTTTATTACAGTTATAAGTTGTACCAGTTTAAGTATATACTTGATCAATCGGTTGCTTCATGGTATAGACTCATGGGAACAAACGGTGCAAATGCTCCCCTTTCTCCTTGGTTCAATGTGGGAATTTCTGCCTCTTGAACTAGTGTCTCAGTTTGTTTTGGCGCTGGAAAATCCCAAGGAAAAAAGAACTGGACTGCCATGGTTCAGCTGACATGGTGGATGCTATGGAAGGAGCGCAGGGCTCGCATATTTCAGAATACTGCAGTCTCCCTCGCTCGGTTACACGCTTGCATCATCGAGGAAGCTAAATCATGACGGAGTGCAGGCCGTGCAAGGGCATGTGACTTGCTGTTAAGACCAGAGGGAACTAGACTGAGGTCTAGTTTCAGTTTGTTTTGGCGTTAGAATATCACTCGCGTCTGTCTTTTGTTTGCTTGTTGTTTGGGTTCCTGGTTGTCCCCAGTTGATCAGCTGTAACTTGTACATCTTGTATACCCTTATACTAAATCAATGAAATGCAGCCAGTCTGCCTTCCTTTTTTTCATTCGAAATGAAGCAGCAAGGGTAAATAGAAGTAAATGTGATCTAGATCTATACGAATGTATATGGCCCGTTGTTGCTGAGGTGACCGGCACCAACGACATCAAGGACTGGACATGCCAAATGTCATTCACGGAGAGCCGAAGGCTGGATGCGCCGTTGACTTGACAGCCTCCTGGAACTGTTGTGCCTTGTACATGTTTGGGAGGGCACAGGTATATTCAGTTGTTCAGACCTGATGAATGAACACGGCCAATATACCCATCTAGAAAGTTGTCACTGACACATACATGCATCATCAGGGTTTCAGTACGGAACAACCCGCTGCCACCTACTCCCTCTGATCGTGTTCAATCAACACGATGTAAGTAGTACGTAGGTACGCTTTTCCCTCTTCACGTCTCGCCAATTTAATCGGATCGGAGGGAGTAGAGCTGAACTCCACCGGCCGGTTTGCACCTGAAAGACTCGCAGATGGGCGTCAGTTGTTCTCAGTCTGAAACAGACAGATTCGTAGGGTTTTGATCAGCACGCATGACTTGATCAGATCTTGAGAATGGTTAGAGCTGAAGCTGCGATAGTTTCAGCTCGTGGGCTCAGTGGCGCCGGCTGATTAGCGACCGGTACATGATGTCAAAGCTCTGAACTTTGGAGAATGATGACTAGACCAGTTGAATGGTCAAGTTCAGATAACAGGTCAAAACTGCTTAAATGCCGCCCAAGTCTCAGCCCGACAAAGCTTTTTCAAACCAAAATAAAGTCTCAGGCCAGCAATTCGAAGAATTAGCAGGTCAATGTGGTGGCAGGTTTTGAGGTATTTGTTGCCCATACGGACAAATACGGTACTTAACCACCAAATGGCATTGCATAGAGAGATCAACACAGGACATGCACAGGTCAGCTTCAATGAAAAATTCAAACAGCTGTGCCACTTCCTGAAACTACACTGGATGAAACAGCGGCACAAAAAAAAGTTGACAATCTTCCGGAAGCTGTCGCACAGGAAAGCAGGTGGTGTTCTTTCATTTTTTTGTTGTTGTTGTTGTTGCCATATCAAACCAGCAGTTTTGAATCGTATGTGAGGTTGATTATCACGCAACAAATCTAGAGAGCGAGGTTGGTTTCAGCCTGTCCCTCCCCTTTCCTCTCCATTCTGGTGGCAGAAGTCAAATGGTTGATTATTAGCTCGAGCACTGTCAAGTGTCAAACCAATGCTCCTCCTTCTAACCCTAAACAACGCCTCCGCGCGGCGGCGCCGCGCCCCCGCCGGGGCGTCCACCACCCCCAGCCTTCTCTTGCACGCCTCTCTCCTACCGCAACCGCCACGGGAGGCATCGCCGGGCAAAGCCCGTGCGGCGTGGTGGCGGTCTTCTCTCTGTCGCCAAGTGGATGGGGAGGGTGGCACTCGGTTCCTCCCTTTCAGCCGCGATGACGCGTGTGGACGGGCGGCCACTGCGGCTCCGGAGGCCGCAAGACGCGGTTCAGCCCTAACGGGCTGGACGTGTTGGCGTCCGCAGACGACGACACGCGGTGCCCACCTTGGACTCCTGCCGCTTCACGAGGACGCCTGGAGCATCTGCTCTAGGCATGGCGGTGGTGGTCTCTGTAGAATTGTATAGGATTGATAATTGATGATTGTATTGTGCCGGTTACAAGAGATATATATAGGGACTTAGGCACCGACCTAGTCCTATATCAAAACCAACTAAGACTCTTAACCTAATACAACTTATATTCTAACATCCCCCCGCAGTATCAACGGTAGGCTCGACGACGTTGAGACTGAACCGAATGTCTTGGAACGGAGTAGTCGCCAAGCCTTTAGTGAAGATATCGACAAACCGAGCGAAGTCGGAACGTGTAGAACACGAACTTGACCAAGAGCCACCTTCTCGCGAACAAAATGAATGTCGATCTCTATATGCTTGGTGCGACGGTGCTGAACAGGATTCCCCGACATGTAAACAGCTGAAATATTATCACAGTAAACAATAGTAGCTTGATCAATAGGACGATGCAGCTCCGACAGCAACTGGCGCAACCAAACCGTTTCAGCAACCACATGAGCCACAGCACGATACTCAGCTTCGGCCGACGAGCGAGAGACCGTAACCTGCCTTTTGGAAGACCAAGAAACCAAATTGTTACCAAGAAAAACACAAAATCCGGATGTGGAACGTCGAGTATCGGGACAACCAGCCCAGTCCGCATCAGAGTAAGCAATCAAAGAGGTGGGAGAGGATGTGTTTATGTGAAGACCTAAATCTAATGTGCCTTTGAGATACCGAAGGATACGTTTGACATGGTTATAGTGTGGAACACGAGGATTATGCATGTATAAACAGGCTTGTTGAACAGAAAAAGAAATTTCAGGACGAGTAAGAGTAAGATATCGAAGGGCACCGGTGAGACTACGATAGAGAGAAGGATCGGAAAAGGGATCACCGTCGGCAGAAAGTTTGGAACCTCGTATCAGCTGGAGTACGGGACGGTTGATAATCAAGCATGCCAGCACGAGAAAGAAGATCGAGAGTGTACTCGTCGTTGAGACAAGAAAAGACCGGAAGAGTCACGCATGACAAGCAATACCTAAGAAGTGATGAAGAAGACCTAAATCGGACATAGAAAATTCTGAGCGAAGAAGAGAGAGAATATGATCTAAAAGGCGTTGGGAAGAAGTCTGTGAGAATAATATCATCTACATATAGAAGAAGATAAGCAGATGTCAGTATTGTGATGAAAGATGAAGAGAGAAGTGTCAGAACGGGAAGGAGTGAAACCAATGGTTTGAGCATAAGTGGAAAAACGTTGAAACCAAGCCCTTGGTGCTTGTTTAAGGCCATAGAGAGATTTGTTAAGGAGACAAACATGATCAGGATATGAAGAATGTTCAAAGCCAAGAGGTTGCCGACGATGAACTGTTTCTTGAAGAGATCCATGAAGAAAAGCGTTTTTGACATCAAGTTGATGGATTGGCCAAGAAGAAGAGACGGCGATGCTAAGAACAGGTGCGAATAGTGCTGGGTTTGACAACCGGGGAGAAAGTCTCATCATAATCGATGCCGTGTTGTTGAGAGTAACCACGACGGACCCATCGAGCTTTGTAGCGTGCAAGACTTCCATTGGAATTAAATTTGTGTCGAAAAACCCATTTACCGGATACTATATTAGTGTTTGATGGACGAGGAACTAGTTGCCATGTGTTATTTTGAATGAGAGCATCATATTCATCTTTCATAGCTGCGGCCCAATTAGGATCGAGGAGAGCTGATTTGTAGGATTTTGGGAGAGAGGAAGATACAGAGACGTGGAGATTGAGACGATCTTTGGGAGGTAAACGAAAGCCAGATTTCCACGGGTACGCATGGGATGATCATTAGTAGGTTCTGGAACAGAAATAGCGTGAGGAGGAGGTGTGGGTGATGAAGAATCCGCGCCTGGCGCAGCGGAAGAAGCGGACGCGGAAGTTGTTGAGGAAGGCAACGGTGGCGAGAGGTCGATGGTGGCGGCAAGAGAGGGCGCGGCAGGAGCGGCTGCCGCGGCAGAGAACTCGGCAGGTTGTGCTGCCGCGACAGGAGCGGCAGCAGGATGGGATAGTTGAGAGAGAGGAAGAATATTGCGACGAGGGGGTGGGAGATAAGGTGGATGGGGTAGGGTCTGGAGGTTGACGCTCGGAGAAAGGGAAAATATGTTCAGCAAAGGTTACATGACGAGAGACATGAACACGTCCACTAACAAGATCTAGGCAACGGTACCCTTTGTGTTCATCAGAAAAACCTAGGTGGACACATGGGATAGAGCGAGGTGAAAGTTTGTGAGGAGAAGTGGAGTAGGAGTTAGGAAAACAGAGACAACCGAAGACACGAATGTCGGAGTAGTTTGGGTGAGAAAGAAATAAGGAGAAGTATGGCGTGGTGTGAGAAGTGACTTTGGATGGTCGAATGTTAAGGAGATAGGTAGCCGTGTGGAGGGCTTCAGCCCAAAATTTCGGAGGCATAGAAGATTGAATAAGTAGAGTGCGAATGATGTCATTAAGAGTGCGAAGGGAACGCTCGGCCTTGCCATTTTGTGGAGAGGTATAGGGGCAGGAGAAGCGTAAGAGAATTCCGTATTGAAGAAAGAAATTTCGATTTTTAAAGTTGTCAAATTCACGACCATTATCGCATTGTATAAATCTAATGGGGAGGAAGAAGTGAACAGAGACATAGCGCTGAAAGTTGAGAAATATATTGTGAACGTCAGATTTGTTGCGTAAAGGAAAGGTCCAAACATAATGTGTGAAATCATCAAGAATAACAAGATAATACTTAAAACCAGAAACACTTTCGATTGGTGATGTCCAAAGATCACAATGAAGTAATTCAAAGGGAAAGGTACTAGAGGACTGAGAGGAGCTAAAGGGAAGACGAACATGTTTTCCTAATTGACATGACTCGGCACATAGAAGAATTATGAGAATCTCTATTACAAGGGATGGAAAATTCACTAAGAAGTGTAGATAACACATTATTGTTGGGATGGCCGAGACGTTGATGCCATAGAGCAATAGAGGCCATCATAGACGTTGGAGGGGCAGCGGCCGGAGCACCATGAAGCGAGTATAAATCACCGGAGCTATTGAATCGAGCGATCTCGGTCTTGGTCCGGTAATCCTTCACAGACAAACCAAAGGGGTCAAATTCAACGGAAACAAGATTATCAGTGGTGAGTTGGCGAACGGAGATTAGATTTTTGATTAATGCAGGAGCTACAAGAACATCACGAAGAAGCAATGGTTGGATTGGGGATGGAATTTGGGCTTGACCGACGCAGTAAATAGGAATGCATGATCCATCACCGAGAGTAATAGAGGGAAAAGGCGACGGTGTGCAAGAAGAGAGCAAGTTACTTGATGCAGACATATGACTAGAAGCACCGAGTATCGAAAATCCAATCCGTACCTGAGTTTCCTTGTGCAGCAAAGTTGTTCATGGCTTGAATAAAGGCAGCTTGGTCCCAGCTCGGAGTCGAAGTAGAGGCCGGTGTAGACATGGGAGCTGGCGGGTATGGAGGCGTCGGCGAAGGGCCGGCATCGGCGTATAGACAGAGCCACCATCATTGTACTCGCGACATATGGGGCTGCGGCATGTAGGGGACCGAAGCAGCGCCATAGGGTGCATAAGGAGGAGCGTTGTAGGCGGGGGCGACGTGGAACGCGGCCGTCGGCTGCCGTGGGGCCAGGACGGGGGCACCGGCATGAGGGCGGGCGCCAGGCTGCCAGCTGCCAGTGTAAGCCGGAGGAGCACCGTAGGGCGTCGGGGCGGACCAGGGCATGGGCCACGCCTGGACTAGTCCGGTCCACGGATCAGGAGAAGGACGCCATCCGAGGGGCGGCGTTGGTGCAGTTGGTGGTGCAGGCGGTGGAGCCGAGGGCGGAGGAGGGGTAGGCGCCGTACGAAGCTGCGGCGGTTTAGGGTTGCGACCCCGGTAGTTGGGACTTGGACGCCAGCTCGATGGTTGAGGAGGAGCCATTGGTGGAGGTGGCTGTGTCGGCGGTGGCGCGGGCGGGCGAGGAGCAGCGATGAAGAGCTGCGGACGGGAGTCCTTGGTAGTTTGAGCTCGGTCGGCCCACCTGGAGCATCGAGCGAACCTCGGCGAACGAGGGGCGCGGGCGCATCATAGGGATGAAGGAGGCCTGTTTCTAAAACCGCTCGCTAAGACCGACGAGGAGGACGTTGATGAGCCGACGATCGTCGATCGGATCACCAAGTTCACGGAGTTCGTCCGCGATCGCCTTGAGGCGTTGACGGTAGACACCGACGGGTGAATCGCCTTGCACCGTGTTCCGAAGCTCGGTGTGGAGAATGTTGGCGCGAGCGTCGACGTTGTCCTGGAAGAGCTGACGAAGAGCTGTCCAGAGATCGGCGGCGGAGGCACCATCACGGTGCACGAGATTGAAGATTTCGGTGGAGACGCGCATGTAAATCCATTGGACAATGGCGAGATCGTCCTTGACCCACTGTGAATCATGAGGTTGAGGGCGAGCGTCGGCAGCAACGTGAGATCGGAGATTGCATCGCCCGAGGTGGACGTCGAAGAGGTGACGCCAATGGTAGTAGTTGTGAGCAGCGAGGTCTAGAGTTATGGGGATATAGGGGCTAATATCGGCGATTGTGTCGGTAAAGGAGATGGCGGTGGTGTTGGTAGGAGGGGGTTGGGCGGAGGTGGAAGTTTTTGCGGCGGCGGCGGCGGCCATGGCGTCGCGCCACTCGAAGAAGCCCGGAGGGGGCGGCGGCGGCGGGGTAGGGGGCGTGGGAGCCATGCCCTAGAATCGAAACTAATCTGATACCATGTAGAATTGTATAGGATTGATAATTGATGATTGTATTGTGCCGGTTACAAGAGATATATATAGGGACTTAGGCACCGACCTAGTCCTATATCAAAACCAACTAGGACTCTTAACCTAATACAACTTATATTCTAACAGTCTCCACTTTCACCCGAGGAAGCCGGCTGAGGTTGGGTTCTCAGATTGCAAGATTCGTCATCTAGTCCCGGCTGCAACTGTGCCACTTCCTGAAACTACACTGGATGAAACAGCGGCAAAAAAAAAATTTACAATCTTCCGGACTGTCGCACAGGAAACAGGCGGTGTTCTTTCATCTTTTTGTTGTTGTTGTTGCCATATCAAACCAGCAGTTTTGAATCGTATGTGAGGTTGATTATCACGCAACAAATCTAGAGAGCGAGGTTGGTTTCAACCTGTCCCTCCCCTTTCCTCTCCATTCTGGTGGCAGAAGTCAAATGGTTGATTATTAACTCGAGCACTGTCAAGTGTCAAACCAATGCTCCTCCTTCTAACCCTAAACAACGCCTCCGCGCGGCAGCGCCGCGCCCCCGCCGGGGCGTCCACCACCCCCAGCCTTCTCTCGCACGCCTCTCTCCTACCGCAACCGCCACGGGAGGCATCGCCGGGCAAAGCCCGTGCGGCGTGGTGGCGGTCTTCTCTCTGTCTCCAAGTGGATGGGGAGGGTGGCACTCGGTTCCTCCCTTTCAGCCGCGATGACGCGTGTGGACGGGTGGCCACTGCGGCTCCGGAGGCCGCAAGACGCGGTTCGGCCCTAACGGGCTGGACGTGTTGGCGTCTGCAGACGACGACACGCGGTGCCCACCTTGGACTCCTACCGCTTCACGAGGACGCCTGGAGCATCTGCTCTAGGCATGGCGGTGGTGGTCTCCACTTTCACCCGAGGAAGCCGGCTGAGGTTGGGTTCTCAGATTGCAAGATTCGTTATCTAGTCCCGGCTGCAACTGTGCCACTTCCTGAAACTACACTGGATGAAACAGCGGCAAAAAAAAAGTTGACAATCTTCCGGAAGCTTCGCACAGGAAAGCAGGCGGTGTTCTTTCATTTTTTTCTTGTTGTTGTTGCCATATCAAACCAGCAGTTTTGAATCGTATGTGAGGTTGATTATCACGCAACAAATCTAGAGAGCGAGGTTGGTTTCAGGCTGTCCCTTCCCTTTCCTCTCCATTCTGGTGGCAGAAGTCAAATGGTTGATTATTAGCTCGAGCACTATCAAGTGTCAAACCAATGCTCCTCCTTCTAACCCTAAACAACGCCTCCGCGCGCCCCCGCCGGGGCGTCCACCACCCGCAGCCTTCTCCCGCACGCCTCTCTCCTACCGCAACCGCCACGGGAGGCATCGCCGGGCAAAGCCCGTGCGGCGTGGTGGCGGTCTTCTCTCTGTCGCCAAGTGGATGGGGAGGGTGGCACTCGGTTCCTCCCTTTCAGCCGCGATGACGCGTGTGGACGGGCGGCCACTGCGGCTCCGGAGGCCGCAAGACGCGGTTCAGCCCTAACGGGCTGGACGTGTTGGCGTCCGCAGACGATGACACGCGGTGCCCACCTTGGACTCCTGCCGCTTCACGAGGACGCCTGGAGCATCTGCTCTAGGCATGGCGGTGGTGGTCTCCACTTTCACCCGAGGAAGCCGGCTGAGGTTGGGTTCTCAGATTGCGAGATTCGTCATCTAGTCCCGGCTGCAAGTCGGGAAGACATTATTGACGGTGAAAACCGAGCCGATTGGCGGGCGATGGCGGCGTTCTAGATGTTACCTTGATTAAGGCATCGATTAGCAACGACCTACTCGTGCTGCTCTGGGGAAACACTAGGATCTGGCCTCTAGACCGGACGATGGCGGCACTGTGGTGTCGATTTCTCTCTTGGGAGTATCATTTGAGGAGAAACGCCGGTGGACAAAGACTGTAGGATGAGATGTCATGTCATGCCTGGGTGACAGGTGCTACGCGGAGTCATGCTTTTTTGACAGGTTCTACGCACGAGTAGTCTTCCATCAGCGTTGTCAATAGGACTGGAAAGGGCTATGCGGATCTCTCCTCTGAAGATGGACCATCGGTTCGATGATGGTGATGGCTTCTGAAGTGAGGGAAAGTGTGGTCGCCACGGGTCTACTAAACCGGTTGTGAGCTCCTGCTTTCGCGATAGGATGACTCAGGGATGCCCCGGGTTGGTAGGGCGTTTGTTTCTATTTTTTAGGATAGAGGCCCTGACAATATGTTATTTCACCCATTATGGGTTTCTAGGTATTAAGTGGTGGCTTCGGGTTTTATGATGTCTGATCTTAATAGAACCCCGTTGAATAAGTTTAAATAAAAGTTGTATGTGTCGCTTTGATGCGGAGCTTGGGCTCCCCCATTTCAGAAAAAAGTGTCAAACCAACAATAAGGTCTTCCCAATTGAGGCCATTTTAACGTTTGCTGACGTGATACAAAAAAAGGACAGCTTGTCGCTTAGGATCACTTCCTCCATGAAATAAAATAAAGAAAAACTTCAGGGTAAAAGATTAAAAATAAAGTGTTACTATATACTTAGCCATTTTTGTAAATATACTATATATTTAGCCATTTGTTTTAGGGTTAAGTACAATTTTTGATCCCTCGTGTATTGCAAAAGTCTAACTTTGACCCCTTAACTTTGTTTTAGTCTAAACCTGCCCTCAAACTATTAATGAAGTCTAATTTTGGTCCTTGGTAGCGGTTTAACGATGGTTGACCGGTTTTTGACTCTCTTTTTACCACCGTGGACAGATTTGGAAAGGTTTAATCCACGTAAGACCATCTCACCTTGAGATAAGTTGTGCAATTAGCTTTTTGAACGCTCGACGGTGAGATCATGATAATTATTCATTTGTCGTAGTAACCTTAACTCTTCCCCAACACCTAGCGAAGGCGCCTCACACTACTAGGGTGGATAAGCCGGGCGAGAAAGGCAAAATCGGTGGACATGCCAGAGCAGCGGAGACGACTGAAGTGGTGAGGATTGCTGCACCAAGCGAGAAAGGTGGAGGCGGCACACATGTGTGTTAGGACAAGGGTATTTTTCTATTAATTGACTGAGGAAAAATGATCACAGGTAGATTAAAACCAGTCAATTATATCCATGATAGCAGAAAAGGAGAGTCAAAAACTGGTCCACCATCATTAAACCGATGCTAGGGATCAAAATTAAACTTAATTAAGAATTTAAGAGCAGATTTAGACCGAAACAGAGTTGAGGAACCAAAATTAGACTTTCGCAAGATTTAATGGACCAAATGTGCATTTAAGGCTTCGTTTTAAAGTTTAACATAGATAATATTTTATTCTATAAACACCGTATGTACAATAGATGCACTGCACCCACAACACCACCACCACCACCACTACCACCACATGGATAACTCACTCTAGAGACCGGAGTCATCAAGAATGACAAAGTAACCATTTGAGCGATCGACGGGTACAACATGAACGCTAAAGAATTTTGGCATTGGTGGTACACTTAATAAGCACTAATCATCCAGTCTACGGTTGCTACAGACTCCCGCATCCTATAGCTCGTCCATGCTTTGAATTCACGCACATCTCTTGCAGCACACCCTCGTTCCATACCATAAAAGAAAATAGAAACATGAGGCTCCCGTGCTGCTCCCCATGGCGACACCGGAGCTAACCCTAGCCGCCACCAAAAAGCTCCTCTTCGGTGTAGCTCCTCACAGCCGCTCTCGCCGACCTCGTCCGCGGCGGCAGTCCCCAGCATCGAAGGAGCTGGGGGTAGATCGCGGAGGCGGTGTTCAAGCGTGGCAGGGGCGACGCAAGCAGCTCCTGTCGAGCACGGCGGCAGAGGTGTTATCCTCTAGTCGAGGCGGCGGTGCTGATCCACTTCCTCGACGATGCACTTCGGTGCGATCCTGCGGACGAGGCGGTGCTGTGGATCTTGGATCCCATCCAGATCCTCCGCTCATGATCTACCGGCCTAGTTCCGGTTGGTCTGTTAGCCGGTGACGGCGGTGGTGTGGGGACGGTCGGTCTGGCTTCGAATAAAAGGGGTTTTTGTCCTAAGATCTCTCTCACACCATGACGAAGATCTCCTTGATGATTGTCTTCATTTATCTGATGGAAGTGTTGAGTTTTGGAAGGCTTCACCAGCGATCTCTAATGGACGACATGCCGGGAGATTGCTGGATCAGATGAAATTCGGTCACGCGCAATCATGTTTTTTTCTGTCCGTTTGGTTTCAGCGGGAGCGGTGTGAAGCTTCGCAGTCTGTTGTCATCATGAGACATGCCATTGGTCCCATGGCGAAGTCAGTCGCGGCGAAAGGCATGAAACTCGAGATATGAAGACTAGTAATGGTGGTTTGAGTTCTGGTGGTGATGAGGTTTTGGCTTGGTGATCCGTGACTTGGAGAAACGGCATCGGCAAGTGGGGGCGATATCAGAGGAGAAATTCAGAGTCTAAATTTGCAGGATGAAAATCCAAGGTGTGGCCTTAATTGCTTGTGCCTGACGATGTCCTTGTTGAAGGAATTGTTTTGTGAGAGCGAATTTTCTCCTTGGTGAAAACCTATGATTGATCACGGGGATGACGACGCTTATTCACTTTTTCTTTCTTGGAGGCGTCGCTTTTGGAGAATCAGAATTTATCGTGTTGTTCGGGTGGTGTTTGGTCCGATGCTAGAAGGAATATATTACTGTAGCGGGACTTTTTCCTGTAATCTTTTTTTTCCGTGTGCATCCGTATTGCCATTAGGGCACGACATTGCTGGAGATATTAGACGTAATTGGTATCTTCACGATATTAATATATTCCGTTTAGCGAAAAAAGTCAATTTTGTAGCATGACCATGTTCAAAACTTAGTGAAATGCGGTCTAGATCTATAGATCAACTATCACTTGATCACTCGTTCATCTCAATGTGTCACATACAATTTTTTGATTTTAGTACAATTTAAGTACGGATTGGTTTATCACGAAATATAGAATGCTGAAATTTGTCGGAACTCAAATGTATGAAAATATCAAAGCACGATCCAACAGTAGATATATAGTCATGAGCGGACCCAGGATGCATATCTATAAATTCGAGGATGTTAGAGGGAGTGGTGTTTTGGCTCTGGGTGCATATGCTCCCTTTAATTTGAACTGCAATTTTGATACATTTTGAAATGTCAAAAAATTCCAAACAAAAAATTCACATGTATATCTTGACATGCTAAGTACGCACAATGTCTTTCCATGAAAAATCAACTTGTAGTTTGACCTGTGTAAAAAGGACAAAATTTAGTGCTAAAAAAAATCGTAAGGCTTATTTTATCTTTTTTTTACATCGACCACAAAAAATATCGGATTTTCACGAAATTGCACGAACCTACATAGATTGTCGAGATGTACATGCGAATTTTTTTGTTAATTTTTTTTGACAATTAGAAATATGTCTTTTGGGTGGAGGGAGTATATGCACCCAAGAGCCGAATTGAATTTTCGGATGTTAGAAAGGTTCATTCCTTAAGAAAGTAACTTTTAAAAAAATGTTTCACGGAGCTTTGAAAAAAAAGTTCACGGTTCAGAAAAAGATGGTTAATTTACGATGTTTTAACAAAGGTTCGTGCTGTTAAAAGAAATTCACATGGCTTGAAAAAAAAGATTCACACTTCAAAAATTGTTTCATTGACGTTTACAAAATGGTTCAACCTTCAAAAAATTTGTTCTATATATAATACAAAAGGTTCATGTCTCGAAATAAAATGGTTTATGGTTCAAAAAGAGTAGCAAATATGTTTGCGGTGTTGGTACGAATTGATTTTATTTAAAGAAGTAGTACATTGATAACTTCACTATAAATATGAAGTGTATAACTAAATATATACTCCACTTGATCATAATTTTCCCCATTCAACTTATGTTGAATTCAGTTAACTCATATACGTACCAAATCAGCAATATAAGGGGATGTTTTATTGGCGCCCCATTGAGGCCCATTGATACGTCTCAAACATATCTATAATTTCTTATGTTCCATGCTAGTTTTATGACAATACCTACATGTTTTATTTATACTTTATATCATTTTGATGCATTTTCCGGAACTAATCTATTAACAAGATGCCGAAGCATCAGTTCCTGTTTTCTGCTGTTTTTGGTTTCAGAAATCGTACACAGGAAATATTCTCGGAATTAGACGAAACAAAAGCCCACGATTTTATTTTCCACGGAGGCTTCCAGAACACCGAAGAGGAGACGAAGAGGAGCCACGAGGCGGCCACACCCTAGGGGGCGCGGCCCCACCCCTGGTCGCGCCGCCCTATGGGGTGGGCCCCTCGGGACTCCACCGACATCGCCCCTTCGCCTATATATTCCTTCCGTCGCGAAAACCCTAAAACAATCGACGATATTCCACGAAGAGTTCCGTAGCCGCCGCCATTGCGAAGACAAGTTTCGGGGGACAGAATCTCTGTTCCGGCGCGCCGCCGGGATGGGGAAGTGCCCCCGGAATCCATCTCCATCGACACCACCGCCATCTTCATTGCCGCTGCTGACTCCCATGATGAGGAGGGAGTAGTTCTCCCCCGAGGCTAAGGGCTCTATCGGTAGCTATGTGGTTCATCTCTCTCTCCCATGGTGTGATCTTTATGTGATCATGAGCTTTGTATCACTATTAATCTATGTGCTACTCTAGTGATGTTATTAAAGTAGTCTATTCCTCCTTCATGATGTAAAGTTGACAGTGTGTGCATCATGTAGTACTTAGCGTAGGTTATGATTGTAATCTCTTGTAGATTATGAAGTTAACTATTACTATGATAGTATTGATGTGATCTATTCCCCCTTTCATAGCTATTGGTGACAGTGTGTATGCTATGTTAGTACTCGGTCTAAATTGCAACGGTCTATTATGCACTCTAGAGGTTACTTTAATATGAACTCCGAACGTTGTGGAGCTTGTTTACTCCGGCTTGAGGTGTGCTTTTGTAGCCCTACACAATGAATGGTGTTTGTTATCCAACAAGAGAGTGTTTAAGAGTAGCATTTATTTATTCACGTATGTGATCATTGTTGAGAGTGTCCACTAGTGAAAGTATGATCCCTATGCCTTGTTTCTAAGCATTGAAACACCGTTTCCAACAAGTTTTGCTACATGTTCCCTTGCTGCCATTTTTATTTCAGATTGCAATTACTACTTATAATCATCCATATTACTTGTATTTCACTATCTCTTCGCCGAACTAGTGCACCTATACATCTGACAAGTGTATTAGGTGTGTTGGGAACATAAAAGACTTCTTGTATTTTAATTGCAGGGTTGCTTGAGAGGGATATCTTTGACCTCTACCTCCCTGAGTTCGATAAACCTTGGGTGATTCACTTAAGGGAAACTTACTGATGTTCTACAAATCTCTGCTCTTGGAGGCCCAACACTATCTACAGGAATAGAAGCGTGCGTAGACATCATCCCTGCCTCTCCTTCCACCCCTCGTCGATTCCTATTTATGCTAGATTTCATCATATTGGAACCATCTGCATTTGAAACAAGAGAAAATTAGCTACATGCCACCGTTATTTTCCGACGTTTGTCTAAACACACCGCTTGATTGTATCTTTTCAGGTACCATTACAATTTTGTGGCACATTTCCAAAACACACCGCATGACGAAAATTGGAAAGTTTTGCACGTTATTTCTAAAACTACTCATAGCATTGTCATTCCATACAAAAATTCTAAATTTTCCGTTTTTTGAGTCATGTGGTGTGTTATGGCAAATGAGGCACAAATTGTAATGGTACCTTGCAAAGAGAAAATTGGATGATGTGTTTCAGCAAACGGTGGAAAATATTAGTATATTGTAGCAAATTTTTCCTTGAAACAAATGTATCCATTTGAACCTAGTTGCGTATCTATATCACTTTTTGGTCTTCTTTTTATCTTACATGAGCTAGTGTGATTTTTTTGAGCGTGCCCATCGACCAGTTTTTTCTTGAACCACCACTGTCTATATATGAGGGTCTCCATATATATACTGTGATGAATGAACTATATTAGGCTGCTGCCCATCATAGATTTATCACGACACACCCCTGACGAGCGGAGTATATATGGCTGTCATGTCCAAGATACGTGAGGCGCACGCGTACCATTAGCATGGTTACCGCTACTATTACAAAATAAATTTAGCTGACCTTTTTTCTTATGTTGTATATATCAAACAAATAGTTGACATAGATTTCGAACGAACTGCTTATAATGTCCAGGACTCCAGGTCAAGTATTGAATCGTTCACTGTCTTGCCTAGACATTAGTTTTTAGGGTCTGCTTGGTTCTCAGTCACACTTTGCCAAGTCTAATTTTAGCAAATTTGGTAGCCACAAAAGTGTGTCTAGGGGCATGTTTGGTTCCCAGCCACACTTTGCCAAGCCAAAGTTTGGCAATTTGGTATGTGTTTGGTTCTTGCCACACTTTAGAGCTGCCACACTTCACTATCCATATGGCCCACTTGTCATAGAGTGAATTTGTTGCCAACTTTTGCCACACTTTGTGGCTTCCAAAATCTTAGCCACACTTTTGTGGCTGCCACACTTGCCAAAGTTAGGCTTGGCAAAGTGTGGCTGGGAACCAAACAGGCCCTAGGATTTTGAAAGCCACAAAGTGTGGCAAACGATAGCAAAAAAAATTCACTCTATGACAAGTGGGCCATATGAATAGTGAAGTGTGGCATCTCTAAAGTGTGGCAAGAATCAAACACATGACAAATTGCCAAACTTTGGCTTGGCAAAGTGTGGCTGGGAACCAAACATGCCCTTAGTATTCGCTCCGTTTCTCTACATAAGGCCACTTCATACTTTGAGACAAAACTTTGACTAATAGTTTAATTAATATAATATAAGTTACATGATATCAAAAATATACTGTTGATGACTTTTCGTGTCATAGAATAAATATTTTATTAGTTAAAATGTTAGTCAACATTTTACCTCAACATACACGTGATGATCTTACATTTTGGAAAGGGAGAAAGTATAAGATACAGGATCCTACATACTCTTGGGGTATAAGTTACATTTTGGAGTATATTCTTTTCACTGGGGACAGCATAGCTGTCTAGTACATCATATAATTGGGCATTTCACGACTCCAGACGTGTCCAAAAAATTAGTAGTTGACTACCATCTACCGAGCTAATAAGTTGTTATAAAAAGCAATATGCAAGTCAACGTCCGATGGATATGCACTACCACTAATAATTATGTATATCTCACGTTTCAGAAGTACTCTCCGTCCTCAAATAATTGTATCTTTGGACATATCTTAAGTTAAATTCTATTACTTTGACTAATTTCTTAGAAGAAAGTAGCAGCATTTATAATATTAAATTAATATCGTTAAATTCATCTTGATATGTAGTTCAATGATATAGTAATTAATTTTGTGTCACATATGTTACTATTTTTATGTACAATTTAAAAATATGTGACTGCCAAAAAATAAAAATGTATACTTATTCGTGGAAGAAGGGAGTACTAATTTACAACAAATGATCCATATATCCCACAATGTGTTTCCATAAAAATATTTCAACTCTTCCTAAGTAGTCTCCAACTCTCCATTACTCGTTTGTTGTTTACATGTTATTTCAGATTTGATGTTTTCAAATTAATGTAGGTGAAATTTATAAAATCTCATATTTATTTCTAGCCTAGTGGCAAGGAAGGCATTATTGCGCCCAGCCTATCTAGTTTTGCGTCACATCAGGGCTGAAGTTGGGCATTGATTGATGTCTCCCAAGTGCCGGAGATCAATTGTAGTACTATTCAATAAGAAAGTTTGTTGAACCCATGAGAAGCAGAAGATATTGGTTAACAAAATAGAAAAAAAGCAATAACAATAAAGTAACAGTTTTGGTGTTTTTCGGTGTATAGTTTGCAATAAAAATAAAGTGCAGAAAGCAAATAGCAAATAAGTAAATGATCTCGGTGAGAGAAAAGCACAATCATCTACGCAGCAAGAGGACAAGCTCAACTGTGTGTGCTTATATGAGACTAAAGTTCCCGAGGGCGGCATGGATTCACTAGCATTTGAGTTCTAAACAACGTGGTAAATATTTTGTCAAGATTTATTCAATTAGGGGCGGAGCCTAAGTTAGGTGCAGCCATAGATATGTGCAAATACACCCCCTATGATGGGTCCTAGAGCCGTTTTCATGAGCAACTATAAGAATCAGTAAGACATAAATGTCCCACCATAGCCATAAGATCGGGGGGTCCCCTACATAAACCACTCTAATGCAACCCATAGTACTGGAAGATGGTTTATGTCATTCCGGCCCTTCCAACACTAATGCATTACATTAAAGTGCAGCTCTATGAGCCCATATAGGTGAAGTAATATGCAGTCGACGTTCGCATAAAACCATCATAGAACAACATAAACGATAAAAAAAACTTGACCAAATACTCATTGCACATCATATAGAATCATATCCAGATCATCCTATGCCCTCAGGAACGTGGGGAACTACTCACAAGTGTCAAACATGATATGGACCAGAGGCATAATGATTACAACACAATCTGAATATATAATCTCCACTAGTGGAAAACAGGCATATAGTCCCGGTGCGTTTGGGCCTTTAGTCCCGGTTTTGCATCCGGGACGACACATTCGGGATTAAAGGCCTCGAACTTTAGTCCCGGTTCAAAAATAAACCGGGACTAAAGGGTCCTCCATGTGTTGCGGCCAGGGGGATCGTGGTGGAGGACCTTTGGTCCCGGTTCGTAAGACGAACAGGGATTAGAGGGTCTCTGCCACGATAGAGAAAATGGCCGTTTCTCTACCACGGCAGAGGTTCAAGGTGGAACAACGTTTCTCTGCCGCGACAGAGTTTAACATTCATTCAATTATGCAATGCATACATCATTCAAGAAACCACAAACATCGTTATGAATATATAGACATCGTCATAAAATACAGTACACGTAATGCATGTTTACTAGATAAAGTCGATCCTCTTTACCATATCTCTCAAATCCCTAATGTCAAATATGAACTCCCGGTGGTATTCTCCAGTTGGAGCTATGACCTCCCTAACTAAGAATCCCGCAAATTCCTCTTGAATTGCTCGGATGCGATCCACCGTTAGGAGAGAGTCTCGCATGCGTTCCATCTAATTTAAAAAAGGAGATCAATATATATGAATGGAACTCAATACAATTGATGGTAATAAAATAAGATTGTGAAATATTGTTCACGTACTCCAAGGACATGTATAGATGCCTCCGGCTCCCAGTGACATGTCATCTCGCGAATGAACTCGCAGACGTAGTATCCACATAAGTTCATGCATCTAAATTCTCGTACTCACCGTGGTAGAGGATGCAGTCATTAATGCATGCATGTATCTTCTGCACGTCTAATCCTAGGCAGACAACCTTCTTCGCTTTGTACGTATTAGCGAGCAATTCGTTACCCCTTTGAAGTTGTTCCTTAATTATTTTTAGCAATTTTTCAAACCCCGAGTCAGTCACACCGTTCTCTGTCTTCCATTGCAACAATTCCAGTGTGCTATCTAGCTTTTTCTGGACATCTTCGCAAGTTGGGTACAACAATTTATTGTGATCCTCTAACATCTGGTCGAAGTTCAACCTTTCCTTTTCAGTTTCACAGTCTCTCCTTGCATCAGCAATGACCCGACCAAGATCATCAGCAGGCTCATCTGGTGTCTCTTGATCTTTTGCTTCATTGTCTTCATTGCCTTCTGATGGAAAACAATCCCCCTTTGCAGTATCACCGTATTCAGCGAACATGGGATATTTGTCATCATCATCTTCTTCTTCTTCTTTATTGTCTTCCATCATAACCCCTCTTTCTCCGTGCTTGGTCAAACAATTGTAGTGGGGCATGAAACAGGACCGCAGCAGGTGGATGTGGATGGTACTCGAGGAAGAGTAATTTATGACATTCTGACAGTTAACACATGGACAATATGTAAAACCACCCCGCTTGTTTTCCTCAGCCACATTGATAAAAAATTCAGGCCTGAAGTGAACTCGTGAAGGCGTCGGTCAATGTACATCCATTACCGATTCATCTGCATGATATAATTAAGCTTATCAAAAACTATTACATAACATCATGATCAGTTAAACAATGTATATATATACATATGCATTTTATCAATGACAAATGAAAGGATAAAGTTGTTAACCTCGATGGAGAAGGAAAAAAGACAGGACCAAGCTTTAAGTGTGGCTTGTTTTGTGTGAACTCAAGTGGCAAAAGGTCTTAGGCATTTCATCGAACACCTGTTGTGCATATGAAGAGGGTAAAGCAACATACACGTCTCTTGTACTAAGAAGTGGAAAATGCTAAGTGTGGCTCACACTTGAGCAGGGCAAGGGTATATATATACATATGGGTATTTGGTCCCGATTGGTAAGGCAAATCGGGACTAAAGGATAGACCTTTGGTCCCGGTTGGTAATACCAATCGGGACTAAAGGGGCTCAGAGCCTGACACGGCCTGAAGCGCTCTGCTGCAACCCCTTTAGTCCCGGTTTGTAATACAAACCGGGACCAAAGGCCCCAAACGAACCGGGACTAGAGGGTGGCGTCGCGCCGCGCCGGTCGAACCGGGACCAATGCCACCCACTGGTCCCGGTTCATTTTAAAACCGGGACTAAAGCCCCCAGGGGTTTTGGACAAAAGCCCTGTTTTCTACTAGTGCTCCCCACCAAATAATGATAAAGTACCAATCATGAACATGCAATAGCACTAAAAACAATATCCGAGGTTCAATTCAACACAAACTATGAGGGGGATGACGTTGATCTCGTAGATGGAGATGGTGGTGATGATGGTGTTGATGGAGATGTTGATGAAGATGCCTCCTCCCAAGCTAATGAGGAGTGGGGATGTCGATGGCGTCGATTTCCCCTTCGCCGGAGGCACCGGTGCAGCAGGATCTTCCCTCTCCCTGAGTAGGAGAGGACTTTCGCCTCCGCCTCCACCTCAATAAATCTCGGGAAAAATTTGTCTTAAGTTTTTAGGCGAAACGGAGCTTCTAGTATAAAAGGGGACCGAAACGATGCCCGAAGTGCGAACAACCTCGGGTACGCGCCCTGTATGTTTGGGTGCGCCACATGGGTCCGTTCGACCCTCGTGGCTCCCCTCGCATGATTCTTCCGCCCACTGTCCTTCTCCGGGTGAAAAACTGATCATGTATTTTTCTCTCGATTTTTAGCGATCCAAAAAAATGCTGAAACAAATAAAATATGAAAAAGGAGGTTTTCTGCCTCCCAGGAATTAAATACCAATGAAGGGGCTTTGTAGGAAAGTCCCGGAAATCGACTAAAATGCATAGATAATGATGTATGTTGGCAAATAACGATGAAAAACTAATCATATATGTAGCAATAATGATGATGCAAAATGCACGTATCAACTCCACCAAGCTTAAACCTTTACTCGTCCTCGAGCAAATAAGCGAATAGATCATATCATGTATCAATGAGCTTATGGTTGATAAAATAAATACGAGCATTGTATCATCAACTTATGCATATTCAATTGTAAAAAAATATTTCTGAACCAACAATCATGCAAACATGAACTTCATAATAGAAACTCTAGCAATTACCTCTTATTGTTTGAACATACTCAACCATCGTATGTTGGACAATTGAATAATTCTTTATGTGTGTCTATAAGTATAGATCACTTCTATGCTTTTTTCCTTTTACCAGCTTGCTCTTCTTTTACTCCGTCTTTGCACTGAAGATAAACTCTCATAGAGCAACTAGTTATAAGAAGAGGAATTTTTAAATGACAATAAGAGCATGAAGTTTGATGTTCATCAAACACTTTGCTTTTTTCCTTTATATGATCAGTTAATAGTATTGCCCCTTAGTAACCAGTATAAACCTTATTCATGGATCTTTCAATCATGTTATATTCTTTACATCCACCTTTATCTTTCACTTTCCATGGCTAACCGAATCATCGGGTGCCGATCTTTTCTTTCACAAACTTGTTGGAGCATATGTAATGAAATATCCATGACATCAATTCACCCAATGATTACCAAGTAGCACAAAAATATCTGATGTCTACGCACGCTTCTATTCTTGTAGACAGTGTTGGGCCTCCAAGTGCAGATGTTTGTGGAACAACAGCAAGTTTCCCTTAAATGGATCACCCAAGGTTTATCAAACTCAGGGAGGTAGAGGTCAAATATATCCCTCTCAAGCAACCCTGCAATTACGATACAAGAAGTATCTTGTGCCCCCAACACACCCAATACACTTGTCAGGTGGATAGGTGCACTTGTTCGTCGAAGAGATAGTAAAATGCAAGTGATATGGATGAATATGAGTGGTAATAACTTTCTGAAATAAATATGGCAGCAAGTAAACATGCAGCAAAACAGTAAATAAACGGTGATTTAAGCAAACCTTAAATATTTATCACAAGTACTAATGAACACCCCACTCCGTCACTTTGAGCATTCATAGGAGGTACTAACAGACCACAATTTCATAGAGACATCCAACTCAAATCATAATTCAGTGAACAAGTATTTTGTGAAATAGAGCATAAGAGACCCACACAGTGCACACACCGTCACCTTTACACACGTGGGACAAGGAGTCTCCGGAGATCACATAAGTAAAATCCACTTGAATAGCATAACGACATCTAGATTAGAAAGTTCATGGTCACATAAAGATCACACCATGGGAGAGAGAGATAAACCACATAGCTACCGGTAGAGCCCTCAGCCCCGGGGGAGAACTACTCCCTGATGACCCACAAGTATAGGGGGTGTATCGTAGTACTTTCGATAAATAAGAGTGTCTAACCCAACGAGGAGCAGAAGGTGTTGACAAGCAGTTTCGATGAAGGATTCACTGTAAATGATCACAGACAAGTATTTAGGGGATTTTGACATAGCAGATGAATAAAGTACAAGTAAGTAAAATGTGAGAGTAATAATTGCAGCGAGTGGCCCAATCCTTTTCAGCACAAAGGACAAGCCGGTTTGTTTACTTATAATGACCAAACGTTCTTGAGGACACACGGGAATTTAGTCTAGTGCTTTCGCTTCATATAGCTGATTAATCTTCATTGTTTTGATAAGTGTTGTGTGGGTGAACCTATGCTAATGCACCGCCCTTCCTAGGACTAATACATACTTGTGATTATACCCCTTGCAAGCATCCGCAAATACAAGAAAGTAATTAAGATAAATCTAACCACGACCTTAAACTCGAGATCCTGCTATCCCTCCTCGCATTGATATACCAACGGGGTTCAGGTTTCTGTCACTCCGGCAACCCCGCAATTAGCAAATGAATACAAGATGTATTCCCCTAGGCCCATAAAGGTGAAGTATCATGTAGTCGACGTTCACATGACACCACTAGAAGAATAACACCACAACTTAAATATCAAACCATTGAATATTACCCAACATAATTCACTACTAACATTTAGACTTCACCCATGTCCTCAAGAACTAAACGAACTACTCACGAGACATCATATGGAACATGATCAGAGGTGATATGATGATGAATAGCAATCTGAACATAAACCTTGGTTCAATAGTTTCACTCAATAGCATCAATAACAAGGAGTAATCAATACCGGGAGAGTTTCCCCTACCAAACAATCAAGATTCAACCCTAGATGTTACAGCGGTGACGAGGTGCAGCGGTGGAGACGGTGGTGATGATGATGGAGATGATGGTGATGATGATCCCAATGATGTCCAGCTCGATGACGGTGACGATGGCGTCGATTTCCCCCTCCGGGAGGGAATTTACCCGGCAGATTTCAGCCTGCCAGAGAGCTGATACGTCCCAAACGTATCTATAATTTCTTATGTTCCATGCTACTTTTATGATGATACTCACATGTTTTATACACATTATATGTCATATTTATGCATTTTCAGGCACTAACCTATTGACGAGATGCCGAAGAGCCGATTCTTGTTTTCTGTTGTTTTTGGTTTCGAAATCCTAGTAAGGAAATATTCTCGGAATTGGACGAAATCAACGCCCGGGGTCCTATTTTTGCACGAAGCTTCCGAAGACCGGAGGACTTACGAAGTGGGGCCACGAGGTGGCCAGACATCAGGGCGGCGCGGCCTGGACCTTGGCCGCGCCGGCCTGTCGTGTGGGGCCCTCGTGTGGCCCCCTGACCTGCCCTTCCGCCTACATATATTCTTCGTCGCGAAACCCCCAGTACCGAGAGCCACGATACGGAAAACCTTCCAGAGACACCGCCGCCGCCAATCCCATCTCGGGGGATTCAGGAGATCGCCTCCGGCACCCTGCCGGAGAGGGGAATCATCTCCCGGAGGTCTCTTCATCGCCATGATCGCCTCCGGATCGATGTGTGAGTAGTTCACCCCTGGACTATGGGTCCATAGCAGTAGCTAGATGGTCGTCTTCTCCTCATTGTGCTATCATGTTAGATCTTGTGAGCTGCCTATCATGATCAAGATCATCTATTTGTAATCCTACATGTTGTGTTTGTTGGGATCCGATGAATATTGAATACTATGTCAAGTTGATTATCAATCTATCATATATGTTATTTATGTTCTTGCATGCTCTCCGTTGCTAGTAGAGGCTCTGGCCAAGTTGATACTTGTGACTCCAAGAGGGAGTATTTATGCTCGATAGTGGGTTCATGTCTCCATTAAATCTGGGACAGTGACAGAAAGTTCTAAGGTTGTGGATGTGCTGTTGCCACTAGGGATAAAACATCGATGCTTTGTCTAAGGTTTTTGTGTTTATTACATTACGCACCATACTTAATGCAATTGTTTGTTGTTTACAACTTAATACTGGAGGGGGTTCGGATGATAACCTGAAGGTGGACTTTTTAGACATAGATGCATGCTGGATAGCGGTCTATGTACTTTGTCGTAATGCCCTGATTAAATCTCATAGTACGCATCATGATATATGTATGTGCATTGTTATGCCTTCTTTATTTGTCAATTTCCCAACTGTAATTTGTTCACCCAACATCTGCTATCTTATGGGAGAGACACCACTAGTGAACTGTGGACCCCGGTCCTATTCTTTACATCTGAAATACAATCTGCTGCAATTGTTCTGTACTGTTCTTCGCAAACAATCATCATCATCTACACTATACATCTAATCCTTTGTTTACAGCAAGCCGGTGAGATTGACAACCTCGCTGTTGCGTTGGGGCAAAGTTCTGTGATTGTGTTGTGCAGGTTCCACGTTGGCGCCGGAATCCCTGGTGTTGCGCCGCACTACACTCCGCCACCAACAACCTTCAACGTGCTTCTTGACTCCTACTGGTTCGATTAAACCTTGGTTTCTTACTGAGGGAAACTTGCTACTGTGCGCATCACACCTTCCTCTTGGGGTTCCCAACGGACGTGTCAACTTCACGCATCAAGAGCTCTTTTCTCTCTGGTGTTTTCCGCCCCGCAGAGGCGGCTGTGACTCTTCGCGACTATCCTCTGGAGCTTAGGTTTTCGGGACGAAGAAGTACGTGAAGGAGAGGAGGCCAGAGGGGGCTGTGGGCCCCTCCCCACAAGGCGGCGCGGCCAGGCCTGGGCCCGCGCCGGCCTATGGGGGGGCCCATGGCGGCCCTCCTCGGCTCCTCCTTTTGGCTATCTCCGTCTTCTGGAAAAATAAGATTTTCCGTGTAATTTCCGTCAATTGTTGATCTTCCGAAATATTGCATTCTGACGGTGCTTTTCCGGCAGAATCCCGACTCCGGTGCGCGATTCTCCAATAATCATGAAACATGCAAAATAGATGAAATAACATAAGTATCATCTCTAAATATGAAATATATCAATGAATAACAGTAAATTATGATATAAAATAGTGATGCAAAATGGACGTATCACTCCCTCCTCATCATGGGAGTCAGCAACGGTGATGGAGATGGCGGTGGAGTCGATGGAGACTTCTGTTCCCCGGATCTTGTCTGTGACGGCGGCGGAGCTACAGAACTTTTCGTGGGCGAAGGCTGGTATATTTAGGGTTTTTGCGTCGGGAGCTTTATATAGGCGAAAGGGCGAGGTCGGTGGACGCTTGGTGGCCCCAGACCACCCCTAGGTGCGGGCCAGGGCCAGGTCGCGCCTAGGCATGGTCTAGCCACCTTGTGGCCCTCCTCCGTCTCTTCTCTGGACTCCGTCTTCGCTCTGGGAAAAGTAGGAATTTTGGCTTTTGTTTCATCCAATTCCGAGAATATTTCTTGTACAACTTTCCTAAAATACAAACAACAAAAAACAAGGAACTGGCACTGTGGCATCTTGTCAATAGGTTAGTTGCGGAAAATGCATAAAAGTGCCACGAAGTGTAAACAAAACATATAGACATTGGTGTAAAACAAGCATGGAGCATCAAAAATTATAGATACATTTGAGATGTATCAATATCTCATACTTCCTTGTCATCTCCTCTTCCTAACTATTTGTTCTCCAAAACCTCCAACACAACTTCAAGGTATTTTATTTTTATTATAATGCTTAGTATTTCTTGCTGGATCTTTCCTTTGTTGCAAGCCATACTTACAAAAATCTATGTATGTCCAACATGTTCAAGTTAATTAAGCTCAAGATAAGATGTGATTGAAATATCGAAGTATGAGGAACACATCTGCGTGAGTGTTACCCATAAATCTCTATACAAAAGAACCATGGATGACACCATACTTCCAATTTCATTAAAAACCACTTGACCAAAGATAGATGATAATTCTCTAAGAGCTTTCCAAACTATAAGAGACTTGATACTACTAGATGAAAGCAAAACCAAACTAAGATGATGAACTAAAAACGATATGATAAACTAAAAAGCATAAAAGACTTGATATAACTCCCTCAAGCTTGAGTGTTGGTGTAGATCTTTAAGTAATGCTCCTCATAATCTCCACATTAGTTGCACTTCTTGTGTTAGACAAGGATGCAAGAAATCTCATATTGGCTTCAACTTGTCCGTCGACTTGGACTTATACCAATTGACCTTCCCTTCCAGCCTTTCGATGGTCTCCATGCAATCTGTAGAGCTGGTCTCCATGTTCCTGATGTACTTGACATTCACCGCCTCTTCATAATCCTGCAACAACTTGACATGGTGACGAGAGACAAAGGAGTGCTTCTCTTCATCAGAAATTTGCTGGTGAAGAAGATCAATCCGTGCCTGAATATCGGAGTTAGTCAAGCTTCGAAGTTTAGATCCTTAGATTTCCTTCATCCTTCTCGCCCTTTCTTCATATTGAGCTCTCCATGCTCCACCTTGTCCAGATCCTTCCTCCTCCTTTGAAGGCTACACTACAAGAAAAGTTGCCATGGCCGACGAAGTTGAAGTCGCGCCGTGGTTGCTGGTGTACCATGGCCGACGATTTTTGGTCCCTCCGTGGTGCATGTCAAAACTTTTTTTTCTCGTTTTTGAGGCCACCTAGCCCGACGAAAGCGGCCAAAACGTCGCGTATGGTGGCCCGGGACGTGGTGCATCTCGAAATCTCGGGTTCGCCGGCCGAGTCAACGCAAATCCGCACCGCCGAGG
>NC_061511.1:152893397-152982023 GCF_022539505.1 Lolium rigidum
TTTCTTGTAGTGCTACTCCCTCGGTGGTGAACTCCACCAAGAAGTCCTTGTTGAAGTACATGGGAATCCTCCAACTCGGGTGCTCCACCACGAAGACATGAATTCAACTAAACACAAAATCTGAAAATAGGGTCGAAAACAAAGTTTTCTCGAAAAAGGCTCGATGAAACATTAGATCGGTAGAGGGGGGTATATATTGATGGTTTTTAGGTAAAAATGAAGATTTTGAGTCGAAAATGGGCTGGAAAGGAAGTCCAAGGTGCATACGATCTCGGGTGGCGCACCCAACAAGTTAGGTTGCGCCACGTGGGGTCTTTCGCCCCTTGTGACTCCGTTTCGCCCAAATCTTTTGCAAATCTTCCTTATTTTGCAAAAAAGTAACTATCCTAAAATATGAAAATATTCCGAGATCGCTACGTACCAGATCTCGACTTTTATTGGTTTTCGGTATCTGACAGAAGTAAATTTTTGGCGATGATAGCTTCCGGAGTCCGGAGATGTAACTCTTCCACATTCCCTATGAAATGTTCTCATGCAATAGAATACTTAAGACGTTGTCCATTAACAACATGATCTTTACCTTTGTAATCTCCATGGAGATGGATGGCTCCGGAGCGATAAAACTCTTGCACAACCAATGGACCCCGCCATCTCGATGCTAGTTTGCCTGCAGGGAACTTGAAACGAGAGTTCAATAATAACACTTGGTCTGCTACTTTGAATTCCTTCCTCTTTATTCTTTTGTCATGCCAAATTTTAACTTTTTCTTTAAACAATCTAGCACTTCCATAAGCTTCATTTCTCCATTCATCTAATAAGTTTATGTCTAGGATTCTCTTCTCTCCCACGGTTTTAAAATCAAAGTTAAGATCCTTAATGGCCCACCTAGCTTTGTGTTCTAACTCTAAAGGTAAATGACATGCTTTTCCATAGACCATTATATAAGGAGACATTCCCATATAATTTTTAAAAGCAGTTCTATAAGCCCATAATGCTTCATTGATTTTAGTTGGCCAATCAGACCTAGACTTATTAACTGTCTTTTCCAATATAAGCTTTAATTCCCTATTTCTCAATTCAACTTGACCACTAGTTTGCAGGTGATATGGAGATGCTACTCTATAATTAATACCATATTTAGCCAAGGTTTTCTAAAAACTTGATGAATAAAGTGAGAACCACCATCTCTAATTAAAAATTTAGGTACTCCAAACCTGGGGAGAATGATGTCCTTCAAAATCTTCATTGCAGTAGCATGGTCAGCACTCTTTGTTAGAATTTCTTCCACCCACTTAGAAACATAATCCACTGCAACGAAAATGTGAGTATGCTGTGTTTTGGAGGCAGGAAATGGCCCCATAAAGTGAAATCCCCACACATCAAATGCTTCAAGAGGTAGTGTATAATTCATAGACATTTCATTTCTCTTACCTATGTTTCCAACGCATTGACATTTATCACAAGCTTTAACATAAGTGGCACAATCTTTAAATAAAGTAGGCCAATAAAAACCAGATTGCAATACCTTTGCAGCTATGCGGTCTCTCGCGTGGTGACCTCCATAAGGACTGTCATGGCAGTCTTTTATAATACTTTGTTGTTCAAACTCAGGTACACAACGTCTAATAATACTGTCAACACCCTTCTTATAAGGAAAAGGGTCATCCCAAAAGAAATGTCTTAGATCATAAAAAAAATTCTTTCTTTGTTGATAAGTAAAATGAGGTGGCATAACTTTGCCAACAATGTAATTAGCATTATCGGCGAACCATGGGGAAGCTACTCTTGCACCAGAAGCATTAATATTTGCAAGTTGTTCATTAGCAAAGATATCATTAATAGGAGTTAGATCATCCGGGATGTTTTCCATTCTAGACAAATGATCTGCTACAGGATTATCCTCACCCTTTCTATCAACAATATGAAAATCCAATTCTTGCAATAATAAAACCCTCTAGTAAGCCTAGGCTTAGAATCTTTCTTATTCATAAGATATTTAATAGCAGAATGATCAGAGTGCACAATAACTTCAGCGTCTACTATGTAAGGTCTAAACTTATCACAAGCAAAGATCACAGCTAAAAATTCTTTTTTAGTAGTAGCATAATTTCTTTGGGCGCCATCAAGAGTCTTACTAGCATAATATATAACATTAATTTCTTATCAACTCTTTGTCCCAAAACAGCACCTACCGCATAATCACTTGCATCACACATAATTTCAAAAGGTAAACTAAAATCAGGTAGCTGCATTATAGGAGCATTAAACCATTCTTTAAATATTGAAAGATTCCACACAATCATCATAAAAAAATGGAACATACTTTTGCAAAAGATTAGTAAGAGGCTTTAATATTTTAGGAAAGTCATTAATGAATCTTCTATAAAACCCAGCATGCCCAAGGAAAGTTCTTATACCTTTAATATCCCGCGGATATGGTAGCTTCTCTATGGCTTCTATCTTCGCGCGGTCCACTTCAATGCCTCTTCCAGATACTCGATGACCAAGGATTACACCTTCAGTGACCATAAAATGAAACTTCTTCCAATTAAGGACTAGGTGTTGATCCTCACATCGTTGCAGAACTTTTTTAAGATTGATTAGGCAATTAATGAAAGAGGTACCATAAAATTTGTTCTAAAGCTTCTATTTCTTCATTACAATATGGTTCCTCTTGAATAAGTACATATCGTTCCACCGCGTCTGATGAAGCACCTGCCACAGAAGCAAGAGTTTCCACAATATCTTTTTGAAACATTTCCTTTTCTAAATGCTTATCAGTAAGCTTGGAAAAATTAAATTCAAACCTTTCTCCAGCACATTTAATAAACACTCTCCATTTTGGCAAATCAATTTCAGCACCAACAGTATGTAAGAAAGGTCTACCAAATATAATAGGACAAAATGCATCTTGGGAGCAACCAAGCAAAATAAAATCAACGGGGTACTTAATCTTTCCTACTAATACTTCAACATCTCTTGCCATGCCTAAATGACTGATAACTTCTTTATTAGCAAGTTGAATAGGTATACCCGTTTCCTCCATGTGTACGCGATCAATATCGGGCTTGATTTCGAGATATAGAGAATATGGTATCACACTTATACTTGGTCCAATATCAAAAAGACCATGATAACATGTAGTTCCAATAGCACAAGATATAATAGGTTTACCAGCTCTAGTAGTCTTACCTTGAATTACCTTAGTGGAATCTTCGCATAAATAGACATCGCACAAGGAGTCTCTTCATTTAATTTTTTTATGACCGAAATTTGAGGCTTCATAGAGATTTGTTCATAAGGCTCATGACATCTTCTAGCATTCCTATTTGCAACAACGGTGAGCAAATTTCTTTCACCCTGTTCGGATATGGAGAAGATTCCACATATTCTTCTATAATAACTGATGAAGCTTGTTGAATCCTTTCTTAGGAACATTAGCAATATATGGTGAAGTCTTAAGAGGTTCAGTAAAGAACTTGAATCCTTTCATACGAACATTCAAATGGTTAGCAAAAGATTTAAAACTTCTATTAAAATATGAGGATCAAGACCAAACTTATTCTTCAGTTCTTCAAACAATATAGTAGTAGAGAAACTATCTACACATGCATATTGAAAATCAAAACGAGGCGCATTAACTTTATGAAGATCCCATGCAGCTGAATTATTAGAAATAGTATCCAATAAACTCCTTGCTTCTTGTTGAGTTCTATTAGTAAAACTCCCTGCAGATGAATTATCCAGAAAATCCCTATGATGCTGGGGCAGCCTCACATAGAAGTTTATCAATATAAGACTATCAGGAATACCATGACAAGGATTCTTACAGATGAGTTCATTAAGCCTCCCCCAAGCCATATCTATATTTTCTCCAAGATGAGGCCAAAAATTATAAATACGACGGTGATCATCATAAGCTTCTTTAGGAGTATAAAACTTGGTATAGAAGGCCTTCCTCAATAATTCCCAGTCAAGGTGGTATTTAATATCCAGAGATCTAAACCATATGCGAGCATTACCGGAAAGAGATATATATATAATAACATACTCTTCACATGATCATGAGGAACATCAGCCAATTTGAATAAAGAGCATAGATCTTCAATAGCATGTATATGTCCCATAGCAATTGTACTTTTATCACCTGTGAAGGTTAGTTCCATAGCTCGTTTGACAATAGCAACATGAATTTGAAATGTCACCTTAAGCTCAGGTGGTTTCTCTTTATTTTCTTTAAGAGATTGAACATAAGGATAATTGGATAAAATCAAACCAATCTCATCACAGCTAGAATGCCCATGACAAGAAAAATAGTAAATAATAAAAATAGTAAAAGATTCCTTACCATTCACATACCAATAGCGCTACGCTCCCCGACAACGGCGCCAGAAAAGTGTCTTGATGGCTCCCAAGTACAGGAGATCAATTGTAGTACTTATCAATAAGAAAGGTTGTTGAACCCACGAGGAGCTGAAGGTATTGGTTAACAAAATAGACAAGAAAGCAATAACAATAAAATAGCATTTTTGGTGTTTTTGGGTGTATAGTTTGCAATAAAAATAAAATGCAGAAAGTAAATAGCAAATAAGTAAATGCTCTCGATGAGAGAAAAGCCCAATCCTCTATGCAGCAAGAGGACAGGCTCAAGTGTGTGTGTTTTCCTATATGAGACTAAAGTTCCCGAGGGCGGCATCGATTCACTAGCATCTGAGTTCTAAACACGCGGTAAATATTTTGTCAAGCTTTATTCAATTAGGGGCGTAACATAAGTTAGGTGTAGCCATAGATATGTGCAAATACACCTCTTGTGATGGGTCCTAGAGCCATTTTCATCAGCAAGTATAGGAATCATTAAGACATAAATGTCCCACCACAACCATAATATCAGGTGTCCCCAACATAAACCCCTCTAATGCAACTCATAGTATTGGAAGACGGTTTATGTCATTCCGACCCTTCCAACACTAATGCATTACCTTAAAGTGCATCCCTATGAGCCCATATAGGTGAAGTAATATGCAGTCAACGTTAGCATAAAACCATCATAGAGCAACATAAAAGATAGAAAACTTGACCAAATACTCATTGCACATCATATAGAATCATATCCAGATCATCCTATGCCCTCAGAAACGTGGGGAACTACTCACAAGTGTCAAACATGATATGGACTAGAGGCATAATGATTACAACACAATCTTAATATATAATCTCCCCACCAAATAATGACAAAGTACCAATCATGAACATGCAATAGCACTAAAAACAATATCCGGGGTTCAATTCAACACAAACTATGAGGAGGATGACGTCGATCTAGTAGATGGAGATGGTAGTGATGATGGTGCTGATGGAGATGTTGATGGAGATGCCTGATACGTCTCCGACGTATCGATAATTTATTATGTTCCATGCCATATTATTGATGATACCTACATGTTTTATGCACACTTTATGTCATATTCGTGCATTTTCTGGAACTAACCTATTAACAAGATGCCGAAGAGCCGATTGCTTGTTTTCTGCTGTTTTTGGTTTCGAAATCCTAGTAACGAAATATTCTCGGAATTGGACGAAATCAAGACCCAGGGTCCTATTTTGCCACGAAGCTTCCAGAAGACCGAAGAGGAGTCGAAGTGGGGCCACGAGGGGCCGCCACTATAGGGCGGCGCGGCCCAGCCCTTGGCCGCGCCGACCTGTAGTGTGGGGCCCCCGTGTGGCCCCCCACGTTGCCCTTCCGCCTACTTAAAGCCTCCGTCGCGAAACCCCTGATACGAAAAAGCCACGGTACGAGAAACCTTCCAGAGCCGCCGCCATCGCGAAGCCAAGATCTGGGGGACAGGAGTCTCTGTTCCGGCACCCTGCCGGAGCGGGGAAGTGCCCCCGGAAGGCTCCTCCATCGACACCACCGCCATCTTCATCAACGCTGCTGTCTCCCATGAGGAGGGAGTAGTTCTCCATCGAGGCTCCGGGCTGTACCTGTAGCTATGTGGTTCATCTCTCTCCTATGTGCTTCAATACCATAATCTCATGAGCTGCCTTACATGATTGAGATTCATATGATGATGCTTGTAATCTAGATGTCATTATGCTAGTCAAGTGAATTTTACTTATGTGATCTCCGGAGACTCCTTGTCCCACGTGTGTAAAGGTGACAGTGTGTGCACCGTGTGGGTCTCTTAGGCTATATTTCACAGAATACTTATTCACTGTTATGAAGGCGTAGTGAAGTGCTTATTTATATCTCTTTATGATTGCAATGTGTTTTGTATCACAATTCATCTATGTGCTACTCTAGTGATGTTATTAAAGTAGTTTTATTCCTCCTGCACGGTGTAATGGTGACAGTGTGTGCATCCGTGTTAGTACTTGGTTTATGCTATGATTATGATCTCTTGTAGATTATGAAGTTAACTATTGCTATGATGGTATTGATGTGATCTATTCCTCCTACATAGTGTGAAGGTGACAGTGTGCATACTATGTTAGTACTTGGTTTAGTTGATCTTTCATGCACTCTAAGGTTATTTAAATATGAACATTGAATTGTGGAGCTTGTTAACTCCGGCATTGAGGGTTCGTGTAATCCTACGCAATGTGTTCATCATCCAACAAAAGAGTGTAGAGTATGCATTTATCTATTCCGTTATGTGATCAAAGTTGAGAGTGTCCACTAGTGAAAGTCTAATCCCTAGGCCTTGTTCCTAAATATCGCTATCGCTGCTTGTTTACTATTTTATTGCGTTACTACTGCTACGATATTACCACCATCAGTCGCACGCCTGACAAGCTATTTTACGGCGCCGTTACTACTGCTCATACTTATTCATACCACCTGTATTTCACTATCTCTTCGCCAAACTAGTGCACCTATTAGGTGTGTTGGGGACACAAGAGACTTCTTGCTTTGTGGTTGCGGGGTTGCATGAGAGGGATATCTTTGACCTCTTCCTCCCTGAGTTCGATAAACCTTGGGTGATCCACTTAAGGGAAACTTGCTGCTGTTCTACAAACCTCTGCTCTTGGAGGCCCAACACTGTCTACAAGAATAGAAGCTCCCGTAGACATCAATGCCTCCTCCCAAGCCAAGAACGAGTGGGGATGTCGATGGTATTGATTCCCCCTTCACCGGAGGCATCGGTGCAATAGGATCTGCCCTCTCCCGGAGTAGGAGAGGACTTTCGCCTCCGTCGCCTCAGTAAATCTCGGGAAATATATGGCTTAGGTTTTCAGGCGAAACGGAGCTTCTGGTATAAAGGGGGGGGGGGGGAAACGATGCCTGATGTGCGAATGACCTCGGGTGGCACGCCCTGTATGGCGCGCCACCTGGGTCCGTTCGACCCTCGTGGCTCCCCTCGCGCGATTATTTCGCCCACTATCCTTCCCCGGGTGAAAAACTAATCAGGTATTTTTTTTCTCGATTTTTAGCGATCGAGAAAGTCCTGAAACAAATAAAATACGTAAAGGAGATTTTCTGCCTCACATGAATTAAATACCAATAAAGAGGACTTTGTAGGAAATTCTGAAAATGTACAAAAAATAGTCTATTATGATGCTAGTGCTCATCCAAGGCCCAAAACAACTCGGCAACGACATTGATGTGTACCTAAGGCTATTATTTGAATAAATCTTACAGTTGTGGGCCAAACCAGGTCTGCTAAAATGTTCAAGCGTGAAATCAAATTCTTAAATGGAATTCCCAATGGCGACCAAAACCCTAGGAGAGCTCTGGCGACTAACCCTAGCTGCCGGTGATTCTTGCCGTCAGTGATCACTTTCTGCCGGCGTCCAGGGGTGCCTCCTCTCTGGCATCCTCCCTCTCTCTAGGTAATTCCTTTCCTCTTCGTCTCTCCTCTCTTGATCATCTCCATGACGACCCCTGCATGGAAATGGAGTGTCTCCTATGTGAAGACACAAGATCTGGCATCTGGATCATCAGATCGCATGATGGGGGAGTTGCATCTTTGGATCTCCACCGATTGGCTTGGTCTTATGACCACGAAGGGTACTCCCATTGTTGGCAAATTTTTACGTAAGGGTGATGTAGTTGATGTGGGATCTACTCTGGATTTCTCTGGTTATAGTGTTAAAGTGATCCAATGTGTGCACTCTCCTCACGTTGGCCGAGCTGCTACTGTTAATGAACTCATGCAGATGTCTGGATCAGATCTAAGCCCTAAGGACCAAGGTTGGCATGTTACGTATTCAACTCATAGGGATCTGTGGTGTGGCCGCATGAAATCATACGATGGTTCTCTTTTTCTTGATGCCAAGCACCAATGGCTTCTGCTAAAGGATGCCAAGGGGGCAATGGTGGGTCGGCGTAGCCTTCGCACTGCTGATACTTTTAGCCTGGGCGCAAAGTTTTCTTTTCCTAATCATGAGATCAGAATGGGTAAGCCTTGGTCAGTCCTGAAAGAGCGATCTGCTGAGGTCCCTCTAGTTAATCCTATACCTGAAGTTGCTGAGTGCAGTAGCAAGGAGACTGTTTTATCCTCTTTGGCAGGGGGTGCTGATCTGTCCAAGAAACTGGATTTTTCTTATGGACATAAATTCAAATCTGAGGTCAAGAAAAGGCTGGCTTCTACAGTTCATCCTCTGGGAAAGTCAAATCATTTCCTACTTGTGGTATCTTTTGGCGAAGCAAATTTTAAGTTGATCGAGGACATGGCGAGGTATTGCCTTAGAGTCTTGTATTGGTGGTTCTGCTGAGGATCTGTCTGTGCAGTGCTTAAATGACAGAGTATTTCGTTTCTCTGTTGCTTCTAAGGCAGTGGGATTCATGATTCATGCATTAAGGTCCTTCTCTTGCTTGTCTTTTAAGTGCTTTTTTCACCTTTGGAGTAATGGGGGTCCACCTTGGTACAAGGAGTTCCCCAAGTGGCAGGTTGAATGTGATAAGGAATGGGTCTTAGTTAGCCCTAATAAGAATAGAACAGATAAGGCTATGGCTGCTTTGCGTTCTACGCCACAAAAATCTGCTTTGTCTGCCAAGAAGAATGTTTCAGTGAAAAAACGGTTGTCTTTTGCTACAGAAATGGTTTATCCTGCTTGTTCTGGCTATACTTCAAGCTCATCTCAAAGAGTTGTTATTGCTGAGAATATAATTAAAGCAGGACAGGATTTTTCTATTTCTTTTGGCTCAGCACAACCTTTACCTTCAGATCAGCAGTGTGCTCAGAAACATCCTGAAGTTTTTGATCCTCTCATAAATCAAGTGGCTGCTTGTCATGTGACTGATCATGGTCAAAGCTCTTCCTCTTTAACAAGTGATGCTGAAGTGACTGGTCCAAAATCTGTTCATGCTGCACGGGATCTTGATGGGCTTGAAGAAGTAATCGATGACATTGCTTACCGTTTTTGGGAGTGTGGCCATTGTTTGTCCATGGGCCATACAGTGGTGGGCTGCACAAGAGACATCAGGTGTAGGACCTGTTTTAACTACGGACATAAAGAGAAGAGTTGTCTTATTTGGTTAGCTAAAAAAGGGAAAAAATGGGTTCCAAAAGCTGGTAAGTGCGGTGGGCCGGGATGGCTCAAGTTCCCAACCGAGTTGTACTCAAGTACTTCCTGGCAAGTCGGCTGTTTTGTCCAAAACGGAGCGGCGCAGTGCCTTGTTACATCGTCTCGAGAAGCCCAACCATCGCACGCGCCATCGTCCCCTTACCTGCGAAATCCATCGAGATTTTCGACATCACCGCCCTACGCATCGTCGACCCCTTCGCCACCGCCCTGCTCGCCGTCGACTTCTTCGCCGCCTGCAATGGCCAACTTTGAGGTGGATCCAGCGCGTTGGCTGCCGTTGGGGCACCATATCATCGACGGCGGTCCTACGCGGCTGCCAAGAACCTTCTACAACCCCTCGGTACTCCCTCCCGTTCGCCATGGACATTATTTAGTTGCGGTGCTTGAGCACTGCACCCGGCGGCGGAAGAGGGTGCCTGGCGTGATCATGTCCGCGATTTTATTCAGCGACACCATCGGCGAGCGAGTGGAAACCTTTCAGCCTTGTTTATTTGGCATTGGTTTATATGAACTTCGTAGTGCCGCGACTGTCAATGCTACGCTTCGAGCAAGCACCGTTTGAAATAGGACCTGATGTGTTTGTCCGTTTTGTTCCTCATAATGATCGTCAAAATCATCGAGCTGTGCAAGGAACTAGATCGGGGTGGCTAATGGTTCTTGCTGTGCCTTTAGATTTTCGTAATGACTACGACATTGCCAATGCTGTGGCTACTTTTGGCAAATTTCATAGTTGGCATCAGGATGATATTGTCAAGGAGAGGACTCTTATCCATGCTACTTTTGATTCTCCTGCTTTAGTTCCTCGTGATATTGTTTTTGGCAATTATTCTGCTCTTGGAGGAATCAAAGAGACTTGGACTGCCCCTGTCTATATCCTGGGTGCTGATTTTGCTGAGCAATTGCCTGCTGATGAGGATCAAATGCCATTGGATGGCAATCCCCACCCTCTTCCTGGAAATTTGATGCCACAGAATGATTTCTTTGCTTTGCCTCAGTACCCAGAGTTGGGCTGGAATAATGCACCTCTTCATGGCCAGGAACGGCAAGGTAATCCCAATGAAGCACATGAGGAAGTTCAAGACAATGACATGCAGGATCAGCTGCCAGAAGAGATTATTTTTGATGATTCTATTGTGCTTAATCCTTCTGGACTGGCTTCACCTTTAGTTGATCATGGAATGGAAGTAGACCAACCAGCTCCCAATAATGTTATTCACATTGGTATGGTCAGAGTTTTTGGGCCTGTCATTCCTCCTTCTATGCAGTGTCGGCAGTCGCTTGATGTTTTTCTGCCTCCTCTCTTTACTTCCTTGCTGCCTAAATCTCCAAAGATGTGGACACTTCAAGCAAGTTTGCTGTCAGAATGTCTGTGGCCCAATGTCTCTGATATGCAGAAGTTTCTCATGTGTTCAGTGCAGGGGGCAGTGGTGACCCCAAGGTCCAAGCAGAGAAGCAGGTTTCTTTCATTGGAATATAGTGAACATAATACAGAAACTGTGGAGTTGCCTGATCTTTCTTTCTCTGTTACTACACCCCCAGTAGTTGGAAAAAAGAGAAAGGCTAGGGTGTCAAGGTCTGCTCAGGCCCCTGCTATTGTAGATTCTGTTTATAGAAGGAGCACACGCAGCTGCACCAAAAGAGATGGACATAAGCCAGTCTCTATGAGTGATACTGTGCCCAGACCAAGAAAGAAGTCCAAGCTGCAGAAAAAATCACTGGAAAATGAGGAGGATGTGCAGGAGAAGGCAACTGTCAATGATGAAGCTGATAGCTCTGTTGCTGTTCCACCTGAAACCCCTTTGCATGTAATGCAGAATGTAGGCATTGCACTGGGGATTGAGCCTACTTTGCTGACAGAGGAGAAGCTTAAGGCACCTCCTAGGGGTAAGAAGAAGAAGAATTCTTCCAATGATAAATAAGCGGTCTAAGATGCAAAGGGAGGGGCACCACGATCATACTTGCTCCAGTTCTTGGTTTCTCTATCATGAGCACGGGTTTTTTCTTTCAGTTGGTTGTGGAGATCTTTCTCGGTTGGTGATTGTCCTTTTGGCAAGATTTGAGCTTCATGCTATTTTATGTACTTGAACCTGTCATATGTGTGTACTTCTTAAGTGACTATAAGTGTACTTGGGAAATTTATCTCTGTGAACTCTTTCGGTTATTATAAGTGTTCGTGTTTTACATGAGGCTTATTGCACTGTGTGTTTGTCACTTCCTCTCAAACGAGTTATCAATGAGTGCAAAGCTGACTAGAAAATGGAGAATTCTGTGTTGGAATGTTAGAGGGTTGAACTCTGACAAGCATCAAAGGGCCTTAAGATCAAAAATTGAAGAAAGTCAATGCTCCATTATTTGTATTCAAGAAACTAAATGTGAAGTGATTGATCATAAGTTAATAAGAAATTGCTGCCCAAAAAGATTTGACAGTTTTGTGTATTCACCTTCTGTTGGTGCCTCGGAGGTATTTTGGTGCTATGGAGTTCTGCAGTGTTTCTTGTGCAGTTTAATTGAATTGCAAAGATATGGAGTAATTGTAAATTTTACTTCGTTCATAGTGGTGAATCTTGGAATTTGGTTTCGAGTATATGGGCCTTGTCGGGGTGAATTAAGGGATGATTTTGTGAAGCTGGTTATATAACCTGCACATTCCAACTGGCGATGACTCGGCTGCTTACGGGTGATTTTAATTTTATTAGATCAAGTGACAATAGAAATAAACCAGGGGTAATGTTAATGACATGTTCTTGTTTAATGAAATCATTGGTCGAGTTGGGTTTGCTTGAATTGCCTCTTAAGGGGAGAAAATATACCTGGTCCAATATGCAAAATCAACCCTGTTGGAGCAGCTTGATTGGTTCTTTACCGGTGCTTGAATGGATATCTACATATCCCAATACTGTGGTATTGCCTCTAGCTAATCTTGCTTCAGATCATATCCCATGTGTGGTGAACATTGATACAGTTATTCCAAAAGCAAATATCTTTCGATTTGAGAATTTTTGGACTGAGCAGCCAGGGTTTTTGGATTGTGTCAAGAAGGTTTGGAATAGCAGGTCAAATAAAGCTTATAGCTCTGCAGTGTTGGCTGACAAATTCAAATCTTTAAGATATGCTCTTAAGAAATGGCACACAAGCTTGTCAAAGCTTAAAATCAATATTCAGAATTGTAATAAAGTCATTTCTCTGTTGGATACCCTGGAGGAGCGAGAGACCTTTGTTCCTCGACTGAGTTGAATTTTAGACAAATTGTGAAACTTCATTTGGAAAATCTCCTCTTGGTGGAGTGTAATTATTGGAGGAAGAGATGCACAATTAGATGGGTTAAGGTTGGGGAAGACAATACTAAGTTCTTTCATGCCATGGCCACACAGAGGCATAGAAGGAATGCAATTTCCATGCTCACTGCTGCTGATGGTAGGCAAGTATCTGATCATGAGGAAATGGCTGGTCTGTTGTGGTCCAGTTATAAGGAGAGGATGGGAATGACTGAAGGAATTTGCATGCAATTTGATCTTGCCAGACTGTTGACAAAGGTTCAGGGCCTAGAGGAAATTTCTATGCCTTTTTTGGAAGAAGAGATGGAGTTGGTAATTAAACAGATGCCTCCTGATAAGGCACCTGGGCCAGATGGTTTTACTGGACATTTTCTTAAAAAATGTTGGCCGATAATTAAGCGACAATTCTTTGATTTGGTGACAGAGTTTCATGAGGGTACTCTTAATTTGCGAGAACATTAATGGGTCTTATATAACCTTGGTTCCAAAAGTGCAATCACCAGAGACGAGTGAATGATTTTAGGCCCATATCTTTAACAAATGTGTGTATTAAATTCTTGACAAAGTTGGTGGCCAATAGGTTTCAGCGAGAAAATTATGCAATGCATTCATAAAAATCGGTATGGTTTTATCAAGTCAAGAACAATTCATGATTGTGTGGCATGGGCTTTTGAATATCTTTATCAATGTCATGTGTCTAAGAAACCCATAATTGTCCTTAAGCTAGACTTTGCAAAGGCTTTTGATACAATTGAGCATGAGGTCATTTTGCAAGTTATGAAGCACAAAGGTTTTGATGAGAAGACTATTGGCTGGGTTAAAAGTATTCTTTCTTCTGGTTCTTCATCTGTTCTGTTGAATGGAGTGCCTGGGAAGCAGTTTATTTGTAAAAGGGGTGTGAGACAAGGGGATCCTTTATCTCCAATCTTGTATGTTCTGGGTTCTGATCTACTTCAATCTGTGGTTAATGATATGCTGCAGGATGGAAGAATCTCATTGCCAATACAGAATAATGATCCAGACTTCCCAATTGTTCAATATGCTGATGATACTTTGCTAATCATGCCTGCTGAGTTACCCCAGATTTTGGCTTTGAAAGAGGTGCTGCATAGATTTACATTATCTACTTGCTTGAAGATTAATTACCACAAGTCTAGTATGGTGCCTATAAATGTTCCAATGCATGATCTGAAGGAGTTATCTGAGGCTTTTGGTTGTCAGATAGCATCTCTGCCTTTTACATATCTAGGCTTGCCATTGGGGACAACAAAACCAAAGATAAATGATCTTGCTCCTATTGTTACTAGATTGGAGAGAAGGTTGACTTCTATATCTAGTTTCTTGTCCCAAGGGGCAAGGTTGCAACTAGTGGATTACTGCTCTGTCATCCATGTCTACCTTCTTCTTATGTTCTTTGGAGCTACCACCGGTATCATTAAACAGCTAGACAGAATCCTGAGACAATGTTTATGGAGGGACAATATTGATACTCCTAAACAATCTCTGGCTGCTTGGGATATGTTGTGTAAGCCAAAGCATAGAGGAGGAGTGGGGATAGTAAATTTTCATAAGCATAATGAGGCCCTTCTGATGAAGCATCTTGATAAGTTTTATAATCATGCTCGATGTGCCATGGGTAGGTTTGATTTGGCAAGCTTATTATGAAGATTCTGTGCCTCGATCCGAAAAGCTTTGTGGCTCTTTTTGGTGGAGGGATGTCCGTAAGTTGTTGGGCAAATACGAGAGAGATCTCAACTATTCCACTGGTAGGGGTAATACTTTTCTCTTTTGGAGGGATTCTTGGTTGTTTGATGGATCAGTGCAGCGTCTTGAGCAAAGATTTTCAAGATTACACTCTTATGCTAAAGACCAAAATTTAACAGCCAAGCAAGTGTATGACACTCCAACCTTTGCAGATCTGTTCCATTTACCTTTATCTGTCCAGGCATATGAGGAGTTTCAAATAGTGGCTGAGGTAATGAGAGTGTCCCCTTTGTCTGTGGCTCCGGATGTTTGGCAATATAAATGGGGAACATCTTTTACGACTGTCGGATATTATCGGCATTTGTTCTCAGATATAACTGTTACCCCAGTCTTTCAATGGATTTGGAAATCCTCCTGTGTAATGAAGCATAAGTTCTTTGCATGGTTGCTTCTTAATGATAGAATAAACACTAGAGATATGTTGAAGAGAAGGAATTGGAAAGTTACAGAAGATACACATTGTGTGCTGTGTCCAGGGAGGCAGTATGAGCACAGAATACACTTATTCTTTGAGTGTAACTTTAGCCAAAGGGTCTGGAATTATTTGCAGATTGAATGGACTAGTGGTCAGGAGGTGCAAGTGATTTTTTCAGAGGCTAAACAAAGTTTTGGTAAACCTTTCTTCATGGAGGTAGTTATTTTAGCTTGCTGGAACATTTGGAAGCAAAGGAATGGCCTAATTTTCCGGGGGAGAGGCCTAGTTTCTTCGGATGGAGAAGAAATTTCATGCATGATATATCCTTGCTTGAGCATAGGATAAAGAAGAAGCATCTCAAAATCTTTTTAGCCTGGATAGGCAGCTTACAGTAATGTTTAAGAACTTATGTTTAGTTTGTACAGGTAGGGTTTTTTCTGTCTTTTTCTTTTTGATCATGTTTGTACATATGTTCTTTTTGTGGTAATAAATTGCTGTGGGGCTTTTTGCCTCACAGTCTTCCCTTTCACAAATGTACAAAAAATGCATAAATAATGATGTATGATGGCAAATAATAATGAAAACTAATCATATATGTAGGACACATGCCGTGTGCCTGTGATGAATGGCCCTATTTTAGTTAAGATTGCATGTATTTTGCATGTCAAAATAAATCATTAAATCATGTCAAATGATGGAATTTAACTTGCTGCTAAGCATCTATACCCACTAGTTTCGAGTTGTCTCAATCACAACAAAAATTACAGTGTGACAACTGTTTATCCTAGAAAATCTAATGGCACCAACTTAGGCTATCTATCGTGTTCTTATCCCCCCTTCCAAAAACAAACCTTAACATCTCTCTAGGTGGAAGGTGCAGGATCAGAGAGAAGGGGCCCCAGAGGATTCTCACGCGGACGATCGTGCACACAATCAACGAGTTCGAGTAGCCGAGCAAAAAAACATTGGGCCCAACATGGTGACAGGAACACTACTTATTTTCACAATGCAGTCCTGAAAAGAAGAAGGAAAAACAGAATCTCTGTTGTTAAGGATTCTTATAATAATATGCTTACTAATCCTGAAGATGTGGCTAACTGTTTTATCAATTACTTTTCCAATATTTTCACTTCTAAAAATCCGGATTTGCAGAATGAAGGCCCTACCGCAGTGGATGAAGCGATTCATGATCCCTTTATTAATTCAATACCCGATAAAAATGAGATTTTTCAGGTTCTCAAGGAAATGAAAAGAACTGCTTCTCCTGGACCGGACTGGTTAAATGTGGCTTTCTACATTCCTTCTTGGAAATGGATTGGAGATGACGTTACTCAGGTGATACAAAGTTTCTTCACACACGGTAAGCTTCCACCCAAGCTCAATGAAACTTTCATTACTCTTGTTCCCAAAAAGCTCAATGATGTGACTCCACAAGATTTTAGACCTGTTAGTCTGTGCAATGTAATTTATAAAATTATTGCTAAAACTTTGTCCAACAGGCTTAATAATATTTTGCCCACTCATATTCATGAAACACAACAAGCTTTTATCCAGGGGCGTAGAATTTCTAATAATATAACCATCGCTCAAGAAATTACTCATTCCTTCCGGTTGTCCTCTTGGAAAGAACATGCCTTTATGCTAAAAGTTGATCTTGCTAAGGCTTTTGACAGAATTGAATGGAATTTCATAGTCAGGGCTCTTGCACACAAAGGGTTTCCCAACCATTTTATAAATTTGATTTATGAATGCATCTCCACTGCCACCTTTTCTATTAACATTAATGGTCAACCGTTCGGTCGCTTTCGTGCTAGTCGAGGTATTCGACAAGGTTGCCCTTTATCGTCGTACCTCTTTGTCTTTGCTGTTAACGAATTGTCGCTCTCTCTTCAAGATGCTTTATCGGCTAATAATTTAAGGGGGATACAGCTAGGGCCCGCTAGTCCTCCTATCCACTCCTTGATGTTTGCAGATGATTTAATTGTTTGTGGATCAGCCTCCAACAATGATGCTCCTACAATTGCCCAGGTAATTAATCAATTTTGTGATCTTTCAGGTCAAACCCCTAATTGGAATAAATCTGCAATCTTATTTAGTAAGAACATCGATAGTGCAACTAAAAACTTGATTCGGAACTTGTTTCCTGCCCCTGATATGGATCTACACACTACTCACTTAGGACATCCTCTTATTCTATCGGGAAAAAATAGATCTGCTGCATATGACTTTATTGTGGACAGGTTTAAATCAAAGTTATCTAGATACAAGGCAAATAGGTTATCACATGCTGCAAGGTTAACTCTGATTAAATCGGTTTTTGCATCCATACCTGTTTATTACATGTCCTCTATTTTGCTCAACAAAAAGTTAATAGCTAAGCTTACTTCGATTGTCCGAAAATTTTGGTGGACTTGGAATTCAAAGTGATCAAAATTCTAAACCCCTTTGTCTTCGCTCCTGGGATGAGATATGCAAACCTATTAAGGAGGGAGGGCTGGGTGTTAGAAATCTTTACTACATGAATTTGGCTCTTATTGCTTCTTCGGTTTGGCGTGTTATCAAAGAACCAAATTCTCTTCTTGCAGCAGTGTTGAAATCCAAATATTTTCCACACACTTCTATTTGGTGGACAGATACCAATTTACCGAAATCTGCCTTTTGGTCCTCTGTTTTAAAAGTTTTGCCTCTTATGCAAAATTCTATTCATCTTCAACTTGCAAAGGGCAATTCAAGTATTTGGTCCTCGCCTTGGTGCCCAGATTGGAAAAATATTTATGATCATCTTTTAACCCAACCGGGTTCCATTTGTCCCGCTATTGTTAAAGATCTTTGGCATCATGACACAAAACAATGGGATGAACAAAAAGTTGCTTCTCATTTTGATGATGACTTCAAAAACAAAGTTTTACAAATTCCCATTATAAAGGCCAACTTTGATGATGAAGTCTGCTGGATACACACACCTAATGGTCAGTGCACAACAAAGAGTGCATATAAGTGTTTTTTGCAGGCTGGAAGCAACTTCAGGGAATCCATTCCAAGCGAGGAGAAGAAAATCTGGTGGGATGTGTGGAGAAATAAAAAGCTAGCACCTAGGGTCAAAACCTTTGCTTGGAGATTAATTAGAAGGGCACTTGCGACGGGAGCCAGAGCCTCAAGATTCTCAAAACACATTGCCAAGGAATGTTCAAGGTGTGGTATGCTCGAAACGGACTCACACATATTTTTCCACTGCACCTTTGCCAAAGCAGTTTGGTTTTCTTCTTCAATAGGATTTAAAACCGATGCCTTTAGTACTACACTCTATCCTTTAAATATTATCTAATCAATGTTACAACTTGCTCAATCTAGAATATCTGTTGACAAAATATTTACATTGCTGTGGTGTATTTGGAAAGCACGCAATGATTATTTGTTCAACAGGAAGATTTGGTCAGTATTGCAGGTTCATCACGCGGCTAATGCCCTTCTTTCATATGGCATAGAAGACAAGCCAATGCAACATGAACAATCTCACCTAGTTACTCATACTCATATGACTATTCATGAATCTATTACCGCACCACATGTTGCTCTTTTGCCTGCAGGCCCAAAAGCAAGTTTGCGGTGCAGCCTCTTATTTGACAGGAGATGCCACCTTCTCCAGGAACTACAGTAAAGGACACATCTATCATTCCAATGCCGATCATCTTCACGGATGCTGCATGGTCGCAAGGGAGTGATGGCCAACTGGTGTCGGCTGGATTAGGTCTCTTCATTCAGTTTGGTAATGACAGGGCCTGCTCACAGGTTTACATCTCGGCTGTCTCTCCACCGGTCTCTTCAGCAATTCAAGCTGAAGCTTATGGCTTGCTGCTTGCAACGAAGGCAGCAGAAATACTTCAACTTCAGTGTTCTACATTTCTGACGGACAATGCCATGCTAGCAATGGCGGCAGCTTCCCAAGATCTCCTCAAATCCCCAGGTCACTGGATGATTAGGCGACAACTTGCACGTATAGTGGCCAGCTCTTTCTTCAATGCAACCAGGATCTTCCACATATCCAGAAGCCTCAATTTCAAAGCTGACCATCAGGCCAAGCTCGCTCTTAAGCTTCAGGGAAGATTTTCATATTTTAGATGTCTAAACTCTCCTACTGGAGTATGTCCAAACACTGATGTAGCATCAGTATTCCCCATGCCTGAGTGCATGCTGATATATGTAAAATGTTGCTAAATTAATAAAATCTCCATTTTCAAAAAAAAAGAGTAGCCGAGAGCAGCATAGAGAGATTGAACGTCGGTGGTGCATGAGCGCGGGGACGAAAATACGATCTAGCTTCTGGTTGTCTTTTTATACTGCGAGGTTTTGGATAAAATATGTGGAGTAATCCCACCTCCAAGTCTTTAACACATAATTCATTTTTTTGAACAACAAAAATAACACTGGTGGAAAAAGGGCCAATAGTCGCGGTTCGCAACGGCCATTAATACTGGTTGCGCAACCGGTATTAAACATGCGGGACTAAAGCCCCCGCCCCCCCTTTAGTCGCGGTTGATTACGAACCGCGACTAAAGGCCCTTCCACGTGGGCGCCAGGCGACCGTCGGGGCGGAGGACCTTTAGTCGCGGTTCTTCTGGCCAACCGCGACTAAAGGCCGCCGCAGGTTTAGGGTTTTAGTCCCCCCTAAATCTGGTTTCTTTTTAATTTGTATTGTTTTATTTCTTTTGTGTTTTATTTTAATTTTGAAGGAGTTTCACATATTCTACGATACTACATACATGCATATGAATGTACAATTTCAAACGAATTTGAAATTAGAACCTAAAAGAATTCAAGAGGAATATACAATATATATTCAATATCGGATGACCATATACAATTTTGAACAAGTTTCCATACATAATTTACTGCATCAGAAGTTCTACGTCCTCGTAATAGTGTTCTCCTTTAGGATTGATGACTTCCCTCACGAACCATCCAGCTAGTTCCTCTTGAAGTGGTCGGAAGAGAGCTTCTGGACTAAGCATCTTCCGGAGGTTATTCCTCTTGACATTGTTATCACACGGAACCCGCTCAGAGGTGTATCTCCGGATCATCTCACAAACATAGTATCCACATAGATTGGTCCCCGGTGGCTGAATATCCCTAGTCCCAGGCACTAACCTTTTAAATTGTAGCTCTTTTTTGAATTCACCGACCTTTTCATATGCGAACCGTCTCCAAACCCTACGAGGCAAAGAAAATTAAATGAACAAGAGAGTTATTAGTTACTTGATATTAGGAAATGAACGAAATAGGCCGATCGATATAGAGCGCAAATGAATGAAAATAATTACTTCTGCATCATTCTTCTCATGTCGGCCCAAAGCTTTGCATCCAGATTCGAGAGAGTCGTGGACGAGAACTGTGGAGGTGTGAAATTGAATTACTAGCGAGAATCCAGTGGAACCTGCGGACACGATACATGCACGAGTCATGCATAACTCATCGATTAGCCACATACCATGCATGGAGTAAACAAAAGAGAATGTGCTCAAGACAGAAACACTCACCCAAAATGGTAAGGAAATAGAATATCACTTTTGAGTTCCTGCTTTGTAAGAAACCGCCACGAGTCTTCCTCCACGTCGGCGGGGTGATTTTTTAACACATATCCATTAACGATTTGTGGGTCAATGAACCCAACATCATGGATGTTCCTTATTCTGCATTCCGTAAGCTTCATTCTGCATAATAGCGTACACAACAAGATAGTTAGGACTATATATATATATATATATATATATATATATATATATATATATATTGCAGGCAATGAACGAGATGAGGTAGAAATAAATCACTTACAGAACGTAGCAACTGATGATAGATTTGTCGAGCTCGCGCAGATTGAACAGCTGGAACAATTCACTCAGATGAACTGTTACATAGTAATGTTTGAAATGATGCTCATGTCTAACTTCCGTATAAATATATTCTTTGGCGGCTTTATTTTTTATGTAACCCTTGTACCAAATTAGCAGATTTTTCATTTGTGGAGGTGGATCCTCTTCCTGCGCAGGCTCGACGAGATGCCCATTCGACACATATGTATTTACTACCTCACTCACTGGCGCCTCCTCAAGGCCTAACACTGCACGAAGAGTCATACCCATCTGGGCGCTTGTTCTCTGGCACCCGTTACAGTCAATCCCTATGCTGCCGCAGCTGCTATGATTGTGGGGTCCATTAGTTCAGCATCCGGACCGGCGGCTTTCACTATGAGCGGGGGGATCGATTGTTTACTTTGTTTCCCGAGCTGGGCAACTCGTTTCCCGTTTTTTTACTTTCTAATTCTTTCTCGGCCTCCTCCAAGGCTTTCTTCTCCTGCTTCTCCGCCAAATCTTTCTTCTCCTTCAACATGAGTGCTTGCCTACGAAGTTCACGTGCATAGTCGTCAGGCAGATTCTTCGCGGCTTGGGACGGTGTGCTCAAAAATGACTTAGCCCACTTCATTTGCTTGTCAGAAAATACTGGCTTGGGCTCAGGCTCTCTTTTTGCCTTCATATCCGCCTTCCATTTCTCATAATCAGCAGTCGCGGCCGCGTCGACTTCCTCGGCACTATGTTCCCAAGGCCTTGTGGGGAGAGGCTTCAGTGATGGCTCCGGTACCTTTGTGGTCTTAGGTACATAAGGATCCGGGTTAATAGTCCAGGGCTGCTTCTGCTTCTTCGCTGGAGGTGGATTGGGGGGCGGCGTCTGCTTACCCGCCCGAGGCGGACTGGGGGCGGCGGCTGCTTACCCGCCGGAGGTGAACTGGGGGCGGCGTCGGCTGACGTGAAGGAGGTGTAGGTGAAGCACCACCACCACCACCACCACCGCCACCGCCACCACCACCGTAGGGGTGGACTTGTTGGCCTTGGCGCCTCGCCCGGAAACTTGATAAACTTCTTTTGCCATAGAATGAACCGGCGCTTGACATCTCCAAGTCTTCTCTCCCCTTCGGGTGTAGCAATGTCAATCTCCGGGTCCTCAAACCCTTGGACTATGTCCTCCACCGTGACACGAGCATAGCCATCTTGAATGGGGCTGTTGTGGTGGAGTGCTCCGAGTAAACATGGTAAGGCACTCGCCGATGGCTACCTTCATGGACATGTTCCCCATTGGATAATGCGAGATGACATTCTTTCATCTCCTTTACATCGTCCACGGGGTAGCGAGGAGGCTCCGGTGCAGTAATATCGATCGCCGGTGCATTAGCAGTAGCCGGCGGGGCCTCCGTGGAAGCCACGCTGCTTCTCCGCTGCTGGCTTCCGACATCCGGTGGATGATCTTCATGCGTCCGAGCTGCCTCTCTTTCTTGTACTAGTACATTCAGGGTTTTCTTCATCTCATTGAATTCCGATGCCAACTGCGCCACAACATCTATTTTCCGATCCGCCTTTCTCTTACGGCTTCTGTAACTGTAGGGGTCATTTTCCTGGGAAAACCCTTCTTTCCACGAAATGACGCCTTTGCCTCGTACACGTCCTCCGTGTTCAGGATTCCCGAGGGCTTTTGTTAGCGCGTCATTCTCTCTGTTGAACTTGATCTTCCCCTCTTGAGCATCCCTCATTGCGTCAATAAGGGCTTGGGTGGGTTTAAACTTTGTGTCTCGGTGAACACACTCCCCTGTCACCGGGTCTAGCATTCCCCCATGCCCGTACCACCAGCTTTTTGCCCTAGGGTCCCATCCCTCTGTACCTAGAGGGATTCCTCGCGCCCTCAGGTCATCCTCCATCTTCTGCCACTTAGGCTCTGAAAGGCGGTATCCTCCTGGCCCCATAATATGATTGTACACTTTCTTAGCCGCATTTGCCTTATTTTTGTCCGATATGGCCTTGAATTCCTCTGATTTCTTTTGCCTCACAAATTCGGGCCAATCATTTTTCAGCGACTCATACTGTCCAGTGAAATCCGGAGTCTTCCCCTTCTCAACATATTGAGCCACTAAATTTTTCTTGTAGGTCCGGAATGTTGTGGCCATCTTCTGAAGAGCGAAATCTTTGACCAGCCTCCTCCTCTTACGTCCCTCCGGATCGTCGTTACCGAATTCATCTTTTTTGTTGTATTCCGGAGGTAGAACGAAATGCTCCATAAGCTTTTTCCAGCATTCTTTTTTCGTTCTCTTGCTGACGAAACTGGAACCAACACGTGCCTTCACTGGCTCATGCCATTCCTGGACGGTGATCGGGACGCTGTCTCTAACAACGACTCCGCATTGGTTGATGAACTTGGTGTACGCCTCTTCGGGCTGCAGCGGCTTGCCGGTTGGACTGATAACATCAATGTTAAATGTTACTCCTTGTTTCAGCGTCTTGGTTTTGCCACGCTTTCTCTTCACCGATTTTTTCGACGATCCGCTGGCCGAGGGCTAAAATAAGAAAGAGGGTCGAGTTAATACACATATTTATTGAAATCGGTAAATTTGTATCACCAGAGGTTCAATGTATATATATACCTCTCAGGAGGTGGTGATTGCTAATTGCTTATCAACATCGCCGGAGGTGTTTGTCAACGGTTGACCTCCATCGACAGTGCCCGTTCCTTCGTCATCACCTCGCTGACGACCTTCATCTTCACCGCCAAGGTTCAGATAAGAAGAGATATCCTCTTCTTCATCTTCTTCGGCCGACACAAAAAGAATGTCGCCGTTTATGATGCCGAAAATATGTGCCTCAGCTTCCGGATTATAGTTATCCCTAATCGGGTCGGCTCTATCGTCCGCCATATGTGTCACTCCTGAAAACATGCATGTAGTAAAAACTAATTAATCCCGGTAAAGAAGGTGGCGGTGGCTAAAGGGGGGCGGCCTGGTGAAAGGGCGGTGGCGTCGGTGGTGAAAGGGCGCGGTGGCGGTGGCGGTGGCGAAAGGGCGGTAGTGCACCGCCCGCTTCGATAGCGTAACAAAATTATAATTACGCGGGATCGGTGGCGAAAGGGCAATGGCAATACGCGCCGCGAACAAAAAAAACCCCGCGCGTATACGGAGGGGGCGGCGAGGGGGGCGGCGAGGGGCCGCCCCCTCTCCGTATACGCGCGGGGTCGTGTACATTTTTAACGCGCGGGATCGTTGTATATTGACGTGCGGGGTCGTTGTATATTGATTATCAAGTTTTACTTTTTTTGTTGTTAATTATCAAGTTTTATATACGTTTTTTTTGTTAATTATCAAATTTTACGGTTTTTTTTGTTAATTATCAAATTTTACCGTTTTTTGTTAATTATCAAGTTTTAAGTTATTTTACCGTTTTTGTTAAACTAATTAACTAGTTAAAATTAAAAAGAACAAAAAAAAGAAAAAAAAGAAAATTGTGGAGAAGGGGCGCCAGTACACGCGCGGCGCCCCTCTCCCGTGTGTGATGCGCGAGCGGGCGGCGCCGGTGGCTGGCCGGAAGGGTGGCGCTGAGCGGCGGCGGCGCGTGTGGTGTGCGCGCCTCGGCGGCCGCCGCCACCGCGCGGCATGTATCGCGCGGCGGCAGAGGAGGGCGGCGCGCGGCAGATCAGTACGTACACGTACGGGCGGCGCGTGCCCGGCGGCGACGAGGAGGGCGGCGGCGGCAGGAGGGCGGCAGCGGAGGAGTGTCGACGGCGCGATGCGTCGTGGAGTAGACGGCGGCGGCAGCGGAGGCGTCGAGGAGGGCGGCGGCGCAGGAGATCGGCAGCGGCGCAGCCTGTCGGCGTGTTCGAGAGGAAGAAGATGAAGTGAACCGCGGGCGCGCGAGTTTTTATAGGAATTGGGCTTTAGTCGCGGTTGGGGACACTAACCGCGACTAAAGATCACCTCTAGTCGCGGTTGGTGTCCCCAACCGCGACTAAAGCCCATTTTTCGCCATTTTTGCGGTTCTCGCGGAAATCACCTTTAGTCGCGGTTGGGGACACCAACCGCGACTAAAGGTGCTTTTCCAGTTTAAAATAAAACTAATTCATTTCAAAATCTGAAAAAACAAATAATATATCAAAAAATTCAGAAAAATAAAACTAATTCAATTCAAAATCTTAAAAATACAAATAATATATCAAAAAATTCAGAAAAATAAGACTAATTCAATTCAAAATGTTAAAAATACAAATAACATATCAAAAAATTCAGAAAAATAAAACTAATTCAATTCAAAATCTTAAAAATACAAATAATATATCAAAAAATTCAGAAAAATAAAACTAATTCAATTCAAAATGTTAAAAATACAAATAATATATCAAAAAATTCAAAAAAATAAAACTAATTCAATTCAAAATCTTAAAAATACAAATAATATATCAAAAAATTCAGAAAAATAAAACTAATTTATTTCAAAATCTTAAAAATACAAATAATATATCAAAAAGTTAAGAAAAATAAAACAAATTCAATTGAAAATGTTAAAAATACAAATAATATATCAAAAAATCAGAAAAATCCAATTTCTTCCCTCACCTGTCTTCCTGCCCCCCGCTTCCCACCAGTTCTTCCCGGCCACCTCTGTCTTCCCACAAGTTCTCCCCAGCCCGTCTTCCCGCCAGTTCTTTCCCGCCTATGTCTTCCCGCCACCATTTCTTCATGCCTCTGTCTTCCTGCCTCTGTCTTTCATGGGCTTGCGGGAAAAAATTCCGACATCTTCGAGAAGCTGCGCCACGGAAGATTTTCGAACCCTTTACCCAACACTGTTAGAGGAGATGGAGTCTTTCACGGGCCTGCAGGAAAATTTTCCCGAGGAGCAACTTCCGAAGATGTCGTAGGGCGTGTGCACCGATGACATCTTCGAGAAGTTGCGCCACGGGAGATTTTCCAACCCTTTACTCCATCCATGGGGATGAAACTCTCCCTACCTGCTAGGTTGGCTTGTTGGTCTGCTTGCCAAGGCGTATCGATGCTACTTTTATAGGCACGGCGCCGCTGCTTGCTTTGTCTTGTTCCTCCGACAGGGCGTCGTGCGCTACATGCTTTATCTCATCGAGCAGTGCGTCCACCCACGCGTCCTTATCCTGCCGACAGCTTTAGTCACGGTTGCACCCACCAGCCGGGACTAAAGCTTACCCAGACGTGCTTATCCCACCGACAGTTTTGTTAGATGATACAAAACCACCTTTAGTCCCGGTTGCACCCACCAGCCGGGACTAAAGGTTAGATGACCAGCTCTGGATTTCTCTTATTCCCGCCATTTCTTCCATGTCTTCCCGCCTCTTTCTTCCCGCTACTTTCTTCCCGCCTCCTGTCTTCCCGCTCCCATTTTTCCCGCCATTTCTCAGTACATATATGTAGCCCCCGGCTTGGCCAGCATTATCACATCTCTACAATCTCTCATCACTCTCTCATGGCTTCCACCGCACCCACTCTAATCTACCAGCAGGTGGAGGAGCTTTGCGCCTCGAACTACCCTTACCCACCAGGCTACCGTGTCCCCGCCGGCTGGAGCCTAAGCGCCGGAGGCGTGCCGGTCCCTCCCGTCCCTCAGGGTACTACGCGCCGGGCAGCCATCACGAACCACTACTAGGAAAAGGCCTAGCCGTAAGACTGCCATCAGTGGCGCACCATGGCTGCCGTGCGCCACTACTACTTAGTAGTGGCGCACCACAAAACGGTGGGCCACTGTTACAAAAGTAGTAGTGGCGCACCTTGATTCCAGTGCGCCATAAGTAAGTGGTGACGGGAGGCCGGATCCTCCCCAACCTAGTAGTGGCGCACGTCTCCGGGGTGCGCCACTGCTACATTCCTTACCTATGGCGCACGTTGCGGAGGTGCGCCCGCGCTAGGAGGTGTCCGAGAGACCGTTTAGAGATGATAGTCTTAGCAATGGCGCACTGCTGTGGTGCGCCACCGCTACATAGGTTACCTATGGCGCATGTCATTAGGTGCGCCATCTGCTAGGGGGTGGCCGAGCCCCTTTTTAGAGATGAGAGGCGTGGCGGTGGCGCACCACTTAGTAGTGCGCCATTGCTATGTCTTAGCTTAATAGGTAAGTAATGGTGAAGCTTTCTTAGCTTAATACCCTACTCAATCTCAACTTTTTACATCATCCAACACTCTAGGTCTCGCCGTATCGGTAACTTTGTTGGTTTTATGCTTTGTGTGTGACCGGTTCCGATCGTCTTGCACACACACGTATGTGCGCATGCGCGAAAAGCGTCTCGATCACGTGCATGTGTGTTGTATGCGAAGCCTCCACATGTGTTGTATATGCAAAGCCTCCGATCCACACATGTGTTGCATGTGTTTGTTTGCAGGGATTTGAAATGCAAAGGTCACCGCGAAATATGAGCCATGGGTACTAGCTTCCCAAGTGGACCAATGCTTCTTCATTACCGACCCGCAAAAGCCCAGCCGTGTTGTCGTGAGGAGAGGCAAAAGGAGCATCGTCGGAATGGATGGAGCCGCCAACGAGCTAGACTTTGACCAGTACGGCGATCCGAAGATGGAAGATGACGACGACGATGATGAAGAACCATACACAACAAGAAGAAGCAGGACCACCCTACCTAAAGGCCGTCCATTCAAGAGAAGAAGTCTAGGAGTTCCGGGGCTAAATTATTCAACCGCGAGAAAGAAGGGCAAGAAGATTGTGAAAAGATAATTATGTATCATTTTCTTGTATGAATAATGGATGTCATATTGTTAATCTTCACATTGTACCGATCAAAATAGACATATAATTTATATTTTTGGATATTTTCTAGATTCTATAGTATTTTAAATATTCTACATAATTATAATTATTTATGCCTTTTATTTTGGTGTATTATGCTATTTTGGATGTTTATTATAGTGTTAAATCAATTTAAAAAGAAAAGGAAAAAAAATGGGGCCGCCGGGGTTCGAACCTGGCCGGCGGGGGTTTGGCACAAACCAACCGGGGACGAGCCGGTGCGGTACTAAGCGGGATATGTCAATCCCCACCGCGTTATCGTTTTGACCCGGACATAAAGATGCGGTGGCGCACCCCTAGAGGTGCGCCATTGCTAAGCCTCATAGTGGCGCACCCCGAGAGGTGCGCTATTGCTAAGGCGTCGGGGGACTTAGAAATTTCCCCTTCTTCTTCCCCCGTCCCGACCGGATCCCACCTGACCGCCCCTCCCCTTCTTCCTCTGAGCCGCCGCCGTCCCTCGATCCGCCACCCCTCCCCTTCTTCCTCTCCGCCGGCGACGCCCTGCGCCCATTCACCACTGCGCCCTCCCACCTTCTCCTGGATCTCCGAAGCCACCTGCTCGCCCTCCATTCCCCACCTGTGGCCGGATCGAGATTTCCCCACCTGCTCGCCGTACTCGCCGCAACACGTCGTGGAGCACCGGCAAGAGAAGCGCGCCTTCGACCGCCGACGCCGCCACGCCTTCGACCGGCCGACGCCGCCGCGAGAGGACCGGCCGACGCCACCGCGCATCCTTCCCGGGTAGCCGCCGTGCTCCTCCCCTCCTTCTCCTCTGCTAGGTTAGTTGCTACTTCTGCTCGGTGCTCCCCCTCGAGCCGCCGCTACTCTCTGCTGCTCGGTGCTTCCCCTCGAGAAGCAATTATGTGTGTTAATTATCTGCTATCTTGTTCATGTGCTTGGTGAGAAGCAAGTGTTGATTCACCTAAGTGTTGATGGAGTAGTACATCAGCCACAAGCTTTTAATTTATCATGATTTGTTTAGTTGATCATGTCCTGACGCAATGTGCTTATATTTTGTTTGGGTTAGTGTTGTTTTCTTGATTTAACATGTTTAAATAGCTGATTCACCTAAGTGTTTGTATCTGTTGTGTCATTGGACATCCTATGGATATACGCATAAACGGTAGAAAAATAGCTCGGAGCAACATGCCAAGTTTAACTCTGTAGGATAGTTCTTATCTTGTCCCTCTCCTCATTTTGTTGACACGGCGACCCGGTCGAGAAAACAATCAAAGCGAGCATAGGCATAGCTATATTTAGCTTATTTATCAACATCTACTAAAATTTTAGACTAGATAGATTAATTGTAATCCTACTTATTAGATTTATGTGACACTAGATAGCTTAATTGTCTTCCTACTTATGTGATTTATGTCACTCGCATGTGTTCTTGCTCTGAATTTGGAAAGCTGCACACTTGTTAGGCAGCTTGTATACGGTAGGCACGAGAAAGTTTGGCAACAATCCAAATCGAGAAAATACACAATCTTGTTTCTAAAGTCTATTGAGTTTCTATGGTGTGCTTCATTTGAATCCATTAAAAATGCAACGTATTATGTTCTAACTTTGGATTATCACCCGCCTCACGGTCTCTCCCCCAAGCGAGATCCTCTCAAGCTCGCCGCGGAGCGAGGAGCGGCAAGTCGGCGACCTTCTTCGAGTTGTAGCACGTCGCGCACGTCCGCGGAGCAGGAGCAGGAGCAGCACGGTCTCTCCCCCTCTTCGACGCCACCTCCCCACCGGCGGTCGCCTCCCCCCTCGATTCACCTCCCCAACCTACTGCTCAGGGTGAGCTCCCTATGCTCCTCCTCCTCCCTATGCTTGCTGCATGATGATTCTGTAGAAATGCTAGTAATTTGCTTCATGATGATGCTTTGTAGAAATGTGTGTATCGTGTTTACTCCTACGGATGTCTATGCAAATTTAAGATGATGCTTGTAGAAATTGGCTGCTCTAGTAGATATCTAGTGTTGTGTCCGTATGAGCATCGGCACTCCCTCTGTTGTTAAGCTAGTATGTAGAGAGTCGAGAGAGCGAGCTAGGTTGCTTGGTTGCTGCTTCGTTGCTATAGGTTGCTTGCTTGCTGCTCTTGCTGCTTGCTAGGGTTGTAAAATTGGGTATTTTTTGCTTGCTGCTGCTGCTAGGTTGTTAGCTTGCTTGCTGCTGTCTGCTAGGCTGTTAGGTTGCTATTAGTTGCTAGGTTGATTGGTGCTTGCTGCTAGGTTGATTGGTGCTTGCTGCTAGGCTGTTAGGTTGTTGTTAGTTGCTAGGTTTTAGATGTGCTTCTTAGGTGCTTGCTTCTTGTTAGGTTGTTGCTTACGTCTTCTGTCTTTGTTAGATGTTGCTTAGGTGTTGCTGCTTGCTAGCTTGCTGCTAGCTACTTGCTAGGTTGCTGCTTGCTAGCTAGCTTGGTGCTAGCTATCGCTAGCTTGCTGCTAGCTCTCGCTAGCTTGCTTGCTGTCTTGCTAGCTAGCTTCGCTGCTGCTACTAGGTGCTTGTTGGATGGTGGTGCTGGCTGCTCAGTTGGTCGATATGTGCTATGGTGCTCAATTAGTGTACATGTGCTATGGTGCTCGGTTGGATTTTTTGGTGTATATGTGCCATGGTGCTCAGCTGGTGGATTTTTTGGTGTATATGGTGTCATTTTCTTGTGCGAGGGATCGACGGAGTTGCCCATTATCGCCGAAATGTTGATTCATTTCCGTTTCGGCGAAAATGGGGCACTCATATGTCCATAAATTAGCATAGGTCATGCCCAATTTTTCCGTGAAATCTTGCGCTAACTTTATGCATTTTTTCCTACTTAGTTCGAACATGGCCAACAACGAAGAGGCCGGCGGCAGCGGTAGCAAGCCATTCTGGATGCTAACCGATGAAATGGAGGTGATGGAGTCACAACCTCGCCGCGACGACGGCGAGGATGATGGCACCGATCCAGAGTACCGAGCGGACGATGCCGCCGAGGCTGACACCACTGATTGTGCCGCCGAGGATGACACCACGGATGGTACCGGCGAGGATGACACCGGCGCACCGAAGAAGCTACGGAGGGAGCGTCGCCCGAATGTGCTCGGCACCGTGAAGCGAGGCATTCACCGAAGTGAACGCCATCGGGCTTCCAACGGCGCCCCTGATTTAGTCAAAGGTTACGCTGCCCAACTCGGGTGCATCCTCCGGAGCACGGTCTCGATCAACACCGAGAACCTCGGGCATCTCGACCGAGCGAATTTGCGCACCCTCCTCTTCCGAAAGCTGCACGAACGATACGAGTTCCCGGTGGACTGCTCAAAAAAGCGTCTCATGCGGAACAAAGTGCACAATGCCGCCCTCACGAAGATGAGCACCGCCCTCGCTAGTTGGAGGAACCGAGTGAAGACAATGATTAATAATGGTGAGAGTTACGAGAAGATCAAGGAGTCAAATCCCTCGATCACCGAGCAAGACTACGCTGATTTCAAGATCAAGTGCGAGAGCGAGTCAACGTCGGATTCTAGTCGGTGGGGGAAGGACATGCGAAAACTGAACTTAGGCACCCACAAACTTGGTCTCGGCGGTTTTAGGGTGGCGCAACCGAAATGGGACGCCGCGGATAAGGAGCGTGTGAAGAACGGCCTCGAGCCCCTCTTCCCGCAATACAAAAACAAGCAAACCAGGAACTTTCTCCTGGCCCGGTACCGTCTTGACCCGAAAACAAAGGAGCTCACCACCACTCCGGATGTGAAGGAGTTTGAGGCTCTTACGGTAAGGAATGCACCCGCTTAATTAGCTCCTTTATGGTTGCATTCTTATTGATGAATCCAAATTTCTAAATGGTTCATGCATGTTCCTCCCGTAGGCTAAGGAGATCGCTGCGGAAAGTGAAAAGGAAGCTAGTAGCGGCGCGGGGTCCACGAGCTCCTCGCGAGTGTGCCCCTTGGGACAACCCTTTAAATAGGGCGTTGAATGCCCACAAGAAGAGGGATCCATTGAGTAAGCCGACGTCGGCTGGTCGTGTGGCCGGCGAAGGATGCTCTATGAAATGGTCAGAATACTATAAGTCGGGGAAAAAGGAGAGAAAGCCCCCATCGATGAGAAGGAGGTCGCACAGCTCAAGGCACAAGTTGCGCGAGATCCCGACATTGGTCGAGGAGCAAGTGCGGCAACAAGTGCAACAAATCGTGGAGACCCAACGAGAGGACGCAACGACGGCAAGTGGAGGACCAAGTGGGCACGACGCTTGGCTCCCTCATCCCTACCTTGGTTGCCGGTGCCGGACGCGTGGTATAAGGGAGGACAAAAGGGGGAACCCCCGGTTCCCGGTTCGCGGGCAGCAACTCCCACAACGTGGAGCCATCGGTGAGTCCGCGGGCGGCAACAATGGTGTCTCCGGCGGCGCCAACCTTGGTGGCTCCCGCGGCGCCAACCGTGATGGCTCCCGCGGCGCCAACCTTGGTGTCTCCCTCGGCGCCATTACTTCAGCTCAATGCACCCGTCGCTGCGGATAATACGCCGCCCGGCACCGCGCCATCAAGCGGCCACTCCATCAGTTGCACGCCCGTCGCCGGCGGTGCCTCGACCTTAGCCGAGCTGGACGCCATCACGGTAACCAACCCTCGGCCAATGACTTCCATATCCCATCCTTTGACTAGCTAGCCATCCCTAACGCCCTACATGTTTTCCGCGAGCTCCGCCGTCGACGTCCCATGCACTCTCCTGCACTTTGTGAACGGCGAGTTGATCGATGTTGCCAAGGCCAAAATCGTTCAACCGAGCAACCGCCGATTACACGGTAGACCCATGCAACCCGACGTGTATAGGATTCAGCCGATTCGGGTGCTTAGCGGCTACGACGACGTGGTACCTCCCTTTCAACCCGATGGTGCCGACGAAGATGATCGGGTCCTTGCCCTCCACCAATGCTTCAATTGGTCCATGGTTTGGCCAAAGAGCCAGATTCGTTTGGGGGCGAGCGACACCACCCACGGACAGCACCCCAAGCCATGCCGGCGCCAAGCCATGGCAAGACCACCCCAACGGTGCCGCCATCGGCTGATGTGGACATGCGGATGGCACGGGATCCGAACGACGGTCCGGACGAGGACGGTACGTTCGCCAACTCTGGACTGCAACTTCGATTTTGGGGTGATGGACTACGATCTCGGTAGCCAACCCTCTCAAGCTGCCGCCGAGGGAAAACCTTTTGCAACAAGCGGCGCCTATTCTGTTCTCAGGAGACGCCTCCAGCTGCCGACTTCACCGAGACTCAGCCGATGGCCGAGGTGAGAAGTGTTATCAGTCCTAACACACTGAAGAAGGCTTGCGAAGAGGAGAATGCAGTCCCGATAAAAATGAAGCCGAAGGGACGGAAAAGAAAGAAGAAGGATGACAAGTACGCCGACCGGCCGGCACCTATCCGTGCTCGGGACGGGCCACCGGTGCCCAAGAATATCGAGGCGAGGGTGCATGTGTCGGGTGAGCGGATGCTAATTCAAAGATTGTACGATGCTGCACCCGGTCCTATGCGATCTCCGGTTGACGGTATTCGGTTTATGGAGGAGCGGCGTCTCGGGGAGAAAGATAATGGATACCCGGTGTATATTGCCAAGGTGCCCTCGGGCCATGGCTTTGTCGATAGTGGCTTCGCGGAGAAGATCTTCCTGCGGTATGATGACATCTTTGCCATGCTGAACGGTTATCCGCTGCACTACACCTTCATTCGCCTATACTCGCTCGGCAAGGCGATGCGGATCATTAGAAACAACATCCCGGACATCGCGATAGCCGACCCCTTCTACATGCGTGCCGTCCACTTGGCCACCGCCGGAGACCGGGCAGTCGCGAGTGGATACCTCAAAGACTTCTTTCTAGCGAACCAGAAGAAGTCTAACATCCTCCTGCTGTATTTCCCGAGTAAGTCACCCCCTCACCGTACCGGTCTTAACTCGTGATTTTTTTAGATTTCAATCGTCATGTTCTTAAACATTATGTGTTCTACGCAGAGACAAAACCTGCACACTCATCTCCATAACCTCGAAGCATTCCGTGGCCACATACCTCGATGCGGACGGTAAGTCAACCACGGACTACACGAATGTCAAGGCCGTACTTGATGATGCTCTCAATGCCTACGTCAAAGCGAAAGGCAACATGCGAGAGGCCAAATGTTAGGTACGGGAAGCATGTGTTCAAGCACCAAACAAAGTTTCCCTGCGTCAAGAAGCCGCCTTCTAGTAACAAGGATGCCTACTACGCCCTCTATCACATGGATAAGTTCATACGGGACCAGCAGCAGCTTACGCTACCGAGCATCTCGGAGACTCGGGCCAACAAATTGGCGCGGGTCCACGACGACGGCATCAAGCAAGACTTCTTCCGCATCCAAGTAGAGTTTTGTGAAATCATCCATCAAGATGTCGTTAGAAGCGCGGGGAGTTCTGCGCCGGCTATCGGCCGTCAAATAGTGACATAGACACAATGCTCCAAATGCGGGGTGACGACTACCGCTCATGGATGTGCTTGAAGAAAGGCGGCGGTTTTATCCACGCTCCGCAAAAGTCTTGATGTGCGAGCCTAGTTATGTAGTTGTGAACTAAAGACGAGCTTCTGTTGTAATAAACTTTATCCAGCACTTTACTTGCATGTCCGTTTAATTACTAGTTCGGCTATGTTTGTGAACTTATATATATGGCTCTATCGTTTTCCGCACTTGATTTGGTCGTTAATTTTGTTTGCATATGCCGATGATTAGAATGTTCGGTCAAGCTGTACACTCCGGGTGTCGCTAGTGAGCACTGGTGTGATGACACAAATATCAATCTCTTGTGCATCCTACCCGGCCTCACTAACGCCATCCCGGGATGTTCATATTTGTTTCGACCAACAATGTATGAGGCCCTTGTCATTCTTCCATTTGCTTTGGTATCTCAAAATGCCAATGATTAGAATGTAGGTCACCTATACACTTGGGGGAGGGGTCGGTGAACTGGTGCGATGACACAAGTATCAATCTCTTGTGCATCCTACTTGGTTTCACTGACGCCTTCCCTAAATGTTAATATTTGTTTGGACTGACAAAGTATGAGGCCCTTGTCATTCTTCTATTTGCTTTGGTATCTCAAAATGCCGATGATTAGAATGTTGGTCACCTATACACTTGGGGGAGGGGTAAGTGAACCTGGTGCGATGACACAAGTATCAATCTATTGTGCATCCTACTTGGTTTCACTTACTCCGTCCCTAAATGTTAATATTTGTTCCGACCAACAATGTATGAGGCATGCCTTTTAGTTCATACTACTTGGATCGTTTTTGAATTTGCTCTTATTCGTTGCAAACATCTATGAGCGTGCACTAATGTTTCTTTGGCTTGTGCATATGTACGCGGATATGACGTGGTATGTCGTGTACAAGGGCAAGGTTCCCGGAGTCTACAACGACCGGGAGGAGTGTCGGAGACGGGTTCACCGTTTTAGCGGTAACGGCTACAAAGGGTACACCACTAGAGCGGAGGCCGAAGACGGATACGCACGCTATCCGGCGGGAGAGAGGACGGAGCGGAGGAGGAACCGGATGAAGACCACTTTCATCGGGACGGTGCTAGTAGTGACTCTAGCTCTCTTCTATGTGATGCTAGTTTAGATGATCGACCTTGTGCCACTACTAGCTCATTTGTGACTTGTAACACCGTAACTTGCATTGTAACCTCTAATGTGAATGCTTGTGAATCATGTGGGGCTAATGTGAAGAACTATGTATGGATAAGCTGTGTCTGTTGTTTATATGCTTGTTATATATCCTGTATTGTGCTATTGTACTTGTCATATACAACCTGTATAAATACACTGCCAAGATACAAAAAAAAAAATTCGAAATCCTAGCGAGTGGCGCACTAGTGGACCATCCGTGGCGCACTACCACTAAGTAGCAGTGGCGCACTGCTACTCGATCCGATGGCGCACTGCCCGTGATCCTCTCCGAGACTAGCAGGTGGCGCACAAGGATAAGTAGCGGTGGCGCACGTCTCGGAGAGGGCGAGTGGCGCACGTACTAACGCAGCGATGGCGCACCTACTAGCTGGACCGAGTGGCGCACGCAAAGCTGCAGCGGTGGCGCACCTCTTCCGCACGGTGGTGGCGCACCGCCTCGACCAACGGTGGCGCACCACTTTGGAGTAGTAGTGGCGCACCGGTGGGCATGTCAATGGCGCACCGGGCGGTGCGCCACGGGTATCTAGGCTAGTAGTGGCGCACCCCTAGTGCGCCACTACTATGTGTTAGCAGTGGCGTGATAACAGTGGCGCACCACTAGTGCGCCACTGATGGCTATATGTGGTGCGCCACTGAAAGCCTTTTTTCTAGTAGTGTCGATCTCACGCCGGAGCAGCGGATGAATCCCCGCTGGCATCCCGATAACCAGCATACTTGGGACGCCTATTCATCAATCGGCGTGACAGGGCGCTTGCCATGTATGAGGAGGACGGTCTGCCTCCCGGGAACTTCCACGAGGCCGGCCAGTTCGGCTATGGTGGTATCGGCCGGACTCCCTACAGAGCGGTCATAGACTACATCACGGCCGGCGATATCCCTGCATGCGCTACCCCTCGGCTCGAGCTACGAGCGCCGCCCGGACGATAGCGACGACGTACTCGTAGCGATGACGACGGCGGCAACTTAGAAGGCGACGAGTACCGAGATGACAACGGCGGCGACTATGAAGACTACGAGTATGCATATTATACGCCTAGGCAGGAGTATGAGCTAAGTCACTCCAAATTTCATGTATCATCAGTTGGTATCTCGAATCAATCGAATCATTCAAAAATGGACACCAAACACATCACGTGATAATATAATTCACATGATCCATTCAATAAAGTTTGGTACAATAAATTATTACACATCATTTCTTCTCTTGTGTCCCCGCTGCTTACGATTGGGCCGTATCCATGGAGCATCCTCATCATTTAACTTAATGCTTGGGTCGGTGTTCACTTTGAAGGGCGGGAATTTTGATGCGTGTGATCGACACGTCCGTTGGGAACCCCAAGAGGAAGGTGTGATGCGTACAGCAGCAAGTTTTCCCTCGAAAGAAACCAAGGTTTATCGAACCAGGAGGAGCCAAGAAGCACGTTGAAGGTTGATGGCGGAGGAGTGTAGTGCGGCGCAACACCAGGGATTCCGGCGCCAACGTGGAACCTGCACAACACAATCACAGTAACTTTGCCCCAACGTAACGGCTGAGGTTGTCAATCCCACCGACTTGCTGTAAACAAAGGATTAGATGTATAGTGTGGATGATGATGTTTGTTTGCGAAGAACAAGTAAAGAAAATATTGCAGCAGATTGTATTTCAGATGTAAAGAATAGGACCGGGGTCCACAGTTCACTAGCGGTGTCTCTCCCATAAGATAAGCAGCATGTTGGGTGAACAAAATTACGAGTTGGGCAATTGACAAATAAAGAAGGCATAACAATGCACATACATATATCATGATGAGTACTATGAGATTTAATCAGGGCATTACGACAAAGTACATAGACCGCTATGCAAGCATGCATCTATGCCTAAAAAGTCCACCTTCGGAGTTATCATCCGAACCCCTTCCGAGTATTAAGTTGCAAACAACGGACAATTGCATTAAGTATGGTGCGTAATGTAATCAACACTAATATCCTTAGACAAAGCATCGATGTTTTATCCCTAGTGGCAACAAGCACATCCACAACCTTAGAACTTTCTGTCACACTGTCCCGGATTTAATGGAGGCATGAACCCACTATCGAGCATAAATACTCCCTCTTGGAGTCACAAGTATCAACTTGGCCGAGCCTCTACTAGCAACGGAGAGCATGCAAGAACATAAATAACATATATGATAGATTGATAATCAACTTGACATAGTATTCAATATTCATCGGATCCCAACAAACACAACATGAAGGATTACGGATAGATGATCTTGATCATGATAGGCAGCTCACAAGATCTAACATGATAGCACAATGAGGAGAAGACGACCATCTAGCTACTGCTATGGACCCATAGTCCAGGGGTGAACTACTCACACATCGATCCGGAGGCGATCATGGCGATGAAGAGACCTCCGGGAGATGATTCCCCTCTCCGGCGAGGGTGCCGGAGGCGATCTCCTGAATCCCCCGAGATGGGATTGGCGGCGGCGTCTCTGGAAGGTTTTCCGTATCGTGGCTCTCGGTACTGGGGGTTTCGCGATGGAGGCTTTAAGTAGGCGGAAGGGCGGAGTCGGGAGAGTCACGGGGGCCCCACACGCCAGGGCCGCGCGGGCCCCCTCTAGGCCGCGCCGCCCTAGTGTGGCGGTGCCCCGTGGCCCCACTTCTTCTCCCTTCCGGTCCTCTGGAAGCTTCGTGTAAAAATAGGCCCCTGGGCGTTGATTTCGTCCAATTCCGAGAATATTTCCTTACTAGGATTTCTGAAACCAAAAACAGCAGAAAACAAGAATCGGCTCTTCGGCATCTCGTCAATAGGTTAGTGCCGGAAAATGCATAATAATGACATATAATGTGTATAAAACATGTGAGTATCATCATAAAAGTAGCATGGAACATAAGAAATTATAGATACGTTTGGGACGTATCAAATTTCACCAAACATATTATAATCTTCTGACATGTCTGTCTTGTCCTCCACTCCCACGATGTTTCTTTTCCCTGAAAGAACAATGTGGCGCTTTGGATCATCGCATGATGTACTGATCGTTTTCTTATCTTTCCGTTTCCTCGGTTTGCTACTCATGTCCTTCACATAGAAAAGCTGAGCGACATCTTTCGCTAGGACGAATGGTTTGTCAAGGTAACCAAGATTGTTGAAATCCACCATTGTGATTCCGTATTGCTGGTCCACCTTTACCCCACCTCCTGTTAGCTTGAACCATTTGCACCGGAACAAAGGGACCTTAAAGGAGGGTCCATAGTCAAGTTCCCATATCTCCTCTATGTAACCATAATATGTGACCTTTTGCCCATTCTCGGTTGCTGCATCAAAGCGGACACCACTCGTTTTGGTTGGTGCTCTTTTATCTTGGGCGATCGAGTAAAATGTATTCCCATTTATCTCGTACCCTTGGAAAGTCGTTATAGTAGAAGATGGTGTCTTGGCCAACATGTACGAACTGATCTACAACATCATTGTCATTCATTAAATGTTTTCTTAACTAACCGCCGAAAGTCTCCATGTGGGCCTTTCTAATCCAGGATTCAGGCATCCCGGGTTGTCCGAGCGTAAAATATTCTTGTGTTTCTCGAAGTACGGAGCCACCAAGCTGGAATTGGTCAGAACTGTGTGGTGTGCTTCAGTCATAGAATGGCCGTCCATACATATCGTTGATTTCCTTCCGATCGTGCCTTTTCCACTTAGTCTCCCCTCGTGCCGCGATCGAGGAAGACCAATTGGCTTAAGGTCTGGAACAAAGTCAACACAAAACTCAATTACCTCCTCATTTCCATAGCCCTTGGCGATGCTTCCTTCTGGCCTAGCACGGTTACGAACATATTTCTTTAATACTCCCATGAACCGCTCGAAGGGAAACATATTGTGTAGAAATACAGGACCGAGGATGGAAATCTCTTCGACTAGGTGAACCAGGAGGTGCGTCATAATATTGAAGAAGGATGGCGGGAACACCAACTCGAAACTGACAAGACATTGGACCACATCGTTCTGTAGCCATGGTAGATCTTCTGGATTGATTACCTTCTGAGAGATTGCATTGAGGAATGCACATAGCTTCACAATGGCTACTCGAACATTTTCCGGTAGGAGCCCCCTCAAAGCAATCGGAAGCAATTGCGTCATAATCACGTGGCAGTCGTGAGACTTCAGGTTTTGGAACTTTTTGTCCGCCATGTTTATTATTCCCTTTATATTCGACGAGAATCCAGACGGGACCTTCGTACCGCTCAGGCATTCAAAAAAGATGACCTTCTCTTCTTTGGTCAGAGCGTAGCTGGCACGACCTTGAAACCATTCCAGATGCCGGTCATTAGGGTCTTTCAAATGTTGCAGGTCCTGCCGTGCTTCCTTTGTATCATTTGTCTTCCCATACACGCCCAAGAAGCTTAGGAGGTTCACGCAAATATTCTTCGTAACATGCATCACGTCGATTGCAGAGCGGACATCTAGGACTTTCCAATATTCTAGCTCCCGAATATAGATTTCTTCTTCCACATGGGTGCGTGCCCGTCGGCTCCCTCGCGGAACCGATTGTCCGCCAGGACCCTTTCCAAAGATGACTTTCAAATCCTTGACCATATCAAATACCTCAGCACCAGTACGTTCCGCAGGCTTCGGCCGGTGATCTGCCTTGCCGTTGTAATGCTTGCCTTTCTTTCTTACGTTATGAATTTTCGGAAGAAATCGACGATGCCCAAGGTACACGTTCTTCTTACAATTTGGCAAATATACACTTTCAGTCTCATGTAAGCAGTGCGTGCATGCATTGTATCCCTTATTTGACAGTCCCGAAAGGTTACTAAGAGCAGGCCAATCGTTGATGGTTACGAAAAGCAACGCTCGTAGGTCAAATTCCTCTTCTTTGTGCTCATCCCACACACGTACACCAGGTCTGCCCCACAACTGTAAAAGTTCATCAACTAATGGCCTTAGGTACACATCGATGTCGTTGCCGGGTTGCTTCGGACCTTGGATGAGCACTCGGCATCATAATGAACTTCCGCTTCATGCACAACCAAGGAGGAAGGTTGTAGATGCATAGAGTCACAGAGCCAGGTGCTATGGCTGGAGCTCGCTCGCCAAAAGGATTCATGCCATCCGTACTTAGACCAAATCTTATGTTCCTTGCGTCGACTGCAAAATCTTTGAACTCTCTCGTCGATCTTTCTCCATTGCGTTCCATCTTCGGGTGTCTCAACTCCCCGTCCGACTTACGGTCCTCTTTGTGCCATCGCAACAACTTGGCATGCTCTTTGTTCCTGAACAGACGTTTCAACCGTGGTATTATAGGAGCATACCACATCACCTTGGCGGGAACCCTCTTCCCGGGTTTCGGCCCTCAACATCGTCACCAGGGTCATCGCCTCCGATCTTATAACGCAATGCGAGTGCATACCGGACATTCATTCAAATTCTCGTATTCACCGCGATAGAGGATGCGATCGTTAATGCATGCATGTATCTTCGGAACCTCTAAACCTAGAGGGCGAGACAACCTTCTTTGCTTCGTACGTCATCGGCGGGCAACTCGTTATTCTTTGGAAACATATTCTTCATCATTTTCAGCAAATTTTCAAATCCCGAGTCGGATAGACCTTCCCGTGCCTTCCATTTCAGCAAATCCAGTGTGCAGCCCAGCTTTTTCAGACCATTATCGCATCCTGGGTACAACGACTTTTGCGATCCTCTAACATGCGATCCAAATTCTCCCTCTCCTTTTCAGTTTCGCAGCGTCTCCGTGCATCAGCAATGGTCCGACCAAGATCATCAGCGGGCTCATCACGTGCCTCTTCTTCACCTTCCCCTTCACCTTCCCCTTCACCTCCCCCTTCACCTTCCCCAACTTCAGCATCCTCCATGAAAGTATCACCGAAATGATCAAGATAGTTGTCATCGATGAAATCATCCCCTTCTTCATTTTCTTCCATTATAACCCCTCTTTCTCCATGCTTGGTCCAACAATTATAGCTTGGCATAAAACCGTGCCGAAGCAGGTGCAGGTGAACTTCTCTTGAGGAAGAGTAACCCTTCTGATTCTTACAACCAACACATGGACAGGTAACAAAACCCCCTGCTTGTTCGCATTAGCCACTACGAGGAAATCTTTCAAACCCTTAGTAAACTCGCCGGAGAGTCGGTTACCGTACATCCATTGCCGATTCATCCGCATTATTATTATATAAAGTATATAATTAACCATCATGCATTTGTTAAACTAATTAACTAGCTAGAAATAATAGAAATTAAACAATGAACTACACACATGCATATTTTATCAATGACACATGAAAGGTTCAAGTTGCTAACCGCGATCGAGGAAAAATAAATGAGAAAGCTCAAGTGTGGCTCGGACACTTCATATCATGTTTCTTTCTATCTCTCGGGCATTTCATCGAACACCTTCTATGCATAAGAGGAACCAAAATCAAACCAACCACCCACTTGTGAAGGTTGTGAAGAAAGTGGCACCAAATGGCTAAGTGAGTGTGCTGAACGGGTATATATAGGGAGGGGCTTTAGTCGCGGTTGGCCTGGCAAACCGCGACTAAAGGTGCTCGAAGGCCTTTAGTCGCGGTTGGCCTGGACAACCGAGACTAAAGCCCCTCACGTGCACCAGCTGGCCATCGAGCGCCCTGGGCCCAGGCCTTTGGTCGCGGTTCACCTCCCGAACCGCGACTAAAGATCCCATTAGTCACGGTTCGAAATATTTGGGGACTAGTGGGGCTGGATGGAAGGCCCTTTTTCCACCAGTGTAAGCCTGGAGTAGCGCGCGTGAGCCGTGAGCTAATGCTCTTCTCACAACTTAGTGAGGTGCGGAAAATCCTTCTACATAAGAAAATCCAATTCCTACTTAGAGCATCTCCAGCAGGCTTTTAAAAAGCCTCTGCATGCTAAAAACTACATTTTTTTGGTGCGAGAGGCGGAAATGGGTGCTCTGGCAAGTGCTATAAAACCGAGCGAGCGGTAAAAAAAATTGAGCGCTCGGGGTAACTCGCTATCGAGCGCGGCATATTTGGTACGTTTGTTGCGGCGTGTGGCAAGCCGAGATGACGCACGGGAAAGCCAACCGCCGAGCTGAATCCTCCATGCATGTTCCCTCCATCACCGATCCCGTCGCCACCACCCCTCTTCTCCAGCGAGCCAGTCGCGCTGAGTTACGACTACCTCCACCGACGCGCGAAACCTAGGCCGCGCTGGCCTCTCCCCATCAGCCGATGCACGTCCAACCGGCCGAATCACCAGCCCCATAGTGGAAATTTGGTTGCCACCGATGTTGATTCGCTACGGTAGCCCGCCTCCTGCTTCCGCGCTTCAACAACGACGCACGCAAGGTGCTCGAAGGTATGCCGTTCGGACGACCCACCCCTTTTCATTTCAGTCTTTATGTTTGTTCGTTGAATGAGTAGTCGATGCGCATTTGTATGTAGATTAGTTCGTCGTACGATTCATCCGATGAGGAATGTGATCTTCAAGAAGAAGCAGATATATCCATACTATTGGGTATGCACTCAAATGAATGGCTGAAGCATGGTGGTTCTGTTTTCGATCGACATAAATTGTGGCGGGAAAGGATAGAAGGACACAACAATTTTATGCTGAGATATTTCTTGGATAATTTAACATTTTCTGAGAGCTACTTTCGTCGATGTTTTGGATGAGAATCAACTTGTTCAAGCATATCGCAGAGAAGTTGAGGCTTATGTTGGCATATGGGATTCCAGCGGATCTATTTGATGACCACTTGGCCATGGGTGAGAGTCAAGCTATCAAGTGTGTCATGCACTTTGCAGTAGGAATTGTGAAAACGTTCAACGAGGAATACTTGAGAGCCCCCGATGCTCAAGACACAGCTAGACTTTGGAGTTCAACAAATTTTGAGGGTTTCTAGTATGCTTGGTTCAATTGATTGCATGCATTGGAGTTGGAAGAACTGTCATGTAGCATGGCATGGACAGTTCAAAGGCTACAAAAAGGATTCCACTATAGTCCTTGAAGCTGTGGCTAATTATGAGAGTTGGATTTGTCAAGTTTTCTTTGAAATCACTGGTTCATACAATGACATCAATGTGCCGCACCTACAACTACAACTACTTCCCAGCCGATGGCATCTACCCAAGGTGGACAACATTGTGAAGCCTGTTTGATCGGGTAAGTAAAAACCTCAGTTCCACAATGCATAAGTGGCAGCTATGAAAGACGTGGAGAGAGCATTTGATATTTTCAAGCCCAATTTGCTATTGTGAGAGAACCGGCTACATTTTTGGATGAAGAGATCCTTTGGTACACCATGAACACATGTGTCATCATGCATAACATGATCAGGAATGAGTGTGGGCGCGACAATGACTACTTTCACTATGACTTGATCGGAAGCCCTGTGCAATTGTCTAGGAGAGAAAAGAGAGTGGCTTGCTTTATTGCATCGTACAATTCGAGGAGTGGTAGACATGGAATGGCCAACAGTAGTTTCATCTCATACATATGTTTGTTTTATTATTGAAAAAACTATTTGTTGTATTGTTGGTGATCTATTTGTTGTATTGACAATAAACTTTTTGTTTGTGTTGCAATAATAATTGAACTATCCATTGTTGTTGGTTTTTTTGGTTCCATTTGATCTTCATTGTTCTATATTTGTTATTCTTTGGTGTTTGTGGAGGCGTCAACGCCTGAAAGCGATGCTACCCGCGCGCGATATTTTTGGTTATCCTGAAGCAATCCAATGCCTCGCAAAACAACCAAAAGATTCACTGCAAAAAAAATTGCGCGCGTTAATTTTGTACGCGTGTTGAAATGCTCTAGCAAGTACTACCTCCGAACCTATTTAATCGATGCGGGACTAGCCAAGTGAGATGCTAGCTTTGGCTCCCCTCCGCGTCGATTAAATCCGACCGGAGGAAGTAACTTGGGACTAAATTAAACCATTAGTCTCATCTCTTGCCATGCATTTACGGGTAACGCGTGATTTTTCATCATGAATTAAATTGGCTATGCGGCTAAAAGCCCTTAGTAAATTCGAAGAAAAAGAATAACTCTAGAAAGTACGAACCGCCAAAAGTCAAACAACAAATCGCTAATATATCATGAAAACAAGTTGTACTTGTCTGCTAATATATATTCATGTCGAAAAAAAACTCAGCGCCCACAGAAATTAGGCATTGACTCCATTGGATTTAGGATATCTGCGTCTCTGTTTCATGTCTAGACAAAATCCGACAGTCAATTCTAAACTTGGAAACAGACTTTTTAATCCACATAAAGGTCACATAATTGGAGGTCTCGAAGTGTATAAATACTCATCTCGCTCAGTTCATTTTCTCTTCATCCGATCCCCCTCTCGCTTGAGCTTAACCATTGTTGCCATCATCAATTCCAGTTAAGCAGCTGCTAGCCGCGCGCGCGTTCGTACGGAGCTCGCCGAGCCTCCGGCCGAATTAGGCTACGCGCCGCGCGATACGACAACGCCCCGTGCGCGCGCCAGCGAAGCCGTCGCTGGTTCTCTCGCCGGCCGTGGACTTCGCAACAAGACGACGAGTACTCCGCTCTAAATAACCTAGCCGCTCCTTTGATCTCCTTCATCATTTGCATCGATCCATCTCCCCTATAAATTTAGTACGGATTCGTTAGGGTTTGAGCCCCTCCTATTCTGGTTTCCCTCCAAAAGCTAGCTGCACACGTGAGCTTGCTCGCTTGCTTGGATATAGCCGTCATGTGTGAAGGGCTCATTGACCGGCCTTTGCTGTCGTGTGGGCGGTGCGATGCCAAGCACGGCGACAGCGTGGGCGTGCTTCCGAACAACGGTGCAGTCGTCCTTATGCCCAGGACGGCGCCGGTCTTGTCCGACAGGCCGTCGTCGTTGACCAAGGACGCGGCGAAGGAGGCCGTGTCGATCCTGGGGCTGTCATTGCCGATGATCATGACGGGGCTCATCCTCTACGTCCGTCCGATGATCTCCATGCTGTTCCTCGGCCGGCTCGGCGAGCTGGCCCTCGCCGGCGGGTCCCTCGCCATGGGTTTTGCCAACATCACGGGGTACTCGGTCCTGTCTGGCCTTGCATCGGGTATGGAGCCCGTGTGCGGCCAGGCTGTCGGCGCCAAGAACCTGCCCCTCGTCGGCGCCACCATGCAGCGCATGGTGCTCTTCCTCCTCGCCGTCTCCGTCCCCGTCGCCTTCCTCTGGACGCAGATGGAGCCGCTCCTCCTGCTGTGCGGCCAGGAGGCCGCCGTCTCCGCCGCGGCGCAGCGCTACATTCTCTTCTGCGTCCCGGACCTCCTCTTTCAGTCCTTCCTCCACCCGCTCCGCATCTACCTCCGCACGCAGTCCATCAACCTCCCTATCACCACATGTGCCATGATCGCCGTCGCCGTCCACCTCCCCATCAACTATTTTCTTGTATCGGTCCTTGGGCTCGGCATCGAAGGTGTCGCACTCGCCTCCGCCTGGACCAACCTCAACCTCGTGCTCTTCCTCCTCGCCTACGTCTACGTCTCCGGTGTGCACCGTGACACCGGCGGCTTCTCGCTGTCTTACAAGCTCTTCAAGGACGACGTTGCCGGGTGGGTGCGGTTGGGCCGGCTCGCCGTCGAGAGCTGCATCAGCGTGTGCCTAGAGTGGTGGTGGTACGAGATCATGATTCTTCTCTGCGGACTCCTGGCAAACCCGGAGGCCACCGTCGCGTCCATGGGGGTGCTCATCCAGACCACGTCACTGCTCTACATCTTCCCGTCGTCGCTCAGCTTCGGCGTGTCCACGCGGGTCAGCAACGAGCTCGGCGCGAACCGTCCGGCCGCCGCGCGCGCCGCGGCTACCGCGGGGATCTCTCTGAGCATGCTTCAGGGTGTCGTCTCATGCCTTTTCGCCGTGGCCATGCGCAGTATGTGGGCGCGCATGTTCACGTCGGACGCGGCCATCCTCGCACTCACGGCGTCCGTACTGCCCATCCTCGGGCTTTGCGAGCTCGGAAACTGCCCGCAGACCACTGGCTGCGGCGTGCTCCGGGGGAGCGCGCGGCCCAAGGACGGCGCGCGCGTCAACCTTGGCGCGTTCTACGGCGTCGGGATGCCCGTCGCCCTCGGGCTCGCGTTCTGGGCCGGTATGGACTTCAGAGGCCTCTGGCTCGGTCTCCTCGCTGCGCAGGCGACGTGCGTCGCGATTATGCTCGTGGTGATCGGGCGCACGGACTGGGAGAGGCAGGCCGAGCTCGCGCAAGTTCTCGCCGGATTGGTCGAGGACGACGACGTCGAGAGTGGCCGTGGCGGCGCTTATGTGAACGTAGACGATGGAAAAGTCGACGCGGGCGAGCGCGTCAAGGTTGCGGCGCTCCACGGCGACGAGGGCTCCAGCTTGCTCAGCACTGTGGGAGGCGTACGGCTGACCGGACCGACGCTTTGACAATGCGAGGCCGTCGGCCTACGGATCAAGTAGCTGGCCACAGTAGAACGTGCCAGACACAGAATTTTCCTGTCTGAAACTCTTTCTTTTTGCTGCGTAGAGTCTGAATTTTTTTGTGGGTGAGTTCATTCATATATATCATGCATGTTGGTTGTGTGTATATTTTATGTATACCCGGTACTGTACAGTATGTACCACGTTATATTGGAAAAAAGACCTGAAACTTTGACGTCAAAGAGCTTGCTGACATTACTTTGGTCTAACATTTCACAGTACGAACTACCAACTTCTTTAGGAAAAAATAATCCTTCAATTCTTTTGAAAATAATGGAACCCTTGGCAAATTAACATGGCGCTGAGCTAATTTCTTTTTCAAAAGGAGACAAAATCTTTGCCTCGTGCATTAATCAATAAGAGATTGCTTAATTTTTTAAGAGAAAATCAGGCGAAAACCTACTACAACAGGGCTGAGCCCACATAAACAATACACCCACACACGCGTACAACCAGGCCTAATAAAACCGCAAACAACATAAACAGCATGACCACACCCACTTTAGCCAACACAAGAGATCACAAACCTCTCCAGTGTTGACAATAGCAACCCCGTCACCAATAGGAACCACATGTTTGCCGGACTCACGTGCGAGAGAGACTGCAGCGTCAACAACACTACTCTCCTCAGTGCCAAGTGCCTGACTCGACGCAGAAGCCACAACAGAGATCTCGTGCGAGCCGAACCTCACTTTCCAGGCGGAAGGAGGCATAACCACACCACCACACAATCCTAGAGCTCCTCAAGCATGATCTGCATGACCAAAGCCGTGATCGCCGAGCTTACCCTAGTACAAGGAGAGAAACAACCATCAAGGCCCGCTCCGCTCACGCCCACTTTGCCAACATCAGACATAACCAAAGGATCGGTAGGCGTGCAAGAGAGCCTACCCAACACAACTTCTGCCTGCTCCAGAAAGCTCCAATTGCTAGCAGCTAGTCGTGGAAGGAGTCAATAGCCTCCTGAAGAGGACGAACGGCATCCCGTGAGAACTCAGCTTGCTTCTCCAATATGGATTGCATATCCGATGAGTCCAAAGAGCCAACAAGGGTAGAAATAACTAGTGCCCAAGACCGATGATGAGGCACATTGGACGGAACCGAGACCTCAACCTGGGATCGGTGAGGAGCATGCACTTGGCGAGGCAACGACGCAGCAGGACCTTCCAACAAGATGCGAAAACACCAAGATTTACGAAAGTCAGTGCGCTAAACTTGTTTGAATTGTTCTGAATGTCGGTCAAACAGTCTTGTGTAGATATGCGCTCAAACCTACGTTTTCGATGTAGAGTCTAGGGATAGCATCCTCCTTTTCGCAAAATAAAGCCTCGCATCTGGTATGAAGTAGGCTCACAAGATCCCATTGACGAGCTTATACACATCCTTCAATTTCTATACACTCCAAATAACTTGTTTGGCATTGTTTTATAATGCATGAAATTGGTAGAGAAGATCTTCTCAAAACAACACATACTTATGTACTTTGACTCTCAAATATTTGCGGAGATTAGTTTTAGTCCTTTAAACTTTTTATCATTATATCCTTTTCCCCTCTTCTTTCAAAATTGGATAGTCCGTTATCCAACCCGAAGTGGGCTTCCCGCTTATTTCCATGGGTTTTTAACCCGACTTGCCACATGGCCATCCATGGAAGCTTCTTCTTCCCCATGGCTTCTTTTGTCATCCGCTCTTAGTTCACTTCTCTCCTTGATCTAACCGTGCCAAGCTCGATCTCCCTATATGTTGTGCCCCCTCCCGCCCCCGCCCCCCTTCAGTTGGAGTGTGCTTGTGAAGTCATATGTCGACATGGAAAGTATACATGTAACAACATAGACAAACATGTGACAAGTTATGTGAAAAATCATGCCAGGTAAACGATGCTTTCGATCGGCTAAGAGACTTCCCATTCTAGAAAGACGAGGTACCAAAGGTATAAGAGAAAACATAAGGGGCCAAATTTGAACTACACAACCAATTGAGAGACCCAAAAATACTTCTCTACAATAATTATTGTCTTATCCACACAAATTTAGCATATTCAGTGGTTGAATCACCCTCGAGCAATGGCGAAGCATGTGTCAAACTAAAAGGATCATAGATTATCAGTCCTATGGGTCATCGTGCATACATGTACAATCCCTTGTGAACTACTAATCTACTCATCGAGTTCAAATCCAATAGAAACATAGTATTAAATTATAGGTTGCTAGCAACATGTAAAATTTATATTACAAGTCTAATTTCTCTATGGAAAATACCATGAATTACCGGAAGAAAATCACGTGTAGCAGGTATGTAAACCACACACGTGGTCTTCTTATTTTGTGCATAGCTATGCTTCTTCTAGTTCCTTCCCAAAAAATCCCGTTTTGACGCTCGGAAAATGGCCAATGGGGTTTCCTTGGCTACAGAAGAAAAAGTCATAAAGCCAACATTGCTTCCCATCCCAAAGCCCACACATGTGCATAATAAGGGCTCGTTCCGGCAAACTTTGTCATGCTTAAGGTCATGACCTAGCTCGTTTCCCTAAATGTGCCATGGAACTTCGTAGATGTTTGGCCATTTTGTGAAGATTTTTTTTAGAATAACTGTCATATTCCAGGTTCGTAATTTTTGCTCGAAACTAGGTTACATAAAATAATGCCCCACAAAGATTTTCCATGTTTCTGCCTTTTCTTTATTTAGTTTTTCTCAAGTTGGGACCCTTTTCTTTACCATTGACGAGCTTATATATACACATCCTTCAATTTCTATACACTCCAAATAACTTGTTTGCCATTGTTTTATAATACATGAAATTGGTAGAGAAGATCTTCTCAAAACAACACATACGTATGTACTTTGACTCCCAAATATTTGTGGAGATTAGTTTTAGTCCTTTAACCTTTTTATCATTATATCCTTTTCCCCTCTACTTTCAAAATTGGATAGTCCGTCATCCAACCCGAAGTGGTTTTCCCGCTTATTTCCATGGGTTTTTAACCCGACTTGCCACATGGCCATCCATGTCAGCTTCTTCTTCCCCATGGCTTCTTTTGCCATCCGCTCTTAGTTCTCTTCTCTCCTTGTTCTAACCCTGCCAAGCTCGATCTCCCTATATGTTGTGCCCCCCCCCCCCCTTCAGTTGGAGTGTGCTTGTGAAGTCATATGTCGACATGGCAAGTTTACATGTAACAACATAGACAAACATGTGACAAGTTTTGTGAAAAATCACGTCAGGTAAACGATGCTTTCGATCGGCTAAGAGACTTCCCATTCTAGAAAGACGAGGTAACAAAGGTATAAGAGAAAACATAAGGGGACAAATGTGAACTATACAACCAATTGAGAGACCAAAAAATACTTCTCTACAATAATTATTGTCTTATCCACACAAATTTAACATATTCAGTGGTTGAATCACCCTCGAGCAATGGCGAAGCATGTGTCAAACTAAAAGGATCATAGATTATCAGTCCTATGGGTCATCGTTCATACATGTACAATCCCTTGTGAACTACGAATCTACTCATCGAGTTCAAATCCAATAGAAACATAGTATTAAATTAGAGGTTGCTAGCAACATGTAAAATTCATATTACAAGTCTAATTTCCCTATGGAAGATACCATGAATTACCGGAAGAAAAGCACGTGTAGCAGGTATGTAAACCACACGTGGTCTTCTTATTTTGTGCATAGGTATGCTTCTTCTAGTTCCTTCCCAAAAAAAAATGTTTTGACGCTCGGAAAATGGCCAAGGGGGTTTCCTTGGCTAGAGAAGAAAAATAATAAAGCCAACATTGTTTCCCATCCCAAGGCCCACATATGTGCATAATAAGGGCTCGTTTCGGCAAACTGTGCCATGCTTAAGGTCATGACCTAGCTCATTTCCCCAAATGTGCCATAGAACTTCGTAGATGTTAGGCCATTTTGTGAAGGTTTTTTTTTAGAATAACTGTCATATTCCAAGTTCGTAAGTTTTGCTCGAAGCTAGGTTACATAAAATGATGCCCCGCAAAGATTTTCCATGTTTCTGCCTTTTCTTTATTTAGTTTTGCTCAAGTTGGGACCCGTGTGGAATGACCTTTCGCAAGAACGGCGCAACGGGGAAACATGCGATACCAAAATTGTACCTCTAATAAAACAGTAGGTAGTGGACAAGAAAATAATTTTTTTGGCAACAGCGTCGTAATAATCGAAACTTGACGGTTAGTTCAAATCTGACCGACTTCCAGCAAAATCGGCACGACGTCGTAGAAAATACCATGAATTTCCACAAAACAAGAGCGTGCAACAGGTATGTGAACCATAGTATAGAAGTGGTCTTCTATTTTTGTGCATCGGTTTCGTGCAATGGAAATTTGGTTTTCTTGTTACTACTTCACAAAAAAAACTTGTTTCGGCACTCCGAAAATGAAAATTGTGTTATTGAAGCAGCTACAAGAATCGCAATCTAGACTTGTGCAAACCCTATCTTCTATAGTAGTAGAGAACTTCAATACGAGAGTTCACATATGTGATGATCGATGATGCTTGCTTTATGCACATTTCTGATTTTTTTTTACGGCTTCCCGTCATTTAGCTGGAAGCTAGCCAAATTTGAACTACAAGTGTCGGTTTTGCAAGTTTCAACGCCAAGCTCCAGTTTTAAAATATGGTCAAACTATTCTTTGTTGAGTGTTATTTTACAAAACACTTGGCAAAGTCTATGCGTCCTAATTGGTCTAGACCTACGTCCCACGGATTGCATCTCTACGCCTACAGATCTTGTAAAATCGAGCATCATGTATTCTAGCATGCCCTATCCATTTTCTCTCCTCCTACCTCTCCTTATCCGAACTACCCCTCTCTCTCCACCTTATCCGAGCCAAACAAGTGGAGCGCATTGCGCACACAACCGCCTCCTCCATGACGACCGTAGTTTCCTCCCCTTCTATCAAAAATATGCCCTAGAGGCAATCATAGAGATGATGATATCTCGGTGTATCCATGATTTATTATAATATTCCTTGAATATCCATATCAGGTAACTTGTATCAATTGGCAATTACCTGCATTGTTTGTGGAACTCTTTACTTGTATGGTTTTTTGAAGTTGTGAGGACACACGTGAATATTAGACTAGTACATCGATTGGTTGTTGACTATGTTTCACAAGTCATAGACATGGTGATGTTAAACCGATGATGTAGATACATGTCATGAACATGGGGTTGGACTAACTATGGACCCAACACGAGACATAGCGATCATGCTCATGGATCTATTTTTACACAATGTGTATGCTTTTTTTTAGACCTTAGATTATCGAGATTTGAATCGAATTACTTATGGCTATCAAATGTTATACCATAACAAGATAATTATAAAGGTAGCTTTCGGGTTTATCCTAAACCATTCTGAATGCTTGGTCAATCAAGATGATGCTCCTTTCTTCATGAGAGAGATATCTCTAGGCCTCTCTAGTGATTAGATCTAGGAATACATGACCATGCTACAAAAGGTTAAGAGTTAACCTAGTGAGGGATTCTCAATCACAGGATCAATAAATAGTGATTATCTTAGAGCATAACCGAATATCTTGAGCCATAGGGAATTGCATGTACATAACATTGTGATGGTTCGTCTAATAAGATCTTTATGTGTTTATAGGAGTTGGCACGTCTTGTTAGAGGCCGCTAGCAACTATTGGCCGAGTAGAAGTATTCGTGTCATGTCTATCCGCGTGTGAACCTATTGGTCCCCCACTTAAGGGGATGGAAGCCTAATTCGGAATGGATCCACATTAGACTAGGCATATAGAACTAATGGGCCTCTAATATTGAAGCCCATCAGGAACGACTATATAAGAGAGGGTGGGGCGAGCTAATTAGGGTTGAACAACTCCACCTAACCGCCACACCTCTCACTCCTTAATTGCTCGCACGTGCCTAGCAGTCCAGTGTGTGACACTTCCACATTGTACGTGTTAATATATTTTTTCGACAAAGAGCATATATTAATATCGCGGAGATACCAATTACACCCAGCCTCTGCAAAAACGCACTGCCCTAGCAGCATTACAGATGCACACAGCCAAAAAAAATAAAGAAGAATTACAAAAAATAGAAGTGCTGCTACAATGATCAATTCATTGAAGAAGCGGCACTAACACCTCCAGGCAACACCCGTAGTCCAGCTTCTTCAAAAGCGACGCCTCCAAGAAGAAAACATTGCACAAGCATCATCGTCGCATGATCATAGATCTTAGGCTTTCACCCTAAAGAAAGTTCTCGCTCTCAAAACAATGTCTTCAACAAGGACATTGCCAGGCACAACCAATTAAGGCCAGACTTTGGATTTTCACCCTGAAAGGTAAGAATTAAACTTCGTCCGTGTTGCCGCCCCCACAGGCATGCCACTGCTTCAAGTCATGAATCAACAAGCCAATTCATCATCGCCCACCAGACTCAAACCACCATCGCTAGTCATCAGATCTCAGCTTCCATGAAATTCTCCGTCAGCACCATGGAACGAGAATATGCCCCATGATATTAACAGCTAGCAGAGCTTCGAAGCGCTCCCTCTGAAACCAAACGATCAAAGAAAAAATATGGGTGTGCACGTGTTAATATATACATTGGAGGTTCTGTAGCACTTGGACACTTGGACGAGACACTTGGACGAGCCGCACGACAGGAGAACTTCGTGGGATGAGGCAGTGAGAACAAGGATGTAGCACTACTAGACTGCCTCTCCGCGATCTATGACTACAACAATCCTGGTTTACGTGGTAGAGAATTTTGTTTTGCGCTAGTGTGGCCTACCCGTATCCCTACACCTTCTTCCACGTCGCGCCACCGATAGCCGCCCTCCCTTACTTCCGCGACGCACCAGCAAGTAGCATCTTCGACAAGTAGCAGCGGAGGTAAGCAGCCGCGGCGGCCGCGGCAAGCGGCAGCGACAACAGAGGAACATGGGGTTGTGGTGGGCGAGGACCGCGCGGGTCGTGGGCAAAGGGTGTCGACAGAAGCAGGCTAGCAGGCTTGCGTGCAGGTGCAGGAGCTCCTCACGGGTGCGGGGCCGGGCTCGCTGTGGGCAAAGGAACCGTAGTGTGCCCTTGGCAGCGGCGTGGGAGAGCAGCGAGGCCGGCGAGGGAGAAGCGGAGAGCTGGTGGTTGACTTCCGGAGGTGTGGCTGCTAACCTTCCCTAGAGCAGCCTCATCTGTCGTGTCGCACGGTCCGCAACATTAGCAGCTCCGTCCAGTCCCCAGCATTGTCCTACTGAAATATGTCTTTGTCGAGTGGTGCTAGTTGACACTCCGCAAATTATGATTGACGTGTCAGCACCGTTAACGCCAGCCAAATGGCCAAGTGCCTTTCTTTGCTGAGTGTCGGCCTTGGACACACAGCAAATGCCTTTGCCAAGTGTTCATAAAAATACACTCGGCAAAGATACTTTGTTGACAAATACTTGCATGGTCGAGTCATTTTTGCCGAGTCTAACACTTGGCATAACCTTTGCCGTGTATTGTTAGTACTAGGCAAATATCTGTTTCCTATAGTGACATTGTAGTGTATGTATTGGTCCTCCATCGTCCTTGACGTTTCTAAGAGTTCTTTAAAGGTTTAGGCTTGTGTTACGCCACACTTTTCTTTTAATTTATAATTGTGTATACTATTCATTTCCTGGTTTGTACTCCTATGTATATCAGTATAATGCTAATGTATGAGGTCATATGCAGAGGCCATATGTGAGATCCTATAAATTGTATGTGCATAATGCTTTTTTTGAAACCGTATTTTCATAATGCTAACTTAAGTTATAACAAACACTCTTAATTGAAAGATAACTGCAAATGCTGTTTTTGGAAATATGCTAACCTGAGCAGGAAGCGAACCTAACTCAGAAAGTAGTAGGCTTGTGTGGCTCTATGCTAGCAACTTAGGGATTAACAAAATCGTTCGTGTGAAAATGGTATGATTAGTGCTTAATTTGACCTTGATCACGCAGATTTAGTTTGTCTAGAGCAGTAGTGAATAATGAGAGGATATCATGATCATTTAGTTCTACTTTACATTTCAAATGGAATGTATTGACTATTGAATCTAGAATTTCATCATATGATTTGGTGCTGCTGATGCACTGATGACGTGAATCGCATTACTAAATTTGTTTTAACATTCTTGTTTCTTTGTTCTTAATTGCGTCATGGGCAGTTCTAAATTACCACAATGGCTGTTTGGCTGTAATATAAGTAGAAGGAAACAAATAAACAGTAACCAAAACAGTCCAGGTATGTCCATGGGTGAAAGTTATGCAGATGCATGACTCAAACTTGTTCTAGTTGAAACACCATGACGTAAGGAGAACGCATCTCGATCAATAGCAGCGCTGAGGCTTTAGCTGCTGTAAGGAAAGCACACATCTCAAACCGGCAGTCAGTCGGATGATTAGGAAAAGAGTTCTCAACAGTGAGATGAGTTTTCAAATAGGTAGCATTTTTCGTTTTGTTCTCTTCCTCCTAATTAATATGTGTATATCAGTAAATGTCGGTAGAAAAATATGGACGTCTACGTATCGCTGCATATTCTTGATTGCTTGAGAAAGAATCCACATATACGTCAGGGGAGGAATCAAGGATTCCCTTCTGAATCTTAATACAGTAATGCATGTGCATCCTTGCGTGTCCTGAAGCTTTCACGACTAAATGCGTGCATGTAGGCTGTCAGCATCAGTCGTTTTCACGACCTCAGCACTGCTAGCTAGTAACAAAATAGTGAAAATGGTTAGGTTAGCCGTAGATCTACCGGTTTTACACACGCGGCCAATGCGGAAGCGGAAGCAAGCTTATGCATACAGATGGAGATCGAGCAACTTGGACACTTGGTGAGTTTATTTCGCAAATTAGATGTTGGCTTTGCAGGGTAACATCGTTTTATTTTATTTTATTTTTCCGAGCGGCGCCGAAGTATGTGTTTTCTTGAATCATTGGCTATATATGTTCAGTCTCACCTGTCCAAGCTAAAAGATAACCAGGCCTGCAGATATAGCTGGTTAAATAGTGGTCAAAGAAATTGGCAGGCAATCGGACCGACTGTATCGACAGATGTCGCATGCAGAGTCTAAGCAATACACCAGCTAGCTATACTATCAAATTTTTACCAGTTCGTGCCGTCCTCAATATTGTCGGCGAACAGTAATTAATCTAATAGTTTACGTGCAGTTTCATAGGTAGAGGGATGCCGGCCGGCCATCTGATAGTACATGATGTTTTCGTAAACTATCTAAGAAAAGTACATCAATTAAGCTAATTAACAGCAAGAGAGAGAAGAGAGAGATCAGCAGGAATGATGATCCAAGCCGGCAAGCCTGGCCTCTGATGCTCGAAAAGAGCTGTGGAATCGATGGAGAGGGCAACCGAGCGCGCGCGGCAAATCGGTCGGTGCATCGGTGTTTGGAATCCATTGGCCTTCGGCAGCTTTGCATCCATCGGCGTGCAACAACCGCAAAGGGCTTAAAGAAAAACACTATGCGCCCTGACGTGTTTCGATAGCTGCGTTTTGAGCTCCAGAGACATTGGCCGGTGCCAAAGATGATAAGGAGGAGGCGAGGAAAAACAAGAGTTCAACACAGTATAGTACTCGTTTGATTTAGATTCGTGTTTGGCCCGTCCTTTCGCCCTTCAATGGGAGTGCATGCTCCTTGATTTTATGTACATACATTAATAATCTCAACGCTCTTTTCCGTATATTCTATTAACTTTTTATAATTTTAAAAACGACTTTGCTAGTTCTAGATCGACCGAGAATTAGTAACACTACTAGAAAATGGGCCTATCGTCCTAGTTGGACAGGCCTTTACTCTTTAGTCCCGGTCGATTAAAGCCCACTCTTTAATTTCAGTTGTGTTATAAACCGGGACTAAAGGCCCTCCACATGGGCTGCGGGCGCGCACCGGGGCGAAGGACCTTTAGTCCCGGTTTGTAGCACCAACCGGAACCACTCGATCACCCATCATCAAACTACTCAAACACTAGCACGCTTAACTTTCGAGTTCCTTCCATCCCGCTTTCAAGTGCTTTGCGCATGTTAGTGATATTACTATCATATCAATCCTATTAACCTGGTGGTCACGATGTCACACTTCTTTATTGTATGAATTCCAAATAATTTTTTTAATAAACAAAAGTAATTATGTAATAATAATCTTGAATGTATATATAATTTTTTTTTCAAAACCTAAAAACCAAAAAAATCATATTTCATGTAACTTATTTTCATATATTAAACTTATTTTTCAAGTTCATACTCAAAAGATAATGCCATTTTACCGAAAATACGAGTGTTTACGCAAAAAAAGTCAAAATTCATGTTTGTTATTTTTCAGAATAACAAGATCACCTAACCTACCTACATCTAAAAGGATTTTTAATTTTGATTTTTCTACAATTTTCTTATATATTTTACAAAGCTAAAAAAAAAGGCGATCCGGGGGGGTGTGGGGGGGTGTGTGGCGTCGTGTGGAGTCAAAAAAAAAAACCCAGAAAACCTTTAGTCCGGGTTGGTGTCTCCAACCGGAACTAAAGGGTAGACCTTTAGTCCCGTTTGGGCAGACCAACCGGGACTAAAGAGGCTCGCACCGACGGGGCCTGTCGCAACCCCTTTAGTCCCGGTTGGTGTCTCCAACCGGGACTAAAGGTTCCTTTTGAACCAGTACTAAAATCGCGCGGCTTCCCAAACCGTTGGAATCGGGACTCATGGCACATTACTCTGGGTTTCAAACACATCCGGGACTAATGCTCCGAGTAACTCCGGACAAAAGACATGTTTTCTACTAGTGTAAGTTGGTGCTACCTTGACTCTGTTGCTGAGTCGGTGTTCAAATAATGGGTGTACAAGTTCCTAAAATCTCATTTTACTCTTTTTCTTACTTATTTACTGTATATTGCTACGTGGCCAAGACTTTTGCAAAAATAATAGGTCTATATTTGTACACCCATGTTTCTATGTGGCCCTATCCATGCTCCGGAACCATTCAATTTGCATTGTTATCTGTGCATCTTAGAATTGCACATTGGATTGCAATTATACATGAAATATAATGATCACGGAGTCGGTGGAGGTCCATCTTAATTCTGTGCAGCAAGTAAATGAAGAGGTATAATTAACAAATGCTTTCTTTCAATAGATAATAGGTAAAAAACTGGGCCACCTACATACTCCCTCCTTCTGATTTATTCTACATCCTATTATTACTATTTCAGACAGGTTATTACTGTATTTAGTATTACTATTTCATCCAATCCAAGCTACACTGAATTAATGACGTCCAATAGAAAAAAACAAGACCAATTTTGTTTTCTATATTTTTTAGACTAAAAGTTAGAATATAGATTAATATGGAATAAATATTTTGCCTACAATATAGATTAAAACGCAACGCATGGAGGACATGCTAATTGTCTCCATCCGGTAATAAGTGCATTTTTAGTTTTTATCCTACTATTTTAAGTTTGACCCACTTTACAAAAGTAGAGCAAAATTTATGACATGAAATTCGTACATATGGAACTGTAGTTTATGATGGATCTAGTGTGTTATTTTGGTGTTAAAAATGTTGCTACGTTTTTTTTTAGATCTGATTAAACTTAAGAATAATTGACTTGGCCCAAAGGCTAAACGAATACTTATTCCAAGATGGAGGGAGGATGTGAATAAACATATATATACTGAGTTGACATCTTGATGTCTCGTGATATACTGTATAGTTTGACAATATGCAGTTAGTCCTACATTTATATTTTGCTGACTACTCATGGCAAGTTGGGGACTGTGCGTCTACCTGCAGCTGCTATGTTGCAGGCGAGCACGCTCGCATGACACGTATATATAGAACCGATCGAATGAACGGGTATGCACGACGATCTTAATTGTTAACCGATTCTGCATGCATGTCCTTAGCCAATGAGGATTCGCTGACCAAGACGATACTGTCATTTGGTTGGTCAAGGAATAGTTTATGCAAGCGCGCGCCATTGCGTTATATGTCATGGATTACGTATATATTCAAATGTTAGTTCTACAGATTCTTTCTTCTTCCCGGCCCAAAATGTGGATAAGTGTGCTACGAGTACTACAATTATTCTTTCGACATGTATCGGATCGAGCGAACACATCAGTAGAATTAGTTAGGACCGATACATGTTCGCTATGGAATTACGAGCCATCTGAAGGGCACACAGAATCGACCAGGGGTCGGCATTGACAGGCATGCATGGCCTCTATACTCCCCAAAAGGAGGCGAATCGTATAGCACGCAGAGCCATCCGCGGAAAATCGAATATTCTGCCTGATCCTTCAGGGTTTGATTGGTTGATTTCGATACTGCACTGAAGCCAACATGCCAATAGGCATTAGTATCAGCATGCATTGTGCAATTAACATATCAATCGCCTTCGATAGTTCTCAAAAATCAACATGTTAACGTAACATTCATGCTGAGTTTCAGCCTTAATTTGCATGCAATCGATCACAATGATCATAGCATGCTCATTAAACATAAGTTTACCATACTTAGTGGTACCTATTTTCCTATTGCATGATATGCCACATCTCCATATTTGATTGACTAAGAACAAAAAGAAAACATGTAAATGTATAACTGCCAGTATAGATGACATCACGAATTTACTTACGACCCATCATAATCGCATGTATGATGGCCAATTGCAAGTTGAGGCCGCGATCATATCTTCTTCCCCATTCGACTTATTTTTGTTTTGATATGGTGTTGTCAATTATCCGGCTTATCCAGAAATATTCAAATGTAGTAAGAGTGATGCTCACAGTCACACTCATGAAAGAGTGGTATGGAGATCAAGAAGACTCAACGTGGTCGATTTAGGTTAGCTAGAAATTACCTAACCATATGCTAGACTCGAAACTCAATCATGTCTTTCTTGGCGACAGAGTCCTGAACTCATGACCGTGTCCCACGATTATTAATTCTCTGAAGGTCATGACCATGTTTATGATGCTACCAGAAATCTATCTCTTTCCTGAAAACAAGGTCTGATATGCCACACTAGCTAATTTCTGATAATGGAATTGTGGGTTAATCTCCCCTTCCATCGGTATAATCAAGAGCAGCCAAATATTTGGACAAAGTTAGCAATCCGCTTCTTCCTGGATATTGGCACGTCTGATGCCAATCATGTCCTGGAAGGACACATCGCTAGTACGGAAGGGCGACTTAGAGGCGGTTATCGCCTATAGGCCTCAGACGATTCTTGAATCCGGCTCAAAACCTTCGTCTCTACCAACGTGCCACCTCGAGACGGTTCTAGTTCCGGTTCAAAGAATATCATCCTCAGACGCACAGTAATAATAATCGTCTCCAAACATCGGATGCCCTGAGGCGGTTTCTTTTCCGGGCCAGTTGCAATAATTTTGGGCTCTCAAACGGATGCAGTTAGCAACCGACACAAATACAAATGTGATGTCGTCTTGAGACGGCTATTATTCGATACAGCCTACAATACTTTGTTAAATTGAGAAGTGTATTATTCCAGATCGTTTGGAACACTTTCTCCGTTTGAGACGTATAGTATTCTAGACCGCCTTGAAATTCTTTTAAAATACTGTAAATAAATAAGCATAAGTGTAATTTAAACGCAATCATAACAGTTAACAAACATAAATTATACACATATTACGTGAAGTAGCCACGGTTAACATTATTATCCATGCATATAGTTGAGGAAATCCATACACACGTTAAATTAGAAGTGCGTACATCAAACTTTCTAGAAATCCATGCATGAGATATTAGCACCCATGTACATCAACTTGTCAAGTCGGATCAAATTCATACAACAACTTGTAAAGTGAACTCTGGAGTACACAAACTTGTACCGAGAGAGCAAATAGGCACAAAAGCAATCAGAAAGTGACATGTGGCATTGTATTTTTTGCAAAAAAGACCCCTATGTGTTTTTCTTTTGAACTTGTAACCATAGATCTTCCTTACAGGCTGGTCCCACTTGTCAGTGGCTTACATAAAAAATTGCTTTTGTACCTATGTGTTTTTCTTTTGAACTTGTAACCATAGAGCTGCCTTACAGGCTGGTCCCACTTGTCAGTGGCTTACATAAAAAATTAAAACTAGCTGTGCGGAGTGGGGATTCAAACTCGCGATCTAGTAATGCGATCTACTCACAATCACCATTATGCGTAGCCGCACTTCATAGATGTTTGCTGGACATCATCTTATTATACGAGTGACGCGAAGGAGTAACATGTACCTGTACTGTTGTACATTACCTTTTTTGCGAAAAACTATACATTATTCATCAATAGCTACCAGTAAGATAATGTGGAAGCATAAACACAAAACTGCCACAGATTCAAAATATCGAAACAATGCAGTTCAGCTTGTGACACTAACTACAAAATCGAGAGCAGAGTATGCCGTGATGGCATGCAATTTATGTGTGTACCTCGATAGAGAGGACGGTGCCGCAGGGCCTAAAGAGCTCGAGCAGTTCATCGACGTTGCACTTGTGCGACAGGTTGCACACGAACATCTCGCATGGCCTTGGCCGCCGTTGCGACCACCCACTAATATCAGCATCCTCTCTTGCCAGCTCGTCGCTGCCATACTCATCCTTCTCGTGCGCCGCCGAGTGAGGGCCCCCGCCCACTCCTGCTCGTCATATGACTGAGCCTCACCCTTCTCTGTTTCAAATGTGAGTGTGATCATTGTCGGAGGCCGGGACGTTGCACAGGCCCAAGTACGTCATCCACGATGGTTTGTGGTCGCACAAGTATTCAGAGACTAAAGATAAAAGATAATGTCCACCTAGTTTAGCAAATTGATGTGTGTTGTACGTGTGGGATGTATTGGATGATCACGAGTTCGAATCCCCACTCCGTGTATATAGTTTTAATTAATTTTATGCGCGACTGGCAGGTAGGACTAGCATGTAAGGCAGCTCCATGGTTACAAAGTTTAAAATAAAACATACGAGGGTCTTTTTGCAAAAAATAAAATGCCACATGTCACCTTATGATTGCTCTTGTACCTATTTGCTCCCTCGGTACAGGTTTGTGTACTGCAGAGTTCACTTTACAAGTTGTTGTATGAATTTGGTCCAGCTTCACAAGTTGATGTACTTGGGGTGCTAATTGTTGGAGATATGCCCAAGAGGCAATAATAAAGTGGTTATTATAATATATATCTTTGTGTTTATGATAAATGTTTGCATACCATGCTATAATTGTATTAACCGAAACATTGATACATGTGTGTTATGTAAACAACAAGAAGTCCCTAGTAAGCCTCTTGTATAACTAGCTTGTTGATTAATAGATGGTCATGGTTTCGTGATCATGAACATTGGATGTTATTAATAACAAGGTTATGACATTGGATGAATGATATAATGGACACACACCCAAATGATCGTAGCATAAGATCAAGTCATTAAGTTCAATTTGCTATAAGCTTTCGATACATAGTTACCTAGTCCTTCGACCATGAGATCATGTAAATCACTTACACCGGAAGGATGCTTTGATTACATCAAACGCAATTGCGTAAATGGGTGGTTATAAAGATGGGATTAAGTATTCAGAAAGTGTGAGTTGAGGCATATGGATCAAGAGTGGGATTTGTCCATCCCGATGACGGATAGATATACTCTGGGCCCTCTCGGTGGAATGTCATCTGATTAGCTTGCAAGCATGTGACTAGGTCACAAGAGATAACATACCACGGTACGAGTAAAGAGTACTTGTCGGTAACGAGGTTGAACTAGGTATGGAGATACCGATGATCGAACCTCGGACAAGTAAAGTATCGCGTGACAAAGGGAATCAGTATCATATGTAAATGGTTAAATCGATCACTAAGTTATCATTGAATGTGTGGGAGCCATTATGGATCTCCATATACCGCTATTGGTTATTGGTCGGAGAGGAGTCTCGACCATGTCTGCATAGTTCACGAACCGTAGGGTGACACACTTAAGGTTTGATGTCGTTTTAAGTAGATATGGAATATGGAATGGAGTTCGAATGTTGTTCAGAGTCTCGGATGGGATCCAGGACATCACGAGGAGTTCCGGAATGGTCCAGAGAATAAGATTCATATATAGGAAGTCACTTTCCAAGTTTGGAAATGATCCGGTGCATTTATGGAAGGCGCTAGAATATTCTAGAACCTTCCGGAAGAAATCACCATGGAAGGTGGAGTCCCGGATGGACTCCGCCAACCCTAACCAGCCAACCAAGAGGGAAGGTGGAGTCCATGGTGGACTCCACCACCTTGGCCGGCCAAGGAAGAAGGAAAGAAGGGAATCCCACTCCCCCTAGGTTTCACCCTTTGGTAAGTTTTTGAGTTGGACTCTTATTCGAATCTTTGGGCTAACCCTTGGGGTTCCACCTATATAATGAGGGAGAGAGGGAGGGGGGCGGCCACCACACCAGCCACACCACCCAAGGGCACCAAGGCCAGCGCCCAAGAGCACCCCCTCTCCCAAACCCTAGCCACCTCCCTCCTCCCGATTCTCCCGTAGTGCTTAGGCGAAGCCCTGCCGGAGATCTCCACCACCACCGACACCACGCCGTCGTGCTGTCGGGATTCCGAGGAGGATCTACTACATCCGCTGCCCGCTGGAATGGGGAGAGGGACGTCGTCATCAACACCGAACGTGTGACCGAGTACGGAGGTGCTGCCCGAATGTGGCACCATCAAGATCTTCTACGCGCTTTTGAAAGCGGCAAGTGATCGACTACATCAACAACGAGATCTGATCTCGTAGGCTTTGGAAATCTTCGAGGGTTAGTCTCATCTTCATCTCGTTGCTACCATCTACTAGATTAGATCTTGGCTTGTTATTCGTTCTTGCGGTAGGAATTTTTTGTTTTCTATGCTACGAATCCCATCAGTGGTATCAGAGCCGTGTCTATGCATAGATTGGTTGCACGAGTAGAACACAATGGTTTTGTGGGCGTTGATGCTTTTGTTGTTTTTAGTTAGTGTACTTTGCATCTTGCGGGATGGTGGGATGAAGCGGCCCGGGCTAACTTTACATGACCGCGTTCATGAGACTTGCTCCACGCTCGACATGCAACTTGTATTGCATAAGTGGCTTTGCTCGGTGTCTCGTCTCTCTCACCATAGTGAAGATTCAATCTACTCTTTCTATTGACAACACTAGTATCACCGTTGTGGTTCATGTTCGTAGGTAGATTGGATCTCACTCGAAACCCCTAAACCACGTAAAATATGCAAACCAAATTAGAGGCGTCTAACTTGTTTTTGCAGGGTTTGGTGATGTGATATGGCCATGATATGATGATGAATATGTACGAGATGATCATTATTGTATTGTGGCAACCGGCAGGAGCCTTATGGTTGTCTTTATATTTCATGTTGAGGTATTATTTCAGAGTAGTTGTAATAGTTGCTACATGGGAGAACAACCATGAAGATAGCGCCATTGACCTTGACGCTACGCCGACGATGATGGAGATCATGCCCGTTGATGATGGAGATCATGTCCGTGCTTTGGAGATGAAGATCAAAGGCGCAAAGACTAAAGGGCCATATCATATCACATATGAATTGCATGTGATGTTAATCCTTTTATGAATCTTGTATTGCTTAGATCGCGGCGGTAGCATTATAAGATGATCCCTCTCACTAAATATCAAGATAATAAAGTGTTCATCCTTAGTATGCACCGTTGCTAAGACTTGTCGTTTCGAAGCATCACATGATGATCGGGTGTGATAGATTCTACATGTGCATACAACGGGTGCAAGCCAGTTTTGCACACGCGGATACTAAGGTTGCCTTGACGAGCCTAGCATGTACAAACATGTTTTACTTTGAAGCTACAAATTTTCTCGTGAAGATCGGACTTGGTGTAGTGGATTTGGTTCGTGTGATCACTAAGACAATGTGAGGGATGTTGTTTTGAGTGGGAGTTCACCTAGTTAACTTTAAGAATTAAAATTGAACTCAATTTATCATAAACTCAGTCTAAACTCTTTGCAAATATGTTGTAGATCATGGCGGCCCCCACCATCAATTTTAACCAGTTCCTAGAGAAAGAAAAGCTTAAAATCAATGGTAGCAACTTCACCGACTGGTTCCATCATGTGAGGATTTTCCTCACTGGTGGAAATCTGCAGTATGTGCTCGAAGCACCGCTAGGTTCCCCACCACCACCTGCAGTATCTGAGGATGTAAAGAATGTTTACGAGACTCGGTACTCCCAAGTTCAGTGTGCCATCCTGTGCAGCCTAGAGGCGGAGCTCCAAAAGCGTTTTGAGCACCACGACCCTTATGAGCTGGTCCATGAGCTAAAAGTTATCTTTCAAACTCATGCGGCCGTGGAAAACTATGAGGCCTCGAAACACTTCTTTGGTTGTATGATGGAAGAGGGTAGCTCCGTTAGTGAGCACGTGCTCGCTATGTCCGGGCATGCGAAGAAGCTCAGTGACTTGGGGATAGTGATTCCTAACCACCTCGGGTATTCATCGTGTACTCCAATCACTGCCACCTAGTTACAAGAACTTTGTGATGAACTACAACATGCGTAACATGAACAAAGAGTTACCCGAACTCTTCTCCATGCTGAAATCTGCTGAGGTAGAGATACGGAAAGAGAACCAAGTGTTGATGGTCAACAAGACCACCAGCTTCAAGAAGCAGTGGCAAACCTAAGAAGGGCAACTTCAAGAAGGGCGGCAAGAAAGTTGCTGCGCCTCCTGAGAAGCCTAAGGATGTCCCTAAACCTGATACTGTGTGCTATTACTGCAAGGAGAAGGGGCACTGGAAGCGTAATTGCCCCAAATACATGGCTGATCTGAAGAGCGGCCTTGTCAAGAAGAAAGGTATATTTGATATACATGTTATTGATGTCTATCTTACTGGTTCTCGTAGTAGTGCCTGGGTATTTGATACTGGTTCGGTTGCTCACATTTGTAACTCGAAATAGGAACTATGGAATAAACGAAGCCTAGCGAGGGACGAGGTCACGATGCGCGTTGGAAATGGATCCAAGGTCGTGTTGCGGTCAGAAACCCACCGGCGAGCAACGATGGGCAACACAGTAGAGCCGGGAGGCTCCCAGGATTGCGGCTGACCCTGGTCCCTCGGGCGACGGCCCGCAATGCCTTCTGGCACACGCGTCCTGGTGATTACGAGGGCGTGCCACCTGACCTATACCTGGTCGGGAAGGTGATGGATTGCTTCGACTAGTTTCCCGCATGGCAAACACGTAAACATTAAATACGAGCCCCGATCGGCTCTTAAATTGTTCTGTGGATCGGCTCAAAGAGCCGATTGCCCCATGGTTCATGTTAGATTTATAAGGACATGGGGATCATGCTTTATCAATATCGAGCTAAGCTAATCTACGATAGTCTAGGGTTTTCACCGTATAATCGGAACATCCTATGCGTAATTGAGCCTAACAGATACGTAAGATCATGGAAAACCAACCCTAAAGAGGCCTAAAAACCAACATGAAGTTGATCCCCGAACAATCCCTCTAGAGCTTAGTAAACCACACCTTACGCGCTACCGGATCCTTCAACTCGTTTATAAGGCCTAACCATACGGATATCAAACCAATCCTTGAAGAACAAGGAGCAACTATAACGGATTAGATCTACTCAATAACGAACAAGCAAGGTGCTGCCCTTACACCTAAAATAGGTGTAAGGGCAGCTAGATATCGAGGGGAAGCGTAGCTAAACAAGTGCATCGTGAAAGCATTGTGATCAACCCCAAAACACCTAAGATAAGGGTGTTGCTCGCCATCAAAAAGGCTTCAGCACGAGCAACACCAAAGACGAATAAACTGATCATCGCCTAGATCGCAAGATGCGATCTAGGCAAAGATGTTGCTTACCCGGGAGAAACCCTCGAAACAAGGGGTGGCGATGCGCCTAGATTGATTTGTTGTGAACGTGATCGTCCTCCTCTCTCAATAACCCTAGATACATATTTATAGTCCGTAGACTCTCTAACTTGGGAATAAACCCAACCGTGTACGAGCTAAACTCTATCTCTTAATTCTAACCGACACGTATCCTACTATATTTACAGATACACGGGCAATCTTGCCCAAACTTCTTGTACAAGGCCGGTTCGGGAATATCTTCCATGTATATCTTCTAAGCCCATTTAATCACGGCCCATCTCCGTACTTGGTTAAATTCCGGTGATAACACATGCCCCCCGGTTTTGGCAATGATAATTCCAAAACCACTCGCTTTTTTCTTCGTAGGGTCACGTCGTGGCAGTAGCGGAACCGCCGCAGCATCCTTCATCATGATGCCTTGCCTTCTCAACTTCTCTCGCACGATTTGACGGTTCTTTGGCACCACTTCCTCGGAAACTGCTGTAACATTAACTCTCCCCCATATCCCTTTATTTAACCGCGTCGAGCAGTTCGCCTCTTCATCCTCTTGCTCCGTACTAGCCATCGGCAAAAAACTCCCTTCCTCTGTAGCCATGTCTTCTTCCTCCTCCTCCTCCTCTGCCTCCTCAGGCCTGTCCTACGTATCGTCTCCCCTCCGTGAGCCCACGCCGGAGTGGGACCCGGTGGCGGCGTACAACCGCCGCGCCCCAGAGGAGTGGGACATCGAGTCCCATGATTCCTCCGTCTGGTCCGAGGACGACAAGTCCTTGACCGACGGAGAGGACGACTTCCAGTTCCTTGTCGACGGGGAGCTGGAGGCGGGGAGCGAAGACGATCGCTTCTCATGGGACGGCTACACCTCCTCCGACGAGGAGGACGAAGAGGAGGACGACGAGTCCTCCGACGAATATCCCCCGGCGAAGCGCTTCCGCGCCGGTTCGGACGACGACAGCGACGACGACGACGAGGAAGACGAGGCTCCCGTAGAGGGCTACGGGAGCAGCGACGAGGAGCCCAGCAGCAGCTGCGCCGGCGGCAGCGATGACGACGACGAGGGTAGCAACGGCCCTTAGATTAGGGACTACTAGTATAAGGCTAGTAGTAGTAGTAATCGGCTTTTTGTTCTTTCTTCCTTGAGCAATCGGCTCTTCTCTGTAAAAGCCCTTTTATTAATGAAGAAAATATTTCCAAGCCGATTTGTCTTTTTACCAGTTTTGCCGATCGTCAAAGCAAGTCAACACACCAAGAGCCGATGGCAGCGCATCGGCCCTTGCCATAAAATGCGAGCAAGGCCAGCTCTGTTGCCTATTCAAACGGTAACATGCGACCTATCCGAAAGAGCAACACTCAGATCCCCAAATCGCCGCTCGAACAGATCCAACTCACGGCCACACGAACCTCAGATCTCAATCGCGCAGGCTCGAACCCGCAGCGGATCCAATGGCAGAATCATCCAACGCCAACGCTATGGTCTCCGGCCTGAAGGTAATCCTCAACCGCTCCTCGCTGTCCGAACATAGTGATAGAATTAACAACAAACATCTGAATTAATGCTTCGTTCCATCATTAATTTCTAGGTATCAGACATTCTACTGCCACATCCTTCTCTTCCAAATTCTCTCTGTCTCGGCCCTCGTTCTACCGAGAGTCCTGCCCATCTGATTTCATGTGAGGCCAATAGAATTCCCTTCGTGAACCAAAACCTAGATGTGACTTCTTGGGCCGACTGCTTACGAGCCTGGCCTAATCCTCCTGAAGATTGGGTTTCATGGTACAATAGAGTCTCCAAAACTCACCACGCCACTTGGGAAACCGCAGGAATAGCCGATGCTTTAGCCTTATCACCGTCTCCCTTGAGAAACATGAAAACCTTCGAAAACCATCGGCTATTTTTGGTCTGATGCCATGAATTGCTTCATGTTTGGTCATGGCCCCATGACACCAACCTTACTAGATGTGGCCATGATCACTGGTTAGACATTGCATCCCCAAGCCCATCTGCCTTTAGGCTGCCAAAGGTCCCCTTCGCGCTTTCTTCCAAAACAGAGTGCACAAAATGGGGTGCTTACCTTCGGCGCCACATGAAAAACAAAGGCCCAGTAACAGAGAAAGAACACACGGCCTTCCTGAATTTCTGGTTGGAACACTTCATATTTTGTGGTCCTTCACTTGCTCCAACCAAGAATTATCTTTCCCTGGCCTATGAACTTGTCAGAGGCACTCAGTTTGGCATTGGCAAACTGTTTCTTGGAGAGGTCTATAGATATCTCCAGCTAATGTATGTTAAACTGTTCTCCCAAAAGACAGTCAAAACCGGTGGTCCCTGGTGGTTTATTCAACTCTGGGCTCAGCTGTACTTCCAAAACCAGATCCCAAACCTTCCACCCTTGGCCACTTGCACATTCCCAAATACCAACGGGAGGCAGATCCGATGCACGAGCTACGGCCAAGCTCTATATAGCCTCCCAGGCAGCAAACTGACCTCTAAGGGAGCATCAGAGTGGTTCAGAACTTTCTACCAAGGCCTGGACGACCCTCTCTTCTTTCCTTATACCTGAGTCTGAAAATTTTGAAAATCCAGTCTCCTTCAGGTTAGATAGTTTTGCCGATGATGCTGACACTCGGCAATTGTATTCCATCATGATCCGTCCCTGCTTCCTTCCAGTTGGCATGAGCACTTCAAACAGGATCATCAAACCTGGTTATGAGTCCTATCGACCGACCATAGCAGCCCGGCAACTTGGCCTCGGACAGGTATCTCCTCACTTCTTTCTACACCACCTGACGGAGAGCAGAGCTGATCTCCCTGATGTCCTCACTAGTCAGAGGTGTTATACCTTCTTTGACGCTCTAGCCACCCCAATTCCTCACAACCTCTCTTTTACCTCATCAACCGATGGTTTTGAGACTTGGTGGTCAATGTGGAAGACTCACGCCTTCAGGAGAGCTCTGGGACCATTTCTGAAACAGCTTGATGCTGAATATGACATCCCTGCAGAGCAGGTACCACTACTCACAATTTATTTTGAAGTGGTTTGCGATGATTTCCCTTTCTAACCTTACTCTGTCTCCTTGCAGCAACAGGACGGTCCAGACCCTGTAGATGATGACGGCTCCCCTTTCAGATTCCTCCCAACAGCTCCGGTGGTCCTCTTCTGCAAAAACTCGCCACCTTTGAAGAAGGTTGTGATGCAGAGCCAGCCGATGACACCCAAATCGGCTTCCAAAAGCAGAGTGTCTACTAGGTCAGCTGCCCCCCGAGTCTCAGTCAAGGCGAGGACAACAATGAGGAAAGTAGCCGCTCGGAAGACTCTGAAGCGCCAAAGCCCTACTCCAGCTCCAGAAGGCTCGCACGTAAGTTTCACCCATGCTTTGGCTGATTTCATTCATTCTTCTAGGCTTCTGCAGCATACTTGTATTTCTTCTACAGACCTCCACTGAAGAAAACTCTAGTGAGGACACACAGTCCAGTCGAAGGGACTCGAGCTCGGGCAATTCTGAGAAAATCACCACGCAGAGCCAGCCAGACTTGGCACCGTCGGCTTCCAAGAAAAGGTCAGCCCCTGAACCTGCTGTCTCCCAAACTCCCATCAAAGCGGGGCAGGGCAGCCTACGCACAAAGAGCCGATGCATCAAGAGAGCTCGCAAGGAACCGCAAGCCTCTCCATCAAACCAGGAGATATCAAACGTAACTCCATCCTCTCCTTGGCTCAGTTTGCATGCTAACCCCTCGTCGTTCTCATCAGCTAACCATTCCCTTTGTAGACTGATGACACCTCCAGTGGGGAAGTCGAGGAGATACCAATGCCATCCGCCACCCTGGACCTAGCAACTTCTACGAGTGTAGCTGAGAAGGTGGCCAACTTAGCCAAACCGGCAGCAGAAACACCAGAGCCGATCACCTCTTCATCGGCTGTTCCTCTGGTCTTGGGAGAGGTACGATCCTTCCCTTTAGCTCTACCTTACTCCTTTGCTGTCTCTCCGACGTTTTCTCGTTGTCCGTCGGTGTTATGACCTTTCAAGCCTCGCTAACATTTGACCCCGAATCCATCGAGCCGGCTATTGCTAAAACGAGCGAAGAGCCAGGACCCAGCACTACACATGGTCAACTCCAGCATCTCAAGGCCCTGCTCTCCTCCTCCATCGAGACATTGGTTGAAAACTCCGAGGCGATGAAGAGCATTCTGGAGGATATCCAGCCTCATCTTCCGTGACGCTGCAGGTGAAACTTTGGCCAGTCGTAACTCTGTCTGCCTACAGGTCAAGAGTGGCATCGGCTCGTCAGAGGATCGACCTGCGCCACGCCCAGCTTCCGTTGAAAGCCGATATTGCAGACAAATGCCAGCGGCTTAATGAGAAAAAAGGTTGTCTTGGACGCCAAAACTGACATGTCTGACAGCACGGCTGAACTGGCGATCGTGCGCAAAGAACTGGAGGTCCTTGAAGAGAAGGTTCGGGCAACAAAACAGCTCATTGAAGCAAAGGAAGCTCTTATCGCCCACTCCCTCGAGGAAGCAGAAGGTCTCAAAGCTGAACTGAAGACTGATCTGGCCGAAATCCACGCCTTGAACAAGCAGCTGGTAGCAGGCGAAGACAAAGATGATGAGGCCGAGATCGCCGAGGTGGATCGTGTTCGTGCTGATGCCCTCCATGCCCTTGAGATGTTCCTCCAGTAGAGTCTCCCTGTGTAATCTGAGAAACAAGTTTGTACAAGTTTGTACTCCAGAGTCGATGGATGTGCATCGGCTTTGTTCCCTAGTTCTAAAGTCGATGTCTGCGCATCGGCTGTCATCGTCCATTATTCCATTATTCCATATGTTTGCGCCTTGTACAAGTTTTTTTTTACTGGCCGATTTCATGCATCGGTCTACATATGTTACCGTCCATTATTCCATATTATGTGCCCCCCGAGCCGAATCTTTCAAGTGATTGAAGATATCGGCTCTTGCTGATGCATGTCGGTTGTAGCTTATCCCACGGACCAATGTAGATCTCTTCTAGCTCATCAGCTGACGTAAACCCTTATCCCAGCTTTTCGTCGCCCGTTAGATCGACGTTGAACACAGGCAGAACGTATGGCGAGGATAATTTTGGCCGATTGCTGGAATCGGCCTCCATGTTGATTGAATTGCTCAATGAAGGTTTACACCTTGTATGTGCTCTCTTACAGGAGGAAGCCTCCCTACCACTACTACGTGACATGTTTGAAGTAAGATCCTTGCTTTTTATTTTTTGGGGCCGATCGCATGGATCGGCCTTGCCACATATGTCGATGGATGTTGCTCTTGTTACTCTACCAGGCCGGTGGATAAGACCAGCCTCACCCCGTTTTTTGTCACCTCGATGCGATCACAGCCGTCCAAACTGATTCCAGAGAGCGGTTCTTTGTCTTCCGAGTCCCAAATGTTCATGTCGGCTATCGAGACGTCGATCGAGTCATCTGCATGCACGACTTCTACGTCGTCTCCATCCCACTGTATCGAGCATTGGTGCATTGTAGATGGAATGCAGCGAGTTAGCGTGAATCCAATCCCTTCCTAACGGGACGGCGTAGGTGCTCTTGCCGTCGACGATGAAGAATGTCGTTGGGACCGTCTTTCGGCCTATGGTTAGATCCACGTTCAGGACACCTTGCGTCCCTGATGCTTGGCCGTTGAAGTCGTTTAGTGTGACATTGGTCTTGATCAGATCGGCACTAAAGCGTCCTAAACGCCGTAGCATGGAATAAGGCATTATATTGACCGCTGCTCCCGTGTCAACCAACTTCCTGCCGACGGGCTGCCCATTGATATAACCCTTTAGGTACAGGGCCTTCATATGTTTGTAGCCCTTTTCCCGTGGCTTCTCAAAGATGACCGGCCGTGGACCGCAGTCAAACTGTGCTATCGGCACTTCCTCAGTTCCTGGGGCACGAAACTCTGATGGAAGGAAGAACACCATGTTTGTGCCAGCCGATGTACCCACATTGGCTTTTTCTTGCTTGGGACGCCAAACTTTCTTTGGTGGACGTGTCTCTTCGTCCAAAGTCTGTTGAATTTTCACGCCCAGATCAGGCCGCGCTTTCCTCAACGTGTGCAAGTATCGCGCTTCGGCTTGTTCCAAGCTGCGTAGCCGCTGAACCCTACGCTTTTGGGAGTGGCTGAGTCCATCGGGGCACCACCTTGGCCGGTGGTACCTATCCTCTTCTTCATCTTCTGACTCCTCAAAGTCTTCATCTTGAGAGGACTCAGCACGTTTGTTCTGTGGCGGGAGAGGTCCTAGACGCTTGAAAACTGAAACGTCTCCTGCATCCTTCTTCCGGCGTCTACACTCTGGGCAGCTTGTCGATTGTAGGCAATCGGCTCATCCCTGAGTCCCGAGCAGTGTTTAAAGAAGGGACAGTCCCAGTGTTTATCCATGTCTTCCTGTTCCCTTGACCTCTCCTTAGCGCGGTGCTCGCGCACTTCGTTGTCTCTGTCATGCCGACGGTACCTTCCTTTATCTTCCTCAGACCGATTGTATCTCTCGTCGTTTCTATCGTACTGCCGATGTCGGTCATACTGATATTCATATTTGTTGAGGAGGTGCGTGGAAAGTGGTTTTTTGTATCGCTCGCTTCTCACTTGTTCCTTGGTGAGGTACCGCTTGTCATCATATCGGGGCCGGTCGCGTGGATCGGCCTCCTCCTTTTCCTTGTTGCGGGAGTGACTGCTTTCCTCTTTATCCTTGCCATGGTGGCGCTCAGGCCCTGCCATGTTAACCTCGAATGAGAAATCCAGTCGATGCCTCGCGGGGTGGTCAGGTTCCACCATGTTGGCGCCAGGGAACGGGTGTGTGTCCACTTTCATGGCAAACTGTCCGAAGAGCAATCGGCCTTGTTCTATCGCCATTTGGATCTGTTGACGAAACACCTTGCAGTCATTGGTGGTATGGGTGAATGAGTGATGCCATTTGCAGTACGGCCTCCTGTTCAGTTCTTGTGCCGTAGGGATTTTATGGCCTTCGGGTAACTTCAGTTGTTTCTCCTTAAGCAATAGATCGAAAATCTGCTCAGCTTTGCTCAAATCAAAGTCAAACCCTTTTGGAGGCCCTTGTGGTTTTACCCACTTGCAGGACACGGGATGTGCCCCCCGAGCCCATTCAGCTACAGCCACCTCCGTGTCCGGTGCAGGATCTTCAGCTTCTTCCATCTCAACCAGACCCACCGGACGCTTGAACTTGTCTTGGTACAATTCGAGGTGCCGCTGCTCATAGGATGTGAGTTTCTCGCACCATGTGCGACAATGAACCGTACTCGCTTGGGAAGTCGGATCTTTGATTGGCGTTGCGAGGCCCAAGCACTGCCAGCTCGATCGCTTCCTTCTCGTATAAACGAACCGAATAACATCGGTTCCCGACAGTCCCGAAATGTTGGATGTATTCGGATACTCGTTTCTCCCCGCTTCGCCGCACATGTGTCGGATCGGCAATGCCGGCCTCGGTAGCTTCGAGTGATATTGCACGTGAAACCGCTCCTCCATTTGCTTCCAAGTCCGGACCGAGTTTGGTGGCAACGACGTGTACCATCCAAAGGCCGACCCCATGAGAGATTGTGCGAAAAACCTCACACGTAATCGGTCCGACGCTGAAATCATGCCCAGCTTGCGCCAAATATCGGCTTACGTGCTCTATTGAGCTAGATCCTTCTGCTCCATTGAATTTTGAGAATTCGGGGAGCCGATACTTGGGTGGTAGCGGGATCAGGTCATACTCGCTGCGGTACGGCTTGGAATAGCCGATTGTCTTCCTCTTCGGCAGGATGCCGAATTGGTCTCTCAAGATTGTGCCGATCTCGCTCCATGGTATTAGCTGTAGGGACCGAGCCTTCATGACTCGTTCCAGTAGCATATTTAGCCAGCCATGCTTGTTTATCGAGCATCTACTCCGTAAATCCATGTTGGTGCGATCCGGCTCCGTGCGCGCCAAGGCATTGCGATCGGGCACATATGTGCACAAGTACCCATGCGGGATCTCCTTAGGCGGCTCATATAGGAACCGGCAATCGCTAGGATCGCCACCAACCTTGTAGACGACGTACGCCGGTGAACCCGCGGCTCTGGTGCTGCAAGCGCGAATGGTAGCGGCGGCCTGATCTGGAGCGGTACTTCTCCCTGGTGAGTCCCTAGGGTAGGTCCTGACGGGGAGTACTGATGCTTCGTGATTTCTTGCACCACACGGACCGCGACGTGCTCGAGAGTATTCACCAGGCTCTCGGAATAGCGGTGTAGAGAATGAGCCGCCATGTAATTGATTTCCTGGCGCAGAGCTCTGGTACGTTCCTCCGAAGGGGTAGACAGGTCTACTCCGTCAAGAACCCCTTCAGGGGAGAACCCTTTCCACCTTACGCCATGTGAACGGGTCCTCACGAAAGAGCCGATGAGATCGGCCTCCAAGATGGCTTTCATCTCATCATACTTCTTCTTCTCGCTCTTCCGCAGATCCGCGTACGTGATCGGGTTCGCCAACCACCTCCTCCGCAGCTTTTGACATGGTTGCCGCAGACGTCGATGTTGTTGCGAGTGTTCCACCGGGCGTGCGCGAATGTGTTGCGGTCGGAAACCCACCGGCGAGCAACGACGGGCAACACAAGAGAGCCGGGAGGCTCCCGTGATTGCGGCCGACCCCGGTCCCTCGGGCGACGGCCCGCAATGCCTTCTGGCACACGCGTCCTGGTGATTACGAGGGCGTGCCACCTGACCTATACCTGGTCAGGAAGGTGATGGATTGCTTCGACTAGTTTCCTGCATGGCAAACACGTAAACATTAAATACGAGCCCCGATCGTCTCTTAAATTGTTCTGTGGATTGGCTCAAAGAGCCGATTGCCCCATGGTTCGTGTTAGATTTATAAGGACATGGGGATCATGCTTTATCAATATCGAGCTAAGCTAATCTACGATAGTCTAGGGTTTTCACCGTATAATCGGAACATCCTATGCGTAATTGAGCCTAACAGATACGTAAGATCATGGAAAACCAACCCTAAAGAGGCCTAAAAACCAACATGAAGTTGATCCCCGGAACAATCCCTCTAGAGCTTAGTAAACCACACCTTACGCGCTACCGGATCCTTCAACTCGTTTATAAGGCCTAACCATACGGATATCAAACCAATCCTTGAAGAACAAGGAGCAACTATAACGGATTAGATCTACTCAATAACGAACAAGCAAGGTGCTGCCCTTACACCTAAAATAGGTGTAAGGGCAGCTAGATATCGAGGGGAAGCGTAGCTAAACAAGTGCATCGTGAAAGCATTGTGATCAACCCCAAAACACCTAAGATAAGGGTGTTGCTCGCCATCAAAAAGGCTTCGAGCACGAGCAACACCAAAGACGAATAAATTGATATCGCCTAGATCGCAAGATGCGATCTAGGCAGCATGTTGCTTACCCGGGAGAAACCCTCGAAACAAGGGGTGGCGACGCGCCTAGATTGATTTGTTGTGAACGTGATCGTCCTCCTTTCTCAATAACCCTAGATACATATTTATAGTCCGTAGACTCTCTAACTTGGGAATAAACCCAACCGTGTACGAGCTAAACTCTATCTCTTAATTCTAACCGACACGTATCCTACTATATTTACGGATACACGGGCAATCTTGCCCAAACTTCTTGTACAAGGCCGGTTCGGGAATATCTTCCATGTATATCTTCTAAGCCCATTTAATCACGGCCCATCTCCAGACTTGGTTAAATTCTGGTGATAACAGGTCGATGTGATCACCGTCGGCACGCTCCCTCTACATCTACCTTCGGGATTAGTTTTAAACCTTAATAATTGTTATTTGGTGCTTGCGTTGAGCATGAACATTATATCTGGATCTTGCTTAATGCAAGACGGTTATTCATTTAAGTCAGAGAATAATGGTTGTCCTATTTATATGAATAATATCTTTTATGGTCATGCGCCTGAGATGAATTGTTTATTCTTGTTAAATCTCTATAGTAGTGATACACATGATCATAACATTGATGCTAAGCGAATTAAATTGAATGATAATTCTACTTATATGTGGCACTGTCGTCTTGGTCATATTGGAGTGAAGCGCATGAAGAAACTCCATTCCGATGGACTTCTTGAGTCACTTGACTTTGAGTCACTTGATAGATGTGAAGCATGTCTAATGGGAAAAATGACTAGGACTCCATTCTCTCGTACAATGGAGCGAGCTACAGACTTGCTGGAAATCATACATACCGATGTGTGTGTACCAATGAGTGTAGCATCGCGCGGTGGTTATCGTTATGTTTGCTTGTGACGGTAAAGCACACGTCCGTTGGGAACCCCAAGAGGAAGGTATGATGAGTACAGCAGCGAGTTTTCCCTCAATAAGAAACCAAGGTTATCGAACCAGTAGGAGATGAAAGTCACGTGAAGGTTGTTGGTGAAGGAGTGTAGTGCGGCGCAACACCAGGGATTCCGGCGCCAACATGAAACTTGCACAACACAATCAAAATACTTTGCCCCAACTTAACAGTGAGGTTGTCAATCTCACCGGCTTGCTGAAAACAAAGGATTAAACGTATGGTGTGGAAAATGATGTTTGCTTGCAGAAAACAAAGAGAACAATGATTGCACTAGGTTGTATTTCAGATGTAAAAGAATGGACCGGGGTCCACAGTTCACTAGTGGTGTCTCTCCAATAAGATAAATAACATGTTGGGTAAACAAATTACAGTTGGGCAATTGACAAATAGAGAGGGCATAACAATGCACATACATATCATGATGACTACTACGAGATTTACTTAGGGCATTACGACAAAGAACATAGACCGCCATCCAGCATGCATCTATGCCTAAAAAGTCCACCTTCGGGTTAGCATCCGCACCCCTTCCAGTATTAAGTTGCAAACACCAGACAATTGCATTAAGTACTGTGCGTAATGTAAACAATACAAATATCCTTAGATAAAGCATTGATGTTTTATCCCTAGTGGCAACAAGACATCCACAACCTTAGAACTTTATGTCACCGTCCCGCATTCAATGGAGGCATGAACCCACTATCTTGCATAAATACCCCCTCTTGGAGTTACAAGTATCAACTTGGCCGAGAGCCTCTACTAGCAACGGAGAGCATGCAAGATCATAAACAACATATATGATAGATCAATAATCAACTTGACATAGTATTCCATATTCATCGGATCCCAACAAACACAACATGTAGCATTACAAATAGATGATCTTGATCATGATAGCCAGCTCACAAGATCTAAACATGATGGCACAATAGGAGAAGACAACAATCTAGCTACTGCTATGGACCCATAGTCCAAGGATGAACTATTCTCGCATCAGTCCGGAGGTGGGCATGGTGATGTAGAGCCCTCCAGTGATGATTCCCCTCTCCGGCAGGGTGCCGGAGGAGATCTTCTGAACCCCCCGAGATGGGGTTGACGGCGGCGGCGTCTTTGGAACTTTTCTCGTATTTTGGCTCTCGGTACTAGGGTTTTTCGAGACAGAGGAATAAATAGGCGAAGGGCCAGCGTCGGGGGAGCCAGGGGGCTCCCTCCCCACATATCGGCGCGGGGGGCCCTCTGCCGCGCCGCCCTATGGGGTGGCCCCTGCTGGCCTTCCTCGACTCTTCTTCGGACTTCTGGAATACTCCGTGGAAAATAGGGCCGTGGGCTTTTGTTTCGTCCAATTCCGAGAATATTTGTAAACTAACTTTTCTGAAATCAAAAACAACAGAAAACAGGAACTGGCACTATGGCATCTTGTTAATAGGTTAGTCCCAGAAAATGCATAAAAACATTATAAAGTGTGAATAAAACATGTAGGTATTGTCATAAAACTAGCATGGAACATAAGAAATTATAGATACGTTGGAGACGTATCAAGCATCCCCAAGCTTAGTTCCTACTCGCCCTCGAGTAGGTAAATGATAAAAAGAATAATTTCTGAAGTGACATGCTACCAACATAATCTTGATCAATACTATTGTAAAGCATATGAGATGAATGAAGTGACTCAAAGCAATGGTTTATAGTTTGTTAACAAAAAGATAATGACTAAACAACTGAATCATATAGCAAAAACTTTTCATGAATAGTACTTTCAAGACAAGCATCAAAAATCTTGCATAAGAGTTAACTCATAAAGCAATAGATTCTTAATAAGAGGTTTTGAAGCAACACAAAGGAAGATTTAAGTTTCAGCAATTGCCTTCAACTTTCAACATGTATATCTCATGGATAATTGTCAACACAAAGTAATATGATGAATGCAATAAGCAAGCATGTAAGAATCAATGCACACAGTTGACACAAGTGTTTGCTTCTAAGATAGAAAGAAGTAGGTAAACTGACTCAACATGAAGTAAAAGAAAGGCCCTTCGCAGAGGGAAGCAGGGATTAAATCATGTGCTAGAGCTTTTCAAGTTTTGAAATCATATAGAGAGCATAAAAATAAAGTTTTGAGAGGTGTTTGTTGTTGTCAACGAATGGTAGTGGGAACTCTAACCCCCTTGTCAAACAGACTTTCAAAGAGCGGCTCCCATGAAGGACGTTATCTCTACCAGCAAGGTAGATCATCCCTCTTCTCTTTTGTTTACACATGTATTTTAGTTTTATTTATAGATGACACTCCTCCCAACCTTTTGCTTTCACAAGCCATGGCTAACCGAATCCTCGGGTGCCTTCCAACATTTCACATACCATGGAGGAGTGTCTATTGCAAAATTAAGTTGCTTACTGATAAATCAGGGCAAAACATGTGAAGAGAATTATTAATGAAAGTTAATTAATTGGGGCTGGGCACCCCGTTGCCAGCTCTTTTTGCAAAATTATTGGATAAGGGGATGTGCCACTAGTCCATTGGTGAAAGTCTGCCCAACAAGATTGAAAGATAAAACACCACATACTTCCTCATGAGCTATAAAACATTGACACAAATAAGGAGTAATAAAGTTTTGAATTGTTCAAAGGTAGCACATGAAGTATTTACTTGGAATGGCAGAAAAATACCACATAGTAGGTAGTTATGGTGGACACAAATGGCATAGGTTTTGGCTCAAGGTTTTGGATGCACGAGAAGCATTCCCTCTCAGTACAAGGCTTTGGCTAGCAAGGTTGTTTGAAGCAAACACAAGTATAAACCGGTATAGCAAAACTTACACAAGAACATATTGCAAGCATTATAAGACTCTACACTGTCTTGCTTGTTGCTCAAACACTTTTACCAAAAAATATCTAGACCTTAGAGAGACAAATCATGCAATACAAATTTCAACAAGCTCTACGGTAGTTCTCCACTAATAGGTTTAAACTAGATGATGCAAGATCTTAAACATGATCTACTTGAGAGCTCAAAACAATTTCCAAGTATCAAATTATTCAAGACAATATACAACCTACCACATGAAGCATTTTCTGTTTCCAACCAAATAGCAATAAGTGCAGCGGCTTTCAGCTTTTGCCATGAACATTAAAAGTAAAACGAAGAACACCAGCGTTCAAATGAAAAAGCGGAGCGTGTCTCTCTCCCACACAAGCATGTTAGGATCCGATTTATTCAGAGAATGAAAATAACAAAACGAAAATAAAAGCACAGAGACGCTCCAAGTAAAGCACATAAGATGTGACGGAATTAAAATATAGTTTCACTAGAGGTGACCTGATAAGTTGTTGACGAAGAAGGGGATGCCTTGGGCATCCCCAAGCTTAGATGCTTGAGTCTTCTTGAAATATCCAGGGATGAACCACGGGGGCATCCCCAAGCTTAGACTTTTCACTCTTCTTGATCATATTATATCATCCTCCTCTCTTGATCCTTGAAAACTTCCTTCACACCAAACTCAAAGCAATCTCATTAGAGGGTTAGTGCATAATAAAAAATTCACATGTTCAGCAAGGACACAATCATTCCTAACACTTCGGACATTACCCAAGGTTACTGAAATTTAATGGAGCAAAGAAACCCACTCAAACACGAGTAAAAGAGGCAATGCAAAATAAAAGGCAGAATCTGTCAAAACAGAACAGTCCGTAAAGACGAATTTTTTCGAGGCACTTAACATGCTCAGATGGAAAAGCTCCAGTTGAATGAAAGTTGCGCACATATCTGAGGATTACTCATGAATTTTTTCAAGATTTGTAGATTTTCCTACAGAGAGAACAGCTCAAATTCGTGATAGCTAAAAATCTGTTCCTGCGCAGAAATCCAAATCTAGTATCAACTTTCTATCAAAGACTTTACTTGGCACAACAATGCAATAAAATAAATATACAAAGGTATTGCTACAGTAGTAACAAGCACCTTGACTCAAATATAAAACAAAAATTTCAGAAATAAAATAATGGGTTGTCTCCCATAAGCGCTTTCTTTAACGCCTTTCAGCTAGGCGCAGAAAGTGAAAATCAAGTAACATCAAGAGAAGAAGCATTAACATTATTATCAAGGGCTTTACGCCTACCCCTCTTACTCTTATTCTTACTCTTTGGTCTAGGGAATACATGACCGCATCCGGGTGTAGAGGTACAATTTAGAGTGCCTTTTCCCACATCTATGGTTGCTCCCAAGAGTTTCAGCAGGGATCTTCCAAGTGTGATTTGTCCTGTCCCTACACATTCAATAACGAGATAATTAGTGGATACCGTTCTTTCAAGAAAGGTTGTGAACACACCTTCAGCCATCCCCTTAGGAATTATAATAGAATTATCAGCAAGAGTTATTCCTTCTCCACCTTCGGTAAGTCCCCAAAGTTTCAAAGATTCATAAATACTTTTAGGCATAAGGAAAAACTCAGACATAATATCACAACGGGCATAAAAAGTTTCACCACAAATAGCAACCTTAATAGTAGGGACCCACATTGAAGGTTCAAAGTTTAACAGAACATAATCGTAATATTCACGAATCTGATTATACCCTTCTTTTAAACAAGATATATTTGTCTCGAGAGTGTTTAATCTATCATGAATGCTCGCAAGAGATGAATTAAATTTATTAGCTGAGCTAGATGATGCAACCAATATTTTTATGGCATTAAAAGCTTGATCCCCATCGCAGTGAAGGAAATCACCTCCCACTACAGCATCCAAGGCATATCTATAGCGAAGAATAAGCCCAAAATAAAAGTTACTAAGAAGCAGGCTTAGAGTCATTTTAGGTTCTGTTTTACCATAAGAATCAAAAATTCTAGACCAAGCTTCTTTAAAACTCTCCTCATCCCCTTGTTTAAAAGGAAAGATCAATTCCTCAGGTGACAGAGTAACAAGTACAGGACTATACATGATAACAAAATAAATTAAATGCAAGTAACTAATTTTTTTGCGTTTTTGATATAAAGAAAGCAAACAAGACAGAAAATAAAATAAAGCAAGATAATAAACAAAGTAAAGAGATTGGGTGTGAGAGACTCCCCTTGCAGCGTGTCTTGATCTCCCCGGCAACGGCGCCAGAAAAGTAGTTGTTTGTGACGGTAAAGCCACTACAAGGATTTGGGTCTATTGCAACAAAATTATTTGTCGCAATACATACTGAATTGTGGCAATATGTATCTATTGCCACGAAATGACATTCGTTGGCAACCGTTGCAATTGAACACATGGTAATAGGTTATTGCCACCAAAATGCAATCATGGCAATAAAGTGTGCTATTGCTACAATCATGTGGAAAATTGCAACATTTTCCCCCGTGGCACCACTCACTTAATGCCACAATATGGTTTGTTGAGATAGTTTAATGCAACACGTAACCAATCGTGGCGACTGATAGCTCGTGGCGATAGACATTTGTGGCAATAACCTATGTCAACGACGCTCATTTCGTGGCATATTCTCTTCCGTGGCAATAAATTAAACTATGACAACAATCCTTGTTTTTGTGGCATTAGTTATTTTGCCAGCAATCACTACCCTTGTGGCAAGATAATTTGATTTTTTTTTCTTGCGAGAAAACCATACCACAATACAAGAAAAAAATGATAGAATACAATATTAATGTAGTGACAAATAATTCAATATTTATTACTGATATACCATCCTATACATGTAAATTGCTTAGACAATAGACAATTTACAATTCAACGTCAAAATATAATATTCTACTAATCCTATATGTATTCCTTATAATATTTTGCCTAACATGTCCAAATCTGATGTTCGAATATAGGAAGTCTTGCTGATCTATTGAGACCCACAGTGAGAATAGTATCGCCAGATCTTTCATAAGAGCGTACTGCAAAACAAAACAGAAAATAATAACATATCATATAAATGTAGTAGCAATTATGTGAACTCCAGATTAACTCCATGAAAGATGAGCCTGTATACATAATGAAATGTACAAATAGCATATCCTAGTAATATTAGGGGTCACACAAGCTTGTTTTATTACATTGTATTGGTTACATTGACAAGTGGGAATAACACAAGTTGCAGATATCATAAGTACTTTTGAGAGCATGCCATTATTCTGTAAAATGGTAATCTTGATATGTTCTACTCCATTCACCTTAGAAAAAACATTTGATTAAAAATAAGAAAACAATAACTATTTTTGTAAACAAAGGAGCACATGATTTGCATCAAGAAATTCATCTACTATGCCACTAAGGATAGCGATTACATCCATGGATTCAGAGGCAACAACTTTCGCCATACAGGCAAGTTGCATATATAAATACCTGTATGATTTGGGGATCTACGGAAATTTTCCACAGAATTTAGTTATAGTAGCAAACAACCAATAGATAAACATTTGTCAGGAAACAAAACAATGGACATACTCTAATGAAAGTGATAAAGCAGAAATTACATTGTCATGGTATAATCGTCCATATTGTGAGATTGCATCTCGGAAGATAGCTTCCTTATCACCCCTTTGATGTCGACATAGATGACAGCGATCTACAGTTTAAAATTAGATTAAAGGATATGAAAAAAAAACTGTTAAAACAGCTAGCAGATGAAACGTACAAAACTTCAAATCGGGCAAAGTTCTCAATGAGACCTGTAACAATAGCTGCTTCAGTTCTGAATTCAAGTGAACAATACAATAAAAGAGGGATGGACCCCTATCGATGCTGCCAATAAGGTACCCTAATTCCAGTGAACATTTTTTTTTTTTGCAAAAACTAATTCACACTTCCGATGCAGAAATCTTCCCCAGCCAGAAAAGAGGTGTACGTACCTTATATGGGATCTCTAGTAAGGAGGATGTAGAGAAGAAGGGGGTCTCAATTCTCACACCGATGCAGAAATCTTTCCCAGTCAGAGAAGAGGTGTACGTATCTTCGATGGGGATCACACTTCCGATCCAGAAATCGTTGTGGTCGTTGGTCAATGAGGCGGACGGACGGCATCAGTCAAGCGAGGGGGCACGGATGGCGGCATCAGCAAAGCCAGGGGTCGGGCTCGCCGCCGCCATGGATAGGATCTTGTGCGTGGGGAAATTTGGGGAGTCTTAGGTCGGGTACAAGACTATATATCAGGGATTAGTTTGGCGGGCCGTTTTTCACTTCGCGCTCAGTTTTCAGCAAAAATAGGTGAGCCCGTTATTTTTTTGGCATGCGCTACAATTTAGGCTTCAATTTTGTCGGTCCGGCTAAACAAGGTAGTGACATATTAATATACTAACATGCAGTCCATTGATTCGCAAAAAAAATGCAGTCCATCGCTAAACTTAAAGGCCACACAATATGCTGTCAGACATTGTGATAACCGGCGACGGGCGGTAAAAATTTTTGCGCGCGCGTCTTTTTCCCGCCTTCATTGGAGCTTCGCGCGGACGCCCGCGCGCGCCAAATTGGCGGTTTTTTTTTTGCCGCGCGCGGCTTTTACAGCGTCTGTTGGACATGCTCTAAGTTGTGTGACATACAGTCTATCATCAAAATTCTGTTTTTCTAACAAGTAGTTCAACCTGAAACGTGGAACGTTGTATACTGCATGGATACATAATTTGTCTCAATAAGCAATAGTTATTGCAACAAAATAGGGTTGAGGCAAAACATGTGCTATTACGACAAATATGTATTATGTGGCAATACAAGACTATTTTTTCCAACAATACTAATAACTAACACAACATGAGAAAAATGTTGTAATATCTTTCTGAATATTTCCACGAATTTTGCGTTTTGTTGCATTACCTAGTCTCTATTGCAACATGATGAATACTTCACGCAACAAAGCATTATCGTCGCAATATCACCACCATATTACAATGCCAATGCGTTTTGTTGCAATATGTGTCCTCTATTCCAACAAAAAGGGTACTTGGCGCGACAAAATTAAAATGTGGCAATATGTGGAGTCTATTACCACAAACGGGGATTTGGTGGTAATAGTGCATCTTATTGCAACAAAACATGACCGTCGCAATAATTTTTGTTGCAATACACCGGAATCCTTGTAGTGAGCACACGTCCGTTGGGAACCCCAAGAGGAAGGTATGATGAGTACAGCAGCGAGTTTTCCGTCAGTAAGAAGCCAAGGTTATCGAACCAGTAGGAGATGAAGGCCACGTGAAGGTTGTTGGTGAAGGAGTGTAGTGCAGCGCAACACCAGGGATTCCGGCGCCAACGTGGAACCTGCACAACACAATCAAAATACTTTGCCCCAACTTCACAGTGAGGTTGTCAATCTCACCGGCTTGCTGAAAACAAATGATTAAACGTATGGTGTGGAAAATGATGTTTGCTTGCAGAAAACAAAAGAGAACAATGATTGCAGTAGGTTATATTTCAGATGTAAAAGAATGGACCGGGGTCCACAGTTCACTAGTGGTGTCTCTCCAATAACATAAATAACATGTTGGGTAAACAAATTACAGTTGGGAAATTGACAAATAGAGAGGGCATAACAATGCACATACATATCATGATGACTACTATGAGATTTACTTAGGGCATTACGACAAAGAACATAGACCGCCATCCAAGCATGCATCTATGCCTAAAAAGTCCACCTTCGGGTTAGCATCCGCACCCCTTCCAAGTATTAAGTTGCAAACAACGGATAATTGCATTAAGTACCGTGCGTAATGTAAACAATACAAATATCCTTAGACAAAGCATTGATGTTTTATCCCTAGTGGCAACAAGCACATCCACAACCTTAGAACTTTCCGTCACTCGTCCTGCATTCAATGGAGGCATGAACCCACTATCTAGCATAAATACCCCCTCTTGGAGTTACAAGTATCAACTTGGCCAGAGCCTCTACTAGCAACGGAGAGCATGCAAGATCATAAACAACATATATGATAGATCAATAATCAACTTGACATAGTATTCCATATTCATCGGATCCCAACAAACACAACATGTAGCATTACAAATAGATGATCTTGATCATGATAGGCAGCTCACAAGATCTAAACATGATGGCACAATAGGAGAAGACAACCATCTAGCTACTGCTATGGACCCATAGTCCAAGGTTGAACTACTCTCGCATCAGTCCGGAGGCGGGCATGGTGATGTAGAGCCCTCCGGTGATGATTCCCCTATCCGGTAGGGTGCCGGAGGAGATCTTCTGAACCCCCCGAGATGGGGTTGACGGCGGCGGCGTCTCTGGAACTTTTCTCGTATTTTGGCTCTCGGTACTAGGGTTTTTCGAGACGGAGGAACAAATAGGCGAAGGGGCAGCGTCGGGGGAGCCAGGGGGCTCCCTCCCCACATGTCGGCGCGGGGGGCCCTCTGCCGCGCCGCCCTATGGGGTGGCCCCCTGCTGGCCTTCCTTGACTCTTCTTCGGACTTCTGGAATACTCCGTGGAAAATAGGGCCGTGGGCTTTTGTTTCGTCCAATTCCGAGAATATTTGTAAACTAACTTTTCTGAAATCAAAAACAACAGAAAATAGGAACTGGCACTATGGCATCTTGTTAATAGGTTAGTCCCAGAAAATGCATAAAAACATTATAAAGTGTGAATAAAACATGTAGGTATTGTCATAAAACTAGCATGGAACATAAGAAATTGTAGATACGTTGGAGACGTATCAAGCATCCCCAAGCTTAGTTCGTACTCGCCCTCGAGTAGGTAAATGATAAAAAGAATAATTTCTGAAGTGACATGCTACCAACATAATCTTGATCAATACTATTGTAAAGCATATGAGATGAATGAAGTGACTCAAAGCAATGGTTTATAGTTTGTTAACAAAAAGATAATGACTAAACAACTGAATCATATAGCAAAAACTTTTCATGAATAGTACTTTGAAGACAAGCATCAAAAATCTTGCATAAGAGTTAACTCGTAAAGCAATAGATTCTTAATAAGAGGTTTTGAAGCAACACAAAAGAAGATTTAAGTTTCAGCAATTGCCTTCAACTTTCAACATGTATATCTCATGGATAATTATCAACACAAAGTAATATGATGAATGCAATAAGCAAGCATGTAAGAATCAATGCACACAGTTGACACAAGTGTTTGCTTCTAAGATAGAAAGAAGTAGGTAAACTGACTCAACATGAAGTAAAAGAAAGGCCCTTCGCAGAGGGAAGCAGGGATTAAATCATGTGCTAGAGCTTTTCAAGTTTTGAAATCATATAGAGAGCATAAAAATAAAGTTTTGAGAGGTGTTTGTTGTTGTCAACGAATGGTAGTGGGCACTCTAACCCCCTTGTCAAACAGACTTTCAAAGAGCGGCTCCCATGAAGGACGTTATCTCTACCAGCAAGGTAGATCATCCATCTTCTCTTTTGTTTACACATGTATTTTAGTTTTATTTATATATGACACTCCTCCCAACCTTTTGCTTTCACAAGCCATGGCTAACCGAATCCTCGGGTGCCTTCCAACATTTCACATACCATGGAGGAGTGACTATTGCAAAATTAAGTTGCTTACTGATAAATCAGGGCAAAACATGTGAAGAGAATTATTAATGAAAGTTAATTAATTGGGGCTGGGCACCCCGTTGCCAGCTCTTTTTGCAAAATTATTGGATAAGGGGATGTGCCACTAGTCCATTGGTGAAAGTCTGCCCAACAAGATTGAAAGATAAAACACCACATACGTCATCATGAGCTATAAAACATTGACACAAATAAGGAGTAATAAAGTTTTGAATTGTTTAAAGGTAGCACATGAAGTATTTACTTGTAATGGCAGAAAAATACCACATAGTAGGTAGTTATGGTGGACACAAATGGCATAGGTTTTGGCTCAAGGTTTTGGATGCACGAGAAGCATTTCCTCTCAGTACAAGGCTTTGGCTAGCAAGGTTGTTTGAAGCAAACACAAGTATAAACCGAGTACAAGCAAAACTTACACAAGAACATATTGCAAGCATTATAAGACTCTACACTGTCTTCCTTGTTGCTCAAACACTTTTACCAAAAAATATCTAGACCTTAGAGAGACCAATCATGCAATCCAAATTTCAACAAGCTCTACGGTAGTTCTCCACTAATAGGTTTAAACTAGATGATGCAAGAGCTTAAACATGATCTACTTGAGAGCTCAAAACAATTTCCAAGTATCAAATTATTCAAGACAATATACCAACTACCACATGAAGCATTTTCTGTTTCCAACCAAATAGCAATAAGTGCAGCGGCTTTCAGCTTTTGCCATGAACATTAAAAGTAAAACGAAGAACACCAGCGTTCAAATGAAAAAGCGGAGCGTGTCTCTCTCCCACACAAGCATGTTAGGATCCGATTTATTCAGAGAATGAAAATAACAAAACAAAAATAAAAGCAAAGAGACGCTCCAAGTAAAGCACATAAGATGTGACGGAATTAAAATATAGTTTCACTAGAGGTGACCTCATAAGTTGTTGACGAAGAAGGGGATGCCTTGGGCATCCCCAAGCTTAGATGCTTGAGTCTTCTTGAAATATGCAGGGATGAACCACGGGGGCATCCCCAAGCTTAGACTTTTCACTCTTCTTGATCATATTATATCATCCTCCTCTCTTGATCCTTGAAAACTTCCTTCACACCAAACTGTTGAAGGAGATATGCCCTAGAGGCAATAATAAAGTGGTTATTATTTATATC
>NC_061511.1:152982123-153023186 GCF_022539505.1 Lolium rigidum
GCTCAGTCGATATTTTGAGGTAGGGCCATCGAAGGAAATTCAGTTTTCCCGAAAGTTGGACCCCTACGCACAAAAGCGAACCTGAAGAGCTTGATTCTATTTGGCTAGCGTTAGTAAAGGTGTTAGTTGTATCCAAATACACAAATTAGAGGCAAAAGCAGTAAAAGTGTTGGGAAAGTAGATGCGTTTTGGAGATATCAACTCCCCCAAGCTTAACTTATTGCTTGTCCTCAAACAATCCGGTCTTTCTTGAAGCGGCTAAAGGCTCACCAGTACATTTGCTCATATGATGTATATATTCTCATGCTATGGCTAATGCCTATGAACGAGTTCATAATGAGATACATGCAAAATAAGATCATCCACCGACTAACTGTCAGAAATCATGGAGGAGTACCAACCAGTGTAATAAGCCAGCACCATGAATCAATAACATAGCAGAGATTGCAATGTTCATCAGAGTATGTGATAAAGTGGTATCTCGCTTGCACACTATTTGATCGGCAATAAGCTATAAATGTGGAGAGGTCACCTCTTGAGGTCATAGAAGGGCTAGAAGTGGTGATTGTCAAGATAAAAGCATCAAAGTTATACCACAATCAATCATATTGTGAGACCTAAACATATTATACTAGAATGTGCAGTCGTGCTCTCGGAGATAGTGCTCAAAAGAAAGAATGGAGACACAACGTACAAAGCTAAAAGAAGATTGACCCTTCGACGAGGGAGCAGGGGATTACGCATGCGCTAGAGCTTTTCATTTGTAACACGGAGGTAAAACCATTACTTTAGAGAAGGCTGTGTTGTTGACAGCCTTGAATGGTGTGGGTACACTATCTTCCCCATAGTCAACCGGACTCACAAGAGCGGCTCCCGTGATTATTTGTGTGTGTTTGCTCTTTTTCAATATTCCAACCTGCTGCCCACAAACCATGGTCTTACCGAGTCCTCTGGTGACCTGCCAACGTATCACATACCATGAAGGAGTGCCTTTTTTATTTGGATTTTATTATGATGATGACACTCCCCCCAACCTTTGCTTACTCAAACCATGGCTAACCGGAGATCCTTCGGGGTGCCGTCCAACAATCACGAAACCATGGAGGAGTGTCTGTTTACAGTTAATTAATTTGGGGTTTGTAGGAATCCCATTGCCTGGCTCTTTCAAGTGACTGGATAGCGGATGTGCCACCGTAGTCCATGATGATCCCGTCAAAAGTAAATGACCAAGGTTGAAAGCTCAAACTCCACATGCTTCCTCACGAGCTATGAAACATTAACACGAATTGAAGCATTTTTGAAAGTTTTCAAGGTAGCGCATGAGGTTTACTTGGAATGGTTTGAAGTCTATACATAGAAGTATTATAGTGGACACTTTGGAACAACTTGCGGTTTCAGGTGTTTGGAAACACGCGGCGTTCCAGCTCAGTTGCAGGTGAAGACTAGCAAAGACTGGGAGCGACAAATCAAGAGAGCAATACTCGTCATAAATCATGCTAAGGCAAAATAAATTAACGGAGGCATAAAGTGATACAAGAACTACGAAGCAATATGAAATCATCGAGGCTTAATTGACTTTTGTTCAGTTCATATACCATGCGTGAGGCATGTGCCAAGTCGATATAAATGAATTATTCGAGGAGGAGTACTACCATGCATAGCCTTGCCTATGAATAAAACAATGCAGCAAACATCAGCATGCTACTCATATTAATAAATTGGAGCTAAACATAGAGATCATGAACTACTAGACTTTCTCAAATAACATATACCTCACATGGACACAACTAAGCATGCTCATATGGATGAGTATATGTACCAAAATGGCAAGCAAATAGAGTTCATACCGACCTCTCACCACAATCGGTGGTCAGTAGATCGTCATTGTTGCCTTCCTTGTATAGCTTGGATAATATGAAATGAAAACCGCGCTCGACCATGCCGAAGACCATTGAGCTCATGAACTGAAGCATAACCAAATGATGAACGGCAAATATTTTAAGTGTTCAAATTAAGCAAACCGTAAAGCAAACGAGCAAACAAAGCCAAATCTTTTTGGTTTTCTCATAGCAAAAGCCAAGCGATAGCAAATAAAGTAAACTAGAGTAACCAGATACCAAATAAACAAATGGTGAAGAGAAACAACAGAAATATTTTACATTCTTGTGTATTTAGGAAAGCTCAAAGGCGAAAACTAAAAAGTATGCAAACTAGCGAAGCACAGAAGCGGGATGACGTAATACGCAAATCTACGGCTGACAGTGAGGGCAATCAGGTTAACAAAAATCTTCCAAACCTTGCTCAGACCAAGAGTGTTCAACTAATGAAGAGTGAGACAACAACCTGGGGAACACGCTCAATCAATTGGCAGCTCAAAATGGCGTTACTGGCTAGTAGCGTACGATTTTTTGGTAACGGCACAGAATCTGTTTTTGAGTGACAGCACTTCCCCAAGTATCATCTCCCTCTCATTAGAAAGCCCTACTAGGAGACTAAATGTGTACAAGTGTCCGGCCGGCCATGTGTATGCAGAGAATGAGATTGATGGCGGTATGCCTCCCCTGAAGCTTAGGCTTTGGCCTAAGTGGAGTTCATTCTGAGGTCGGAGTTCCACGCCGGTGGATCATACATGGAGTAGTAATAGGGCCTGATGCGAGAAGAAATAATACGTGGAGGCTCCACGTGACCATGATGTTGATATGGGGAGCTTGCTTTGCATGGGATGAAGAAGTCGGGATGCTCCTCGGTCTCCTCCACATTTTCCCTACGCACGATGGCTTTTCTCTTTCTAATAGCGTCATTTGGCTCATTTGCACGCGATCGACCACCCGTTCACTGGCATCCGAGGTTAAACAAAGCGGGTGCCGGCTGATCGTACTAGTTTTTTCAAATTTTTCTTAGTTGTAACCAACTTTTCTTCACACAAAGTTATCCTATAATGGAGGTTGTTCAGACTAGATGTGTATCTGAAATGAGCTCATGTCTAATCATGGAAACCAGCATCAAGCTTCTCTATAAGCGGAATATCTAAATGGTGAGGTTCTACACCAACGCACAGCTAATAAGCGAGAGGCGATAAGACCTCCACGAATTCACACTCCTTTCTCACGGTTCGTAGCTTAAGTCCTACAAGCACTCTCCAGCACCCAAATTATAAGTCCTACCTGTTGCCAGCGGCGGCTAAGAAAGCTCAAAGTGCAGGGACCGGATAATTTACCTCCGGTCCTTCCTTGCAGGGCGCGCTGCAATGAAATAGGCCAAAGTGGCGGATGGCTACGGATGTTGAATGCTACCAATCTTATCCTGCATCATTGGAGGAGGCTCATCCCGTACAAGTCCTTGTACCAAGATACTCGAGAACTCCATAGCAGTCGATTTCCCTGTGAATCGTTCCTGGCAGGATCCCCGATGCGGTACTCCAATTCTTTGCACAAAAAACACTAAATGACAAGTTATTGACTTGTGTAAATTTTATACTGGACCATGAGTCAGGTCAGACCAGTGAACTTGAAGTCATTTGCACAAAAGACATAGTTAATTTTGCATATGTGTCTTGGCTCTCCTTCAACAAAACCACTATTACACGAGAGATTAGAGTTTGCACATCTTGTAAAATCCGCACTTCTCTCATAAAGTCCACGCATGGGTAAGTAGAAGGAGGTATACTCCCTCCTCCACGATTGACTCTCTCGTAACTTGCTTGGACTTCCAATTCTTCTTGGTTCAATTGGGGCACACTCCTTCCATTTTCTGAAATTTTCAACAATCATTATAAAATTTGATTTCAAGGTGTGTAATTGAAGGGAACTACTATAGGAACTTGCTAGAGTACTACACATGCATCAAAACTAATTTCTACCACTTAGAACAAGCATGCAAGCTCACTAAACATGTTATCTACAGCAGCAAAAATATTCAAGATATACTCAACCAAATAAAATTCTAATTGGACAATCAAAGGAGTCACATACCAAGGAGCAAAATGTGCCAAATTTGAGTGGAAATCCGAGTGCTGAGCAAGGAGATCGAGAAATCGCGAGTTCTTGAAGCAAAACGCGAGTGGAGAGAAACTTGTGTTGCGAGTTTTTTCGGGAGAGAGAAGGTGCTTGGGAGGAAGAGATGGCGTAGTGGGGCAAGGAGGGGCCCACACCACATGGTGGCGCGGCCACCTCCTTGGCGCGCGCTCGGCCTGTGGTTTGGCACCCCCGGTGCCTCCGGGTCATCCTACGGGTGCTCCGGGTGCCTCGTCGAAAAATAGGACCAACGGTGTAATTTTCGCTAATTTTTGAAAACTTTGAAAAATGCACATTTTCCGGGTATTAAGTTTATTATTACTAGCGCAGGAAATTTTCTGAAATCTCAAATCAACTAAGAAACTATTGCAAATTAAAAATGCTACAGCAACTAAAGCAAGTGAAGAGAAGAAAGAGAGTGTTGTTTAGCTCCTCTATGCATATAAAAGGTATTTGTTAACAAGGTTGATCAAGTCTTGCCACCAAATAAATTTTATATAGCATATGAAGAAATAAACCTCAAATCAATCATGTTACCTTGAATTGTATTGATATGGATCCAATCACAAGAGTTTGATATTCTTCTTTAGGCTCATATATAGGACAATCGATGGTTCCCACTTTGATAGTTCTCACATGAGAAATAGTATTAACTCCACACGCTTTTTCAATCCTCTTGGGGAAATAGACGGTGTGTTCCTTATCATCAACATTGAAAGTAACCTTTCCTTTATTGCAATCAATAACAGCCTCTGCGGTGTTAAGAAAAGGTCTCCCAAGAATAATAGACATATTATCATCTTCGGGCATTTCCAACACAACAAAATCGAGTTAATATCAAGCGAGTTATTAGTAACTTGAGCAGGAACATCCTCACATATACCAACGAGAATAGCGGTAGATTTATCAGCCATTTGCAAAGATATATCAGTAGGTATCAACTTATCTAAGTAAAGTCTCTTATAAAGAGAAAAAGGCATAACACTAACACCGGCTCCCAAGTCACATAGAGCGGTTTTAACATAGTTATTCTTAATAGAACAAGGAATAGTAGGTATACACAGGTCGCCCAACTTCTTTGGAACTTTGCCATTGAAAGAGTAATTAGCAAGCATAGTGGAAATTTCCTCATTGGGGATTTTCCTTTTGTTAGTAACAATATCTTTCATATACTTTGAATAAGGAGGCAATTTAATAGCATCGAGTCAAAGGGATTTGCAAGAATAAAGGTTTCATCCAATCACGAGAATTTATTATAGTGTTCCTCTTCCTTTGATTTTAGTTTCTTAGCAGGAAAAGGCATTGGCTTTTGCACCCAAGGTTCTCTTTCATTACCATGTTTCTCGGCAATAAAATCTTCTTTAGTATACTTTTTATTTTTAGCATGCTTTTCAGGTTCTTTTTCAACCTCTTCTTTATCAGGAGTATCATTCTTATCATTATCTTCACTATTATCATGTTCATTACCACTTTCAGTTTCAGCATCAGAAATAGAAATACTATTAGGATCATTAACGGGTTCAGAGGATTCTACAACATTTTTATGTTTCTTCTTCTTTTTCTTAGAATGAGCTCTAGGTTTAGTTTGTTGAGAATCTTGTTCAATTCTTTTGGGATGCCCTTTAGGATATAGAGGATCCTGGGTAGAGACACCACCTCTAGTTGTTACTTCATAAGCATGTTTTTCTTTAGCATTATTTCCTAACAAGTCATTTTGCACTTTAGTGAGTTGATCAATTTGAGTTTGAATCATATGAAAATGTTTAACAAGCATCTTAACATCATTGGAGGTTCTCTCCACAATATCATGCAATTGACTAATAGCTTGAGAATTTTCCATTAGATGATTCTCTACTCTCATATTAAAATTTTCTTGCTTAACAATATAATTATCAAACTCATCTAAGCATTGCGCAGGAGGTTTTGAATACGGAATATCTTCCCTAGTAAAGCGTTGAAGCGAGTTTACCTCAATCATGGATGAAGGGGGAATTATCTCACATATATCTTCTATTGGAGGTAGATTCTTCACATCTTCGGATTTAATACCTTTCTCCTTGAGAGACTTCTTGGCTTCCCTCATATCTTCATCATTCAATTTAATTAAACCCCTCTTCTTCACTATTGGCGTTGGAGTTGGTTCGGGCGTATTCCAATCATCATAATTCCGGCCTATTTTAGCCAATAATTCTTCGAGCGTCGTACGGAGTTCTTTTCCTGAAAACACAACCAGCACAACTATCCGGGTATGCCCTAGACTCAATGGTTAGTCCACTATAAAATATATCAAGTAAATCATGCTTTTCTAAATCATGGTCGGGCGAAGCTCTAATAAGAGAGCAAAATCTTGCCCAAGCCTCGAGGCAATTTCTCTTCATCTCCTTGATCAAAATTATAAACTCTACTGCAAGCGGCATGTTGAGCACTAGCGGAAAGTATTTCCGAAAGAAAACAACAAGCAATTCTTTTGGACTTTTAATAGAACTAGGTGGCAAACTATTATACCAAGTTTTAGCGTCATCCTTTAATGAGAATGGAAAGATTTTAGCAACAAAGTAAGTACGCTTCTTAACATCATCGAGAAAACAAGCTACTCAAAGTAGATAACTCGAGTCATGTGTTCAACGACACTTTCTTTTTCGGTACCACAAAAAGGTGTTTTCTCAACAATAGCTATATGAGATAGATCAAGAGAAAAATCATAATCTTTATCCCTAATGTTTATAGGAGACGTGGCAAATTTAGGATCGGGAGACGAGTTTATATCTAACGGTATGTTACGCAAGCAACTTTTTAATTTTTCTTGCATCGGTAGTAGCATGGCATTTTTCAATAAAATCATCATCAAGTTCCACATAATCTTCATCAAGATCATCACTAGAGTATTCAAGTTCGGGTGAATTAACGGGTGTAGTAGCATCGGGAGTTTCGAGTATTTTCTATTTGTCTAGACCTAGCAATTTTAGCATCTAGAAAAGTTCCCAATGAACCACTATCATCAAGCACGAGCAGAAATATTATCAATATTATGAGAGTTTTCAGATTCAGCGAAGTACCGAGCATTTGAAGCATGTGGCGGTGAAACAAGTTTATCAATCACGGATGGTGAATCAAGAGCAGCAGAGGTACTCGCAGTTGTACCTTTTCTTGTAGTGGATGGTAATATGGCGACCTTAGTATCGCGAGTTTTACCCATGATGGAGAATTTGCAGCGAACAATATCAATCCAAGTGAACTTCCAAATAAAGCTATGCTCCCCGACAACGGCGCCGAGAAAATAGTCTTGATGACCCACAAGTATAGGGGATCGCAACGGTCTTCGAGGGAAGTATTACCCAATTTATTGATTCGACACAAGGGGAGACAAAGAATACTTGAAAGCCTTAACGGCGGAGTTGTCAATTCAGCCGCACCTGAAAACAGAACTTGCTCGCAAGAGTTTATCGATAGTAACAGTTTTATAGCAGTAGCGATAGTAAAATAACGACGACAGAGTAACAAAGACAGCGGTAGTGATTATAGTAAACGAGCAGGATTAAAATACGCGTAGGCACGGGGACGGATGACGGGCGTTGCATGGATGAGAGAAACTCATGTAACAATCATAGCAGGGCATTTGCGGATAATAATAAAACGGTATCCAAGTACTAATCAATCAATAGGCATGTGTTCCAATTATAGTCGTACGTGCTCGCAATGAGAAACTTGCACAACATCTTTTGTCCTACCAGCCGGTGGCAGCCGGGCCTCAAGGGAAACTACTTGGATATTAAGGTACTCCTTTTAATAGAGTACCGGAGCAAAGCATTAACACTCCGTGAACACATGTGATCCTCACGTCACTACCATCCCCTCCGGTTGTCCCGATTCTTGTCACTTCGGGGCCATTGGTTCCGGACAGCGACGCGTGTATACAGCTTGCAGGTAAGATCATAAACAACGAATATCTTCATGAATCAATAACATGTTCAGATCTGAGATCATGGCACTCGGGCCCTAGTGACAAGCATTAAGCATAACAAGTTGCAACAATATCATAAAAGTACCATCTACGGACACTAGGCACTATGCCCTAACAATCTTATGCTATTACATGACCAATCTCATCCAATCCCTACCATCCCCTTCGGCCTACGGCGGGGGAATTACTCACACATGGATGGGGGAAACATTGCTGGTTGATGGAGAGGCGTTGGCGGTGATGGCGGTGATGATCTCCTCCAATTCCCCGTTCCGGCGGAGTGCCAGAACGGAGACTTCTGGCTCCCGCGACGGAGTTTCGCGATGTGGCGGCGTTCTGGAGGGTTTCTGGCGACTTCGACTTCTCCCCGTGCGTTTTTAGGTCGAGGCGAATAAGTAGTCCGAAGGGGGGCGTCGGAGGCCGGCCGAGGGGGCCACACTACATGGCCGCGCGGGCCCCCCCTGGGCCGCGCCGCCATGTAGTGTGGGGCCCTCGGGCCTCCACTTCAATTGCCCTTCTGGCTCAGTCATTATTCGGGAAAATAGGCCCTTTCGTCAAAATCCCGAGGTTTTTCCCGAAAGTTGGATTTACGCACAAAAACGAGACACCAGAACAGTTCTGCTGAAAACAGCGTTAGTCCGTGTTAGTTGCATCCAAAATACACAAATTTGAGGCAAAACAATAGCAAAAGTGTTCGGGAAAGTAGATACGTTTTGGACGTATCAGGGGACTAAAAAGATCATGAAAACCAGCTTCCCCAAGCTTAGAACTTTCTATATCATTATCAACAATGGTGTTCAAAGCGTTCGTACTAATATTACTACCAGCATGCAAATAAGATTTCATAGGTTTTTTAATTTTCGCATCAAACAATCCATGTTTTAAATCAGGAAATAGAATAAGAAGCTCATTGTTGTCCATTATGCCAAACTAGTGTAAACAAGAAACAAAAAGATGCAATTGCAGGATCTAAAGGAAATAGCTTCGAGCACAAACACAATGGTGCCGGAAAAGTACTTTACACGAAACCGGAGTATGAGTGCCTTTTACCTTTCCTCCCCGGCAACGGCGCCGGAAAAGTGCTTGATGTCTACGGGAGCTTCTATTCTTGTAGACGGTGTTGGGCCTCCAAGAGCAGAGGTTTGTAGAACGAGCCGGCAAGTTTCCCTTAAGTGGATCACCCAAGGTTTATCGAACTCGGGGAGGAAGAGGTCAAAGATATCCCTCTCATGCAACCACCGCAACCACAAAGCAAGAAGTCTCTTGTGTCCCCAACACACCTAATAGGTGCACTAGTTCGGCGAAGAGATGGTGAAATACAGGTGGTATGAATAAGTAGTAGCAACGGCACCAGAAAAGTGCTTTGCCCAGAACAGTAAACAAGCAGCAATAGCAGTATTTAGGAACAAGGCCTAGGGATTACACTTTCACTAGTGGACACTCTCAACATTGATCACATAACATAATAGATAAATGCATACTCTACACTCTTGTTGGATGATGAACACATTGCGTAGGATTACACGAACCCTCAATGCCGGAGTTAACAAGCTCCACAATAATGCTCATATTTTAGTAACCTTTAGTGTAAGATAGATCAAAAGACTAAACCAAGTACTAGCATAGCATGCACACTCTGTCACCTTCATGCATATGTAGGAGGAATAGATCACATCAATATTATCATAGCAATAGTTAACTTCGCAATCTACAAGAGATCATGATCATAGCATAAACCAAGTACTAACACGGTGCACACATCTGTCACCTTTGCACACGTGCGGGAGGAATAAAACTACTTTAATAACTTTGCTAGAGTAGCACATAGATAAATTGTGATACAAACACATTGTAATCATAAAGAGATATAAATAAGCACCTCACTATGCCATTCATCGGTGAATAAGTATTCGTGAAATATAGCCTAAGAGACCCACACGGTGCACACACTCGTCACCTTTACACACGTGGGACAAGGAGTCTCCGGAGATCACATAGGTAAAACTCACTTGACTAGCATAATGACATCTAGATTACAAGCATCATCATATGAATCTCAATCATGTAAGGCAGCTCATGAGATTATTGTATTGAAGTACATAGGAGAGAGATGAACCACATAGCTACCGGTACAGCCCCGAGCCTCGATGGAGAACTACTCCCTCCTCATGGGAGCAGCAGCGGTGATGAAGATGGCGGTGGAGATGGCAGCGGTGTCGATGGAGAAGCCTTCCGGGGCACTTCCCCGCTCCGGCGGGGTGCCGGAACGAGACTCCGTCCCCCGGATCTTGGCTTCGCGATGGCGGCGGCTCCGGAAGGTTTTCCGTATCGTGGTTTTTCGCCTCGGGGTTTTCGCGACGGAGGCTTTATATAGGCGAAGAGGCGGCGCAGAGAGGGTCGAAGGGGTGGCCACACCATAGGCCGGCGCGGCCGGGCCCGGGCCGCGCCACCCTATCATCTGGGGCCCACAGGGCCCCCCTCTGGCGGCTCTCGGGTGTTCCGGATGCTTCCGGTGAAAATAGGAACACGGGTCTTCGTTTCGTCCAATTCCGAGAATATTTCGTTACTAGGATTTCTGAAACCAAAAACAGCAGTAAAACAGGAACCGGCACTTCGGCATCTTGTTAATAGGTTAGTTCCAGAAAATGCACGAATATGACATAAAGTGTGCATAAAACATGTAGGTATCATCAATAATATGGCATAGAACATAAGAAATTATCGATACGTCGGAGACGTATCAATCGGTTGTTTTGAAAATCCAGCCTCCTTCAGGTTAGATAGTTTTGCCGATGATGTCCCTTCATCTCCTTGCAGCAACAGGACGGTCCATACCCTGCAGGTGAGGACGGCTCCCCTTTCAGATTCCTCCCAACAGTTCCAGTGGTCCTCTTTTGCAAAATCTCACCACCTTTGAAGAAGGTCGTGATGCAGAGCCAGCCGATTCCAATAAAGTCGGCTCCCAAGAGTAAAGACTCTTCAGGGCCAGCTGCCCCCCGAGCCTCAGTCAGGGCGAGAACAGCAGTGAGAAAAGTAGCTGCCAGGAAAACTTTGAAGGGAAAAAACCCTGCGCCAGCTCCAGAAAACTTATATGTAAGCTGTTCTATACCCCATCTTGCCCCATTCATCCTTCTAGGCTTTTATAGCATGTCAGTGTCTATTAATCCTACTCTTGCAGACCTCCACTGAAGACAATACCAGCGAGGAGACGCAGTCCAGCCGACGAGGCTCAAGCTCGGGCACCTCTGAGGACACCACCACGCAAAAACAGCCAGATGTGCCACCATCGGCTCCCAAGAAAAGGTCAGCCCCTGAACCTGCTGCCCTTCAAACTCCCATCAAAACAGGGCAGGGCAGCCCATGCACAGAGAACCGATGCATCCACGAGTGCAGTTGAGAAGGTGGCCAACTTGGCCAAACCCACAGCAGAAACACCACAGCCGATCACCTCTTCTTCCGTTGAAAGCCGATATTGCGGACAAAATGCCCACGGCTTGATGAGCAAAAGGCTGCCTTGTACGCCAAAACCGACACCTCCGGCAAGACTCGCCGAACCGGCGACCTTGCGCAAAGGGTTGGAGATCCCCGAAGAGAAGGTTCGGGCAACAAAACAGCTCATTGAAGCTGAGGAAGCACTCATTGTTCACCCCTCGAGGAAGCAGAAGGCCTCGAAGCTGAACTGAAGACCGATTTGGTTGAAATCCGTGTCTTGAACACGCAACTGGTAGATCCTGTGTAATTTGCACTAGAGTCGATGGCTGTGCATCGGCTTTGTTTCTTAGCTCTAAAGTCGATGTCTGCACATCGGTTGTACATCATGAGAATTAAAAAAAAAAATTTACTGGCCGATTTTTCTATCGGCCCCCAATGTTTTACTGCACATGTATCGCACATGTTCATCTGATTAGGTGCCCCCCGAGCCGAATCTGTCAGGTAACTGCAGATATCGGCTCTGTAGTTAGCCAAGGCACTGTATTTGAACGTCGGCTCCGTTAGGATCAATGTTGACTTCTTCCAGCTCATCGGCTCGACGTAAACCCGTTGCCCGTTAGATCGACGTTGAACACAGGCAGAACGTATGGTGAGGATAATTTTGGCCGATTGCTGGAATCGGCCTCCATGTTGATTGACTCGCTCAATGAAGGTTTATATCTTGGTCTTGCTCCACTCCAACTTCGTGACATGCTTGAGACAAGATTATCCCTTTTTATTTTTTGGGGCCGATCACAAGGATCGGCCTTGCCACGTTCGTCCATAGATTTTGCTCTTGTTACATGGTCAGGCCGGTGGATAAGACCAGCCTCACTCCGATCCTTCGTCACGTCGATGCGCTCGCGATCGTCCAAGTTGATGCTCGAGAGTGGCTCTTGGCCTGTCGTCTCCCAAACGTTCATGCCAGCTGTTGAAATCTCGGCTGAGTCATCTGCTTGGACGACCTCTACTTCGTCTCCATCCCACTGTATTAAACATTGGTGCATCGTGGATGGAATGCAATAGTTGGCGTGGATCCAATCTCTCCCTGGCAGGACAGCATAGGTGCTCTTGCTATCGACAATAAAAAACGTCGTAGGGATGGTTTTCCTTCCTACGGTCAGATCCACGTTCAGAACACCTTGTGCTTCAGACGCTTGGCCGTTGAAATCGCTCAGTGTAACGTTGGTCTTGATCAGATCCGAGCTAGAGCGTCCCAACCGACGTAGCATGGAGTATGGCATAATGTTGATCGCCGCTCCGGTGTCCACCGAGCATCTTGTTGACCGGCTGTCCATTGATATAACCTCGCAAGTACGGGGCCTTCGGGTGTCCGTAGCTTCTTTCTCGTGGCTTCTCAAAGATAACCGGCCGTGGGCCGCGAGTCAAGTTGTGCCACAGGTGCTTCGTCCAATCCTGGAGCACTAAACTCCGCTGGAAGGATGAACACCATGTTTGTGCCAGCCGATGTCTCATCATCGGCTTTCCTTTGTTTGGGGCGCCACTCTTTCTTTTGTGGCCGTCCTTCTTCGTCCAGAGTTCGCTGAATTTTCGCGGCCAGATCCGGCCGCGCCTTCCTTAACGTGTGCAGGTATAACCTTTCGGCTTCCTCCAAACCACGTAGTCGCCGAACCCTACGCTTTTGGGAACGGCTGAGTCCATCAGGGCACCACCTTGGCCGGTGGTACTTATCTTCTTCTTCTTCATCATCGTCTTCTAATTCCTCGAGATCTTCCACCCGAGAGGACTCAGCGTGCTTGTTCCGAGGCGGGAGAGGCCCTAGACGTTTGAACACGGACACGTTAGCGGCATCCTTCTTCTTCTGTCTACATTCTGGGCGCTTGCCGATTGTAGGCAATCGGCTCATTCCCGAATCCCAGCGAGTGTCTGAAGAAGGGACAGTCCCAGTGCCTATCCACGTCGTCTTGCTCTCTTGACTTCTCCTTGGCATGGCGCTCATATCTCTCCTCGTCGCGATCATGCCGACGATGTCTCCTGTCGTCCCTGCTAGCCAGACGATCTCTTTCATCATCGTTGTCGTATCGTCGGCGTTGGTCGTATTGACTCACGTATTTGTTGAGGAGGTGATCAGAGAGAGGTCGCTGGTATCTCACATTCTTCACTTCTCCCTCTGTGATGTAGCGCTTGCCATCGTGCCGGAGCCGGTCGCGTGGAACGGCTTCCTCTTTGTCGTTGTCATGAGAGCAGCTGCCCTCGTCTCCGTCCTTACCGAGTGGTGCCCGGGTCCTACCATGTTGATGTTGAACGAGAAGCCTGGCTGGCACCTCCCAGGGTAAGTGCACTCCACCATGTTAACGGCGGGGAAGGGGTGTGTGTCAACTTTCATGGCGTACTGGCTAAAAATTAGACGCCCTTGTTCTATCGCCATTTGGATCTGCTGACGCCACACCCTGCAGTCGTTGGTGGCATGGGTGAACGTGTTATGCCACTTGCAGTATGGCTTTCCGTTCAGCTCCTGAGCCGTGGGGATCTTGTGGCCTTCGGGTACCTTCAGCTGCTTCTCCTTAAGTAGGAGGTCGAAAATTTGCTCAGCCTTGGTCATGTCGAAGTCAAACCCTCTTGGAGGACCTTGTGGCTTAACCCACTTGCAGGACACGGGGATTGCCCCCCGAGTCCATTCAGCCACTGCTACCTCTTGATCTCCCGCAGAGCCTTCATCTTCATCTGCCTCAACCAGGACCACCGCACGCTTGAATTTATCCCGGTATACCTCCGGGTGGTGCTGTTCATATAATGACAGCCTTCGCACCATGTGCGCCGGTGAAGGGTGAGTCCGCTTGGGAGGCCACATCCTTGATCGGTGATGCGAGACCCACCACCGCCAACTCGATCGCTTCTTTTTCAGTCACACGAGCCGAATAGCATCGGTTCCTAACGGTCTGAAGCGCCGGATGTATTCGACACTCGTTTCTCCGCGCTTCTGTCGTACTTGTGCTAGATCGGCAATACCAGCCTCGGAAGCCTCTGAGTGATACTGCATGTGGAACTGCTCTTCCAACTGCTTCCAAGTCCGGATTGAGTCGGGTGGCAGCGATGTGTACCACCCGAAAGCCGATCCTGTGAGGGACTGTGCGAAGAACCTCACACGCAGCTCATCCGATGCTCGAGATCGTGCCCAGCTGTGCCAAATATCGGCTCACATGCTCGATTGAGCTGGAACCATCCGATCCACTAAACTTGGAGAATTCGGGGAGCCGATATTTGGGTGGTAGCGGGATCAACTCGTACTCGTTGGGGTACGGCTTGGAATAGCCGATTTCCTCCTTTTCGGCACCATGCCGAACCGGTCTCTCAAGATTGTACTCGATCTGATCCGCGGTGCTTGGCTGCAGGAGTCGAACTCCGAAGATTCGCCGGAGTGGCATACTTAGCCAGCCACGCTTGCTTCTCAAGCTCGAGCCAACTGCAGGAGTTGAGCTCCGGAGGTTTGTCGGAGTGGCATACTTAGCTAGCCACGTCACGCTTCTCAAGATCTGTTCCCGACGTTCCTCCTGTTGTTCCGTAAGTCCCTCGCTGTTGCGGTGCCGGTTCGTGAGTGCCCGATCTATCGCGGTCCGGCACGTATGTGCACGTGTATCCGTGAGGGATCTCCTTAGGCGCCTCATACAAGAACCGGTAATCACTAGGGTCACCACCGATCTTGTAGACGACGTATGCCGGTGAACTCGGCACTTCTGGTGCTGCCAACGCAAATGGCAGCGGTGGTCGGGACTGGAGTGGCATCTCTCCTTGGTGAGTCCCTAGAGCTGGTCCTGACGGAGAGTACTGATGCCTCATGATTTCCTGGATCACCCGAAGAGCGACACGCTCCAAAGTATTCACCAGGCTCTCAGAATGGCGGTGCAGCGAATGAGCTACCATGAAATTAATCTCCTGACGCGAGACACGGTGCGTTCTTCTGAAGGGGTAGACAGGTCCACTCCATCGAGCGCGCCTTCAGGTGAGAACCCCTTCCACCTGATGCCGTGTGAGCGGGTTCTCTGGAAAGAGCCGATGAGGTCGGCTTCGAGGATCGCTTTGACCTCGTCATACTTCTTCTTGAGCTCCTCAGTCAGATTTTCGTACGTGACTGGAGTACCTTCCGTCATCTCAGATGTAGATGGCGATGCAGTTGATGTCGAAGATGGTCCCACCGGGCGTGCCAGAATGTGTTGCGGTCAGAAACCCACCGGCGAGCAGCCGACGGGCAACACGAGAGAGCCGAGAGGCTCCCGGGATCTGCGGCTGGCCCCGGTCCCTCGAGCGACGGCCCGCAAAGACTCGGCACGCACGTCCGATGCTCGATGCAAGGGCGTGCCACCCGACCTATACCTGGTCGGGAAGGTGATGGATTTGCCTCGCTTAGTTTCCCGCATGGCATACACGTAAACATTAAATACGAGCCTCGATCGGCTCTCAGGTTGTCCTGTGAATCGGCTCAAGGAGCCGATCCACCCATGATTCGTACGAGGTGTACGATCACATGGTGGTCCTGCTTGATCGATATAAAGCTAAAACGACCTACTACGATTTAGGGTTTTCACCACATAATCGGAACATCCTACGCGTGATTGAGCTCGGCGGCCACGCACGGTGATCATAAACCAACCCTAGACAAGGCCTAAAAACCAACATGAAGTTGATCCCCGGAACATCCCGTCTAGGGCTAGCAAACTACACCCTACGTGCCACTCGGATCCTTCAACCCGTTTGTAAGGCCTAACTATGCAGATATTAAACTAATCCTTGAAGAACAAGGAGCAATCATAACGGATCGAATCTACTAAATAATGATCAAGCGAGGTGCCGCCCTTACACCTAAGATAGGTGTAAGGGCGGCTAGACGTCTAGGGGTTGCACGGACGAAAGCATATGATACGATGAAACAATGCTAACCCTAACACATCTATGATAACTACGTTGCTCGCCATCAACAAGGCTTCAGCACGAGCAACGCATGAACAACGAATAAACTTGTACTGCCTAACGTGGGAGTAATCCCAACCGTGCACAAGCCAAACTCTAACGTGGGAGTAATCCCAACCGTGCACAAGCCAAACTCTATCTAACCGACACGTATCCTACTATATTTACAGATACACGGGCAAACTAGCCCAAACTTTGTATACAAGGCCGATTCATGTATTTCTTCCAGGTATATTCTTCAAGCCCATCTTTAATCGCGGTCCACCTCTGATCCGGTCAAATTCTGGTGATAACACCCGCCTAGTCATAGGAGACGACGACGACACAAATTGTAAGACAGTGAAGCCCCGTGCCTCTGCATTGGAAAGAGGAAGACTCCATTTTTGTCCTTGTTGTGGACCTGCGGTTAATCTATCTCCCGCGCCGGGTTGATGATCAATAAAATGAAACTCCTGCTATCAAGGCCTCGAGACTTTACCGTGGCACGTTTGCATGTGGGGTATTTCTTTCGATAACTTGAGTTTTTATAAACTCTATAGTAGGCATCAAGATGATACAACCAACAGTTACACCAGGCCTCGACGCACATCGCTCAAATAGACAAAGTGGAAATCTTAGCATAGACTCTTAATATGCGACACAAAGGATAAGGCGATGGAAGGTCAATATGTACATTACCCTATTATCCATGTTGGGTAAAGACCTCTTTGATTGCTTGCTCTAGGTGATAACATACCGACATGGAGGAGTTCCTTGTGCTCCGGTGGACAACGTTCTGCTCTTCTTTATTCCATATTATTGTTGTTTTTGTGTAGTTGAGACTTTTTTTTATGTACATACACTTATCCTTATGGACGCGCTCACACGGCACACCCTACCTCTATGAGCACATCCGATATACTGAGCCTAAGACTGATCTGGTGGGTTTTGAGATTGATGAAGTCATCACAGACGCCTCGCTATCAAAGGAAACATCACCACCCACTGAAAAATATTATGTTTTTATGAGACAACAAAACGTTAAACCTAGTGTTTGATTCTGATAAGCTTAGGGTATTTTAACCATCCAACCACAGGCATATGTACACTCTGGTCTAGGAGCCGGTAATCACTTGTAAAAACTTCCCTTTCTTTTTCTGAAACCTGAAATATTGCTCGAGCATTCTGTTCCAGCAGGACAGGTGGAGAGAGAGTGAGAGAGGATGTTTAACGATGTTGAAGTATAAATGCATTGCCTAATCTCTTCCATTAGATCGGTCTTTTGGTTGCATTGGTTAGAGCATTCAGTTCTACATGGTATCAGAGCCAAGAGGTCTTGAGTTCAAGACCCGACTGGCGCAATATAAAATAAAAATATTGCAGCCCACTTTCGGTCCACGTTTAGGCCTAAGGGAGCCACACGTGAGGGGGAGTGTTGAAGTATAAATGCATTGCCTAATCTCTTCCATCAGATCGGTCTTTTGGTTGCATTGGTTAGAGCATTCAGTTCTACAAACGAGTATAGCACAATATACCATCGTATATTCTTGAAAGCTATGGGGTATGGATCAAATCTTAGAAGAAAGGAAATATACGCTGGCAGTGACATTTCAGAACCTGCCCCACCCCCTACCAGTCTATCACCACAGCACACAGGATGCACTGCGCACTTGGCACAAAATAGAAGCATGAGCGATTGAGCGCAATAATTCTAGCATGGGCTCACCGGTTTCCATGGATGATCAGCCGGCCGGGATATTATACAGATCGCAGATGCCGTCAGATCGGCGAGCGGGGAGCTGATCAGCGAGAAGGTCTGATTTAATCTATCGAGATGGCGACATGGAAGAACGGAGGCCACGACGATCAGGTAAAGAAAAATAGGAGCGCCGCCCGGTTGGTAAGCTGTCGATCTTTTCATAACTCCGACGCTCCTGGCCATGTGGAGATGCGTCGTACACGTACCACACGACAGGGCGATTGGTCGATCGGCTCCCAGCCCATAACAAATTCCTAGGCACAACTGTCACGTGGTGGGGACGTGTTCCGCACATGCGTTTGATAAGCTCTCAGACTGAAAAGTTTCAGCCGAATGGTTAGGCCATCTCCAACAGGCGACGCAAATAGGTGTTCACGTGCGTTCGTTTGCGTCGTACGGCGGACGCGAGAAAGATCGGTTTTGTTCGCGCGTTCGTTTGCATCTTAGGGTGCTTCTAGTGGCCCAACGTATTTAATTTTGCGTTAACATGAATTATGATGTTTAAAAATAACAAAATAAAGAGTTTCAACGAAGTCATAGTTATTACATCTAAATTTTAAAAAGTCTACATGAAAATAAGATGATATTCCTCTAGGCATGGCCTTCATGGCCAACCAATGCCACTGATGCTCAATCAGAATCCGTCTGCAGCAATTTGCACACGGTCTCGTGAATGACTTCTACATTCATATGCAGATAGTCTTTCCAAGATAAAGCCCTAGGGAGTGGCGCAAATAGCTCACCTTGGAATTTTCAGTGGTTCTCATTGCGGCCATCAGGACGCTCGTTCTCAACGATCATGTTGTTCATGATCACGCAACATGTCATTACCTCATGCATCGTCTTCAGCGACCATGTTCTTGCCGGGTGACGGACAATTGCCCACCAAGCTTGGAGCACACCAAATCCGCGCTCCACATCTTTCCCGCAAGCCTCTTGCATCTTGGAAAACCTCCTCATCTTCTCGGAGTTTGGATTCCGGACACTCTTCATCAGTGTGGCCCAGTCAGGGTAGATGCCATCAGCAAGATAATATGGCTTGTCATATTCATTTCCATTGACCTCGTAGCTCACCCGGGGAGCTTGCCTTGCATGAGCCTGTTGAAAACCGGTGATCGGTGCAACACATTAATGTCATTGTTGGAACCTGCCATGCCAAATAATGAATGCCAAATCCATAAATCTTGAGATATGATAGCTTCAAGAATGACAGTCTGTCCCTCCGCATGCCCGCTGTACTGACCCTGCCATTCAAATGGACAGTTCTTCCACTCCTAGTGCATGCAATCTATGCTGCCAATCATTCCTGGGAACCCTCTAGACTCATTGATAGAAAACAGCCGCCTTGTATCGTCAACAGTTGGCTCCCTACAGTAATGCTGTCTAAACACGGCAATCACGGCTCGGCAAAACCTGTACATGGACTCAAGGCAGGTGCTCTCACCCATTCGAAGATACTCATCGAATATATCAGCAGCCATTCCATATGATAGCATGCAAATAGCCGCGGAGCATTTTTGGTAGGAGGTGAAACCTAGCGCACCTGTTGCATCGGGCCTACATTGGAAGTAGGGGTCGTAGTGTCTGACGCCCCGTAGAATGACCATGAACATTTTTTCCTTGAACACCGGATCGGTGAGGTGGAAGTAGTCCTTGTGGAGCCGGAGCTGCCCTTCCACTATGTTGCGCGGCAGGTTTTTTGAGCGGCCCTTGACAGAGCCCCGGTGCACCGGCCCCTGGTTTGAATTGAACTCATGGATCATGGAGGCCGCAGTAGTTGCCAATGTCTGCATGGACTGATCGGACTCCTCGTCGAAAGAGGAGTCAATGACCTCCGCGCGGAACTTGTCCAGCATCTGCCACATGTCCATCTACGTGAGTACGAACTGTAGATCAATTGCCGCCCACAATAGCGCCGAAAACAGGAGTAAGACACATACCGACGCAATTGACCGAACAGGTCGTGGGCGGCGCGGCCGGGCGGCGCAACCGGCAACGTTTGGTGCCAAAACAGGCGGCAGGTACGCGTCGGAGCCAACCCCAACTACGATCCTGCTCTCCCGCCCGGCGAGAACCGAGCCGACGGCGAGTACTGCGCCGCTGTGGCGGGACGGCAGCGGGTGGGGTTGGGGTGGTGGTGTCGCACTAGGGCAGCAAAGAAGGGGGAAAAGAAGCAAATCGAAGCGCTCGATATCGCTATCGCTGGCTTACGGGACCGGGTAAGAAAAGGAGGACGCTCGGCGCGACCGCGGAGCGTCCACGGAGACGCAAACTTGACTCATATTTGGACCAGATTTGCGTCGCCGTGGACGGTCCGATCACTTTCCGTTGCCCCGCTGAAGTAGGGCCTAGACACATTTTCGATCACAGTGGACGCAAACGGACGCTCGTTGCTGTTGGAGATGCCCTTAGCATCCATTACAGAAATAAAAGTGACTATTTTAGTTTATTTAGGTTGGGCCGCGGATATAAAGTAGGCTGTCTTGTAGTACTTGTATGCGACCTGATAATATTTCAGTTTATTTACCGTTCATCTCCTAACCGATTCCAGGGGTTGAACGGCGAGCCCCTGCCGCTTTGCCAGTTCCTTGAGCTTGCTATGCGCGATGGCCACCTCTAGGGCCTTCACCTCGCTCAGCTCAGGCGACTGGGGGAGGGGCTCGACCTCTTGCTTAACAATCGTATCTTTCGGTGGATCATCCTCGGCATAATCGTCGTCGCCACCGCCACCGTAGTTGTGGCAGCGTAGGTATGCGATGCCCCGGGTTGAACTCCCACTAGCCGAAAGTGTCCCAGATGTACGAGTCCTTCGTGAATGCAGGGTCGACCGGGCGGGAGAAGGGCCTGCCGGTGGCAGAACTTGCGTTGTGCTCGCCCTTCTCGTGGCACGGGCAGCACCGACACCCTCCAGGAGTTTAGAAGCCAAGCTGTGGGCGCTTGACATCGGGCCACACCACAATCGTTCTCGTCTCGTACAAATGTCGTCACTCGTCGACTAGGACGTATCGTTGGTCCCACGCCCCGTGGCGGCTACCTCCTCGCGAAGGAACCCGCTTCGTGGTTATTCTAGCCTTTCCGAAATGTGCAGGACTTGCCCATCTAGCACGTTTGGTTCTTCATGGGATTGGATAGTGCTTCAATCGTGGTTGTAGCAATGGCATGGGTGTCGGCAAATGGCTGGCGCAACCACCTTAAAAAACCACGGGTGCATGCCCCACCATCAATATCGGCTTTGTCTTCCGAGCGGCAAGGACATAACTTCTCCGCCCAGCCAGCACCGATGCGTAGAAGGCGAAGAGGATGGCATTAAGCTCGGCGCACAACGTAACAATAGTGCCGCCAAGCCACATCTAACACGCAGAAGGCAAAACGGCTGCCATGCGGGCCCAAGGCAGCTGAGATACAACACACGTGCAGTTCTTGTTGTGTTTGTGGTGACGCATTTTCCGCCTAAATTTAAGTTAAGAATAAATTGCCTCAGACACATTGTTCCGTTTCAATCATGGCCACTGAAGATGGTTAGCTTCGTGTGACTCTGCGACTGACGAACACGGAAACACATGTGTGAAGATCTGGTGGATATTTTTGGCATAGTTTGTTCCGTGGATTGCAACCACGCGATGTATCTGTTTCCTGTACCGAACGTCGCCAAATTTGCCACACAAGTTCTGTGCCACACACGCAAAAATCTCCGCCTGAACGGTCGGCTGCTCGATTCGCGTCTTGGGGCGTACATTCAGTCGTACATTCAGAGTCTGAGACTTCTCGCGGTTCCTGTGATTCCAGGGCATCACTGTACCGTATCAGGGCCCTCGCTTATCAGACAAAGTTAAGTCTGCGCAGATTTTTCTGCTGCGTAACGTGCGCCACTGGTACGAGTAGGACCTCCCACCCATATCGTAGCAGCAGCAGGGATCTCTGAAGCTGAGACGAGCTCCACGTGGATTCAGATCCCCTTGCCGGATCTTGAATCTTGCTTCTCATTATGTCTAACCAGAATCTTTGGACTCACGTTTGATTTGATATCGAGGTTTTTCTTACCTGTGTAACTTGGCCCGCTTAAATATGTACGAGTGGAAATTTCACTTGGAATGGTCATGCACTTGAAGGCTTCTTTGATTTATAAGATTTGTATAGAAAGTGTGTAGGGTTTAGATCATATGGAAAAAAAATCTGCATAGATTGTTTCATTAATAGGAACATATCTTATTGGAAGTAATCCTATAGAAATATCTTGTAGTGTAATTCATAAAGAAAAAAATATTAGGTCATACCTAATGGAGAGCTCTTTGCTACAATCAAACACACTTCATATTTTCATAGGATTCAAGTAGGTATTATATCCTAATCATATGTTTTCCTATCATATAAATCAAGGGAGCTCTTAATTGGTTGCTGACAATTCCGTGTTCACAGTTTTCGGTTTTGATATTCGTAGGCTATGTATTTGCGAGATGTAGATCTACTTGTGTATAAACGTTTAAACGGAAAACTTCGAACATTGGAGTTATGAGAAATGGTGATATGAAGCTACTTCTCGAAGAAAATTTAAAACGGTCGACCATGTGCGACGAATTTGACAAAATTTATCTAAAAAAGCTCCAAGAAAATATGAAATAGACAGTCGAAAACTCAAGGAAACTAGGAACCGGTCACGGGATTGGAGTCACAACATGTATACACATTTTTTTCATGTAGAACTTATCTCGAACTAAAGCACCGTTATGTAAATAAGAGGAGGATTAAGACGAATTGAATTAGATGCAAGCTTACTTACATATGCTCGCATCCCTAAACGCATAGAGGGCCCACTTGTGAGCACTCAAGAGCTTGCACAAGAGGAAATGGTGGAATCGAGCGTTTCTCGCGAACTAACTTTAATTTCATATGGCCTATTTTAAGAACTGTGTTGTCTAAGATTTTTTTTCATTGTAGCAACCAAACACACGAAGCTTGGGATAGTGAATACAAAAAATCACTTCGCGAGGAACCAAATACGCCCTAAAATTTCACACTCTGGCTCTCTAAACAGAGCAATAGGTCAAGACAAGGTTAGACCAGATCAAATCATGTTTGCCCAAAAGTGAAAAAAAGGATCAGCAAAGCATTTCATGAAGATTCACTTTATAAATAAATCCACATTCTTCAGAACTGATACATGATGGTGAGTGAACCCCTTACTTCTTTTTTGCGAAAGAACTCTCTTACAAAGCAACTAAAAGAAAAAGCAAAGCCACTAACTCCAAGTCGAGCAAGAAAGCCAGAGAGCCCACACCTATCACTAGGTAAACTAGACTACTACGCAATGATCAAATCGCGCCTCCGGGAAAAACCATCGAACAACGTTGCATCAAACACATCAAGCCATTGTTGGAGTCTTGGAGAGGGTCACCTGCCCCCTTGCTCCGGGCCCGGAGCACCGATCCTCCGAGTGGAAAGCAATGAACGAGAATAATGATAATGAGATCGTCTATAAAAGATAGGATACCAACGAGGTCATCCCATGCTAGAGCCGAAGAAGCTTCACCTCGAAGCTCTAACCAAAGATACCTAAGATTTACAACGATGTCCCCGGAATGGTAACGGCGAATTCCGCTGCCACCACTAAGTCTGAAGAATCGGACTAGGGTTTCACTTGTAACCCTTACACGGAGAGGGGACACACAACCTCAACCTTCAATGAGACTACTGAGAGGAGATCCACAGTACCATCACACCCGGTTAAGAGAACAGCATCGATCTTGGATGTATATCAACTTCATAAGGCCAAGATTTAGCACAAGACCGCACTGTAATGTTACAAGCAAGTGTGAAACAAAACACCACCATATCTAACCACAACAAAATTACAGCAATCATGTCCTGATAATACCATCTTACACATCCTCTAATTACTACTAGTAGGCATTAGCAGCAGATCTAACCACAACAAAATTACAGCAATCGTGTCCTGATAATACCATCTTACACATCTTACCAGTAGGCAGGACCGCAGGAGTAGCAGCAATCTTACACCTATGCACATAGCTAAATTAGCGACCGGAAGTTTATTATTGCATCTGTACAAGAATTAAGTAGCAGCAGCTGAAGATGCTGGAGGCTAAGAATGGATGGATATTTCCAAGTCCAATTCTGGTCCAATTGTGTCGAACTAGCTAATTCGATCACTTGAACTGTATCAATTGTTGTCCTCTTCATTGCAGATCGTAGACGTTGGTGTCGGCGGCGTAGCAGCCGAGGATTCGGACGAAGACGGCGAACTTCTCGATCTCCTTGATGGCGTCGCGGACGAGCGGGTCGTCGGCGGCGCCCTCGCAGTCGACGTAGAGGACGTGCGGGAAGGAGCGCAGCGTCGGGGCCCCGCGGGCGCCCGTGTCGAGGATCATGACCGGCGGACGCAGCTCGCCGGCGCCGCCGGCGCCTTCGTTGTTGATGATCTCGAGCTTGGACATGTTGATGCCGCGGGAGGAGAAGGCGGAGAGGACCTTGAGCACGACGGCCATGGATCCGCCGCGGTGCGCGACGACCATGCTGGTCTTGGCGTCGGCATCGGCGGGGAGCTCGACGGGGGAGGGCGGCCTGGAGAGCAGCAGGAAGCGGGTGACGTTCCAGGACTCGTCCTGGAGGCCGTGCGCGAGGACGTCGAGGCCGTAGAGGTCTGCGGCGCGCGGGCTGGCGATGGCGGCGGTGTCGAGCATCATGTTGGAGCGCAGCATCTCGACGGCGCCCGCGGTGTCCTCGACGGGCTGGCGGTCGACGCCGAGGCGCTCGAGGGCGCGGCCGCAGTGCGCGAGCGCCATGGGGTGGCTGATGACCCGGCGCACCTCGGCGGCGCGCACCCCGGGCATGGCGAGGAGGCAGTAGTGCACGAAGAGGTTGATCTCCTGCGCGACGACCAGGTCGTGGCGCAGGAGCAGGTCGTAGTTGCGCAGCGCGGTGCCCTCCATGGTTGACTCCACGGGGAGGATGGCGCGGTCGACGACGCCCCGGTCCACGGCCGCCAGCGCGTCCGCGAAGGCGCGGCAGGGCACGGTCTCGCACCCCGGGAGCGCCGTCTTGGCCGCGAACTCGCTGTAGGCCCCCGGCGCGCCCTGGTAGGCCACGCGGAGCCCGGTCCCGTCCTGGCCCCCGGGGCCCGTGCTCACCGAGAGGTGGATCCGGTCATGGCCGCCGTTCACGTGGTGCGTCTTCCCGTTGAGGACGCCGGGTGGTACCTTCTTGCCGTGGCCGTTGACGGCGCCCGATTTCTTACCGTCGCCGCCGTTGATCTGTACCTTGCCGTTGGGGGATTTGCTGGCCTTCCCGTTGACGTGCGGGGCGCCGTTGACCCTGGCCGCCGGGACGAAGGACGGCGAGCGCGATGAGGAGTGCCTGCCGCGGTGGGCCTTGGGGAGGAGCAGGTGCTTGGAGAGGTGGAGGGAGGAGGTGTAGGCCATAGATTGCTGGGCGGCCGGGCGAGGAGAGGTGAGGTGAGGTCGCTGGTGGTTGGAGTTGGAGCTAACAAGCGTTGGGAGGGGGAGGTTCTCTACACTTTATACACACATAGACGGCAGCTCCTGGTTTCTTGGTTGGTTTTGCAGCTGATTAGAGCATCTCCAGTCGCGGATTGAGCGTTTGAGAGACGTATTTTGTTCATGCCGCGTTTGAGGGACATCGCTCTCCAGTCGCGTCCCCCAAATGCCTCCCCCAATCAGAAATTCAAATTGTTGCATTCAAAATAGATCGTTCCCGCCGAATCGTCGCGATCAGAGTAGCGGCGATCAAAGTACTGGTCGCGCAATCATATTACAGACCGGTGGTGCATGCTAATTAGAAGAAGGGATTGGGCGACGGCGACGTATCCTGAGTCGACGCAGGCCCGTCGATCACGATGACCTCGTCGCGATCTGCCCGGTGTTGTGCATGCTCTGTCCGCGCTCCGTCGCCGACGCATAGGCCAACGCAGGTGTAGCGATAGAAGACGCGTCGGCCGGCTCTTGCTCCGCGGTTGCTTGCTGCCGCACAGGCCGCCGCGTCGGCCGCCGCCATTTTGGCTTCGATGTCTTCGAGGATCTGGCCTTTGAAGAATTTGTGTGCCGCCCGCGTCCGGGGAGACATTCCCTCTGTCGACGCTCTCAGCAGGGACATGTCGTCCCTGCGTTTCTTGAGCTCCAACTTCTCCTCTTGCCTCTTGAGCAGCTCCGCCCACCTTTCTTCGGCCTTTTTGTCGCGGGAGAGAAAGGTCGAGGAGACGTCGGCGAGGCATTCCGTGATCGATGCCTGCGTCTTCTCACACGACGCGGCCTCGGCCAAGGCGGCCTTGGCAGCCTTGTTGCCAGTAGGACGCCTGCGCCGACGTTGCCGGCGGCGCGTCCGGATCAATGGCGTCCTTCCCCTTGGATAGCGACAGGCGCGTCAACCGCCATTTCTCGTTCCCTTTGAGCTTGCTATAGCAATGCATCAGCGTGAACGACTTATGCCCATCCGAGTTCCTCCGGTAAACCTCCATGGCCCTATCAAACTAACCAAAGGAAGCGGAATCATTTCATCGAACACAATGTAGGCGCTACGGATTATGGAAGAAAGAGTCGTACCGGTTGGGAGACGTCGGCGCCGGCTCGTCGGCTCACGGTCACTAAGTCCTGATGGTATCCATGGAAGGAGTTCACCGACGTCTGGATGATGGCCCATCGCGTCGACATTGCCTTTTGGCTCCTTTTCATTATCACTTTGTTGTAGTCACTCTTGATAAGCTTGCGCTCATCGAACTCGGCCTTGATCCTCGCCCAATACTTCCCGTATTTTTGGTTGGCGGAGATGATGGAGCCTCGTGTGCCCGACGCCTTCTTCTTCTTTTTCTTCTTCGTCCTCACGCCGTCCGCGTCTACCTCCACGAGATCATCGTCACCGGCACCCTCCTCATCCTCTTCCTCGCCGCCCTCGCCGCCCTCTTCGTCCTCTTCGTCGTCCTCCACCTCCTCCTCTTCATCGTCCTCCTCGTCCTCACCCCCGCCCTCTTCCTCAGCACCCTCAGCACCGGTGCCGTCGAATTCGAGCGGCCCCTGCGGCCAGTGAAAGGGTCGCCGTCCGGACCGGGTCCTGGCTCGCGCTGCTCGTACGCCGGTGAGTAGAGGTTGTTGGGGTTGAAGCCGCCATGCGGCAGCGCATCCTGGTAGTGGGGCGACAAGTTAGGCGTCACGCACCCGGGAGTGCCGGAGGGGCCGTCATTGTAGAAGGCGGATGGCGACGGAGAGAACACTCCCGAAACGTACACCGACACGTTCGTATTCCATGGGCTCGCGTTGGTGGCGGCGAGACACCCGTGAAAGGATCGTATGCCGCACCTAGAGGGGGGGGGGTGAATAGGTGCTAACCAATTTTTAGTTCTTTTTCAATTTAAGCTTGACACAATGGTAAATTCTCTAGATATGCAACTAAGTGAATTTACCTATATGACAAGGTAACCAACCTAGCAAGATATAGCTACGCAATATATATAGGAGATGGAATAGGATAGAGGTAACCGAGAGTGGAGCACGCGGAGACACGGAGATGATTCACGTAGTTCCCTTCCTTTGCAAGAAGGTACGTCTACGTTTGGAGGAGTGTGGTTGCTATGAAAGCCAAACCAACGGCCACGAAGGCTTCACTCGGATCTCCTATGGGCAACGCCACGAAGGCCTAGCCCACTTCCACTAAGGGATTTCCTCGAGGCGGAAACCGGGCCTTTACAAGGTTCTTGGGGCACACATCCACAACCGAATTGGAGGCTCCCAAATCGTAACAATACAACAATCAACAACAACAACACATCAACAACAATCAACTAGGGAACCAAAAGGAACACTAGTAAGAGGGCCCTCAAACAAATGAGGGGGAAATGTAAATCGCTTCGGTGAGGATGTAGATCGGTGTCTTCTCCTTCGAATCTCCAAAGATCAAGAGCTTTGGTTGGGGGAGGAAGGAGATCTTGCAAATCTTGTGTTCTTGAGGTGGCTCTAATGGTGGTGAAGACTTGGCAGATTTTGTGCAATGATTGAGCAAGGAGCAAGGTAGAAGAAGGGGGGTATAAATACCCCTCTCCAAAATCCAGCCGTTGTGGCTTCCGGGGGGCCGGTTATAATCCGGCCTAAGTAAGGGCCGGATAATCCGGCCCCCCGGAAAATCCGGCCTCAGGGACAAAACCAGGTAAATATCCGGCCAAATGTCGGCCCTCGTTACGAGTCGCTTTTCTTCGGTCCTTAGCCGATTTCGAGGGGGCCGGATATTTTGGAAATATCCGGCCCGGATAATCCGGCCCTGGGACAAATCCGGGCAAATATCCGGGCAAATGTCCGGCCCCTGTCCAGGGGTATACTGAGCCACAACCCCTTGAGTCCTTAGCCGAAAAATGGGGGCCGAATATTTTGGAAATATCCGGCCTGGTGATCCTGTTACAGCTTCTTTTTGACACGACTAACCACATCCATCACACATATAAAAGTATCTATATAATCCCTGTACCACTCAAACAAACATTAGTGTATCACATGCATTGACATCAAACACACAAAACATAATATGAGATATGTTCTTTCAATCTCCCCCTTTTTGGTGTTTGATGACAATATACGGATTTGCAAGAGAATCACTATAGAGTCAAGCATGATGGCAAAAAACATAGAGGCACTCCCCCTACATGTGTGCATATAAGTAATTTGCATTTGAATACAAATACATAACACATAGGTGCGAGGTGCCTCAACACTAGAGGTATCCAACATGAGCTCTAACAAGAGAGACATAGACATATATGAAGTTGAGATAAGGTGATAGAAATCATACCCATGTGTAGATATATAATACGGAGGTATAGCATCACACACAATATAATAACCTTGATCTCAACTTATGGAAAATCTGAAAACCTTAACAATGTCTCACACCACATAACACATAGTTTGAAACGAAACACAACCAAACCAAATAGTTCAAATAAGAGGGAGCACAAGCAATAAAAGAGTGATAAACGCATATGCTTGTGCCCAACCCATGCAAATCCCCGAGAGAGTTCCTAATAGAACACTTCTCCCCCTTTGGCATCAAGATGCCAAAAAGGGGACAAGCGCGATGCTACTCGCCCCATGGAGATCACTCGGAGCCATCTTCATCGTCGGACCTGAGCACGCCTCTTCTTCTTCTTCTTCATCGGTGTGAGGGCCTCCGGAGAGTTGCGACTGTAGTTGGCCCTCCGAATGCGGTCCTCAAGATCATTCCACGGAACTCGAGAAGAATGCCACCCACCGTAACCTGGGTGAACAGGAGGCCGAGGCGGAGGTCCTTGCCGACCACCGAGCTTATGAAGAATGACCTCCCGAGTATGCTTGAATCTCCGAACGCTCACGGCTGGCTGCATAGTTCTCCTTATGGATCTCAATATTCATGCAAAGAATGTGACGCTGAAACCAACTGAGCTTCTTCACTTGTTTCTTCATGGCAGGAAGATCAGCATGGCGAGCAGGAGCAAAACCACTAGAGCGAGCATCTCCCATAAATGAGTCAGAAGCAGGTGCAGCACGAGGAGCCGGCTTAAGCTTGTAGGCCTTCTTGACAGTGTGCTTTACCAATGGGAACCGGCTCAAGTCTTCATTCATAGACACGGAGTTGTTGATGAGGAGCTGGATATATGGTGCATAATGTATGGTGGTCCGGGAGACCATGGCATCATGAATCTCATGGAAGATGTAGTCCATGACATCAAGAGAGAAGTCACGTTCCTCATTAGGATCACGAGCACACTTAAGACTGAGGTGCATAAGATCCACAAGAGCTCCCCGGAGTGCATCATTGTTTCCACCACTTGGAGCAATGGTGGCTCGAAAGAAACGGAGCAACTGACCGTAGATGGGAAGCAGCCCCGTGGTAGAACCAACTACTCCAGAAGAGGTATAGAGATCAAACAGCACATTTTTATCCGTCTTCTGAGGACCATGGAGGTGACGGCCTCCTCCTTCAGGAAGTCCAAGAATAGAGGCAAACCGGCGCAAGGTTGCCTCACAGTGAGTGGAGCCAGACATCCATTCCATAGTGTGCTCGACATCTTTCACGATGGCCAAAGTAGCAAAGAATTGCTTAACCAACTCTGGACTATAGTCACATTGAATCTTCATCAGATCCTGCAAGCCCATCCTGCCAGTCACCCAGATGGCATCCTCAAAATGATTGTTGACTGCCCGAAGATCCACATCGATAGCCTGCATGGGTCGTAGTTTCTTCATGGGCTCATAAATATCCTTATAGATGAACTCCTGCTCGATGCACCAGAATTTCCTGCCCTTTGTCTCTTCATCCCTTGGGAGGTCTTCATACCAGTTCTTCATACGGAGTGCTGCATAAGTGACAATGTCCATTGTCTTGTAGTTCTGCCTCTGTTCCTTGTTCTTCTGTCTTGAAGAGGTGGACTTGCGGGGAGCATTCGGTGTAAACTCATCACTCGACCGGTCACGCCTTGGGCGTCTCCGACCCCGAGAACCACTACCTGTGAACAGCAAAGATGGAAAGCAAAGAGAAGATAATGCTCATAAGTCATGTATGATACAGTAATGTACTCTAGAAGCATACTATAGGTTGGTACAAGTCTAGACAAGATAGATTGAATCAAAACTGCAGCGGCGATGAAGCTCCAGGCCGGATAATCCGGTGTCCCCGGGGGGGGGGGGCGGATAATCCGGCCTGACCGGATAATCCGGTCTTCGCGGGGGCCAGATAATCCGGCCCTGCGAATCTAGCAGACTTTGCAGTCAAAATCTTGTCTATGACCAGATCGGCCTCATAGCATGCAAGAGGAGTATACTACACATGATTTGGAACAACTAGACACCAAATCCACCAAGAAAATAGCACATACAAATCACAACACCTAGGGTTAGGGATTGTGAGTCATACCCCCATCCATTGGAGAAGCCGCTTGGAGGAGATGAGAGCTAGGGAGGAGGAGCACCCGATCCACCCAAAAACTCCGGAAGGGAGCGGACGGGGCGGCTCCGGCGAGGAGGAGGAGCTCCGGCGATTTGAGGGCAGAGAGAGAGAGGCGCGTGGGGGAACAGGTTCTGGAACCGTTCACCCCGCGGCCTCCCTCTCATAACCCATCGAAACCTGCCCAGGCCGGATAATCCGGCCCTAAGTTAGGGCGGATAATCCGGCCTGGCCGGATTTTCCGGGGCGCCAAGGGGCCGGATTATCCGGTTTTCTGGAAATTCCAGAACACCGGAAATCATGCCTATCTTTAGTTGGTTATTTGCATAAACCCATATGTGATGCGATAATGTATCACGTCTCATATAAGAAGCATATTTACCAATAAGATGGGGCAACCTAGATCATCCGACCGAAAATCCTCAAACTCCAAGATTTTACCAAATCATGACATATGAGCAAGATGGAAATGGCTTATAGATGAGTGTAGGCTTAGGTTTAGAAGACACAAACTGTTAATGGTACATGATCACTCAAGTTTGCAAGATATGAGCAAATAAGGCCAAACTAGAGTGATTTCCCATAAGAACAAGGAGTTGTCAAATAAAACGGCGATAAGATTCAAATAACTCCAACTCTTCACAAAGAAGAGTGCGGTGGCCTAGGCCACCATATATGAGTGTCATGGCATGGCACCGCGAAGATATATCTTGGGTCCAAGCCATTACTCATCATTGAAGCTTACATATCAACATATGATATTAAGAGAATGATTGCTTAATGTTGGCATTATGGGGGGAGGGATAGCTCAATAATTTAAACCGCACTCCCCCTATTTCTATGCCCACATCTAAACCAAATAAAATTTTGAGACAAAGGTGTGTTTGCAAGATGGTCAAGCTATACTCCTTGAATCAATGATATTTAGCTCATTCCTCAAATAAGAGAACCTTGCTTCATCAAGAGGCTTCGTGAATATATCGGCAAGTTGATCTTTGGTAGGAACATAGATAAGCTCAATATCACCACGGGCAACATGATCCCTAATGAAATGATTCCGGATCTCAATATGCTTCGTTCTTGAATGTTGCACCGGATTATAGGCAATCTTGATGGCACTTTCATTGTCACATAATAGAGGCACTTTGTCACAAATGACACCGTATTCCTTTAAAGTTTGCCTCATCCATAACAATTGAGTGCATCCACTTGCGGCGGCAACATATTCGGCTTCGGCGGTGGAGAGAAATATACAATTTTGCTTCTTAGAAGACCAACACACCAAGGACCTACCAAGGAATTGGCAAGCCCCGGAAGTTGATTTCCTATCATCCTTGTCACCCGCCTAATCCGCATCGGTATATCCATTGAGAATAAAACTTGAGCCTTTGGGGTACCAAATACCATATCTTGGGGTATCAACCAAATACCGAAATATTCTTTTGAGAGCCATCATGTGGCTCTCCTTAGGAGAAGCTTGATACCTTGCACACACACCAACACTCAACACTATGTCCAGTCTAGATGCACAAAGGGTAAAGCAAGGATCCAATCATGGAGCGATATACCTTTTGATCCACCTCTTTACCATTGGGATCAAGTGCAAGATAACATTTAGTAACCATAGGAGTGGCTACACCCTTCAACTCGGTCATCTTGAACCTCTTGAGCATGTCTTGGAGATATTTTGCTTGGTTGATGAAGGTTCCTTCCCTCAATTGCTTGATCTCAAAACCAAGGAAGAACTTCATCTCTCCCATCATAGACATCTCGAACCTATCGGTCGTAAGCTTTGAGAATTCATCATTGAAAGCTTTGTTAGTAGAGCCAAAGATAATATCATCAACATATAATTGGCAAACGAAAAGCTCCCCATTAACTCTCTTAGTAAAAAGAGTGGGATCGATTAGCCCAACATCAAACCCACGGTCTACCAATAATTCTTTAAGGTGCTCGCACCAAGCTCTAGGAGCTTGTTTGAGACCATAAAGTGCTTTATCAAGCTTATAGACATGGTTAGGGAAGTTGAGATCCTCAAACCCCGGGGGTTGCTTAACATAAACCTCTTCATGCAAAGGACCATTAAGAAATGCACTTTTCACATCCATTTGTTGTAACTTAAAGTTATGCTGCGATGCATAAGCAAGAAGGATACGGATGGACTCAAGGCGTGCCACGGGAGCATAGGTTTCTCCAAAGTCAATTCCCTCAACTTGAGAGAACCCTTGAGCCACCAATCTTGCCTTGTTCCTCACAAAATTTCCAAACTCATCTTGCTTGTTCTTGAAAATCCATTTAGTGCCTATAACATTGCGCCACCCCTTTGGCTTCTCTACTAAGGTCCATACTTTGTTGCGCTTGAAGTTGTTGAGTTCTTCGTGCATAGCTTCCAACCAATCCGAATCTTCAAGGGCTTCAAATACTTTCTTGGGTTCCACTAAGGAGATATAAGCATGATGATTGCTAAAGTTAGCCAATTGCCTTCTTGTGGAAACCTTTGCCCTTACATCACCAAGGACCTTGTCATGAGTGTGTCCATGAAGTTCAAGGTTCCTATCTCTTCTTGCTAGACGACGGGCCTCGATCTCCTCCTTGGTTCTTCTTGGCCTTGGAGGTGTCACTCGATCAACTTGATCATTTGGGTCCCCGTCTTGACCTTCAACTTGAGCTTCCTCAATTTCTTGAGGTTGCTCATCCTCATGTGCTTGATCTTGAACAATATTCGGAGAATGACAAGAGTTGATTGGATCCAATTGGAGCCATCATGAATGCTTGGTTGATCTTGTCCTTGATCTTGCACACAAGAGGGAGGGTCTTGTTCTTGTTCTTGGGTTGGTGCATCATTTGCTTCACTAGATGGGGTTTGTTGATGTTGAGAAGATGAGGGCTCCACCGTGGTAGAGCATAGTCCTTCCCGAGACGCCACACCGTGTCCCTCAATGGGGCGGAAAAATCCCACACCATTCTTACTATGGCATCTTGAGGTATTTCATCACCTGCACAAACATCAACTTGCCCCACTTGGGAGCCATCATTTTCTTCGAACTTCACACTACAAGATTCAATGATAATCTTGGAAGATATATCAAAGATTCTATAAGTGTGAGATTCGGCACCGTAACCAACAAATATACCCTCCAAAGCTTTAGGAGCAAATTTAGATAAACGGACTCCTTTGATTTTGTAGAAACACTTACACCGAACACCTTGAAGTATGAGATATTAGGCTTGTTCCCGGTGAGTATTTCATATGGAGTCTTGTTCAAGCCCTTGCGGAGATAGAGCCGGTTAGAGGAGTGGCAAGCGGTGGAGATGGCTTCGGCCCAAAAGTTATAGCGGGATTTATACTCCGCCATCATAGATCTTGCCATATCCATAAGAGTCCGGTTCTTCCTCTCCGCAACACCATTTTGTTGAGGGGTGTAAGCAGCGGAATATTGATGACGAATCCCCTCATCACTAAGAAAATCATTGAGTGTATAGTTCTTGAACTCGGAGCCGTTGTCACTTCTTATTGCCATAATGAGGAGGTTGTGTTGGCGTTTCACCTCGGTAGCAAAGTCAATGAATATTTGTTGAGTCTCATCTTTCGTCTTGAGAAAGAAGACCAAAGTGTATCTTGAGTAGTCATCAACAATGACCAAGCAATGTTTCTTCGCACCAAGACTTGCATGAGCGACGGGACCAAAGAGATCCACATGAAGGAGATCCAAGATCCTCTTGGAAGAGATGATAGTCTTTCTTGGATGCGGAGAGTCATGCATTTTGCCTTCAACACAAGCCCTACAAACACGATCTTTGGCAAAAGACACATTTTCCATTAGTCCCACAATATGGTTCCCCTTGTGAAGACTTTGCAAAGTTCTCATGTTGACATGGGCCAAGCGGCGATGCCACAACCAACCCACATCCGCTTTTCCGAATAGGCACATCGCACTTGACGTGGTTTTCCCCGAAAAGTCCACCACATACATGTTGTGTTCGCGATACCCAACGAAAGCGACTTTTAGAGTCTTGCTCCACAAGAGGACCACAATATCATTTTCAATAAAGACGGCGAAACCCATCTTGCCAAGGGCGGAAACGGAAAGTAAATTGTAACCAAGGGTTTTGACAAGCATGACATCCACAAGAGTAATGTTGTGTGCAACCACAACCTTGCCAAAACCCAATACCTCGGATGTAGAATTATCGCCAAAGGAGACGGTGATATTGTTTATGTTATACCTCAACTCCTTGACGAGGTTCTTGCCGCCGGTCATATGACTTGTACATCCACTATCAAGTACCCATTTTGAACCTCCGACGGCATAGTCCTACATGAGATCAGTTCTTGGATTTAGGTACCCATTTCTCAATGGGTCCTCTTTTGTTAGCAACAAGGGTCTTTGGGACCCAAATAGACCAAGCAACATAACCATCATATGGGCCAACATATTTAGCATAAACATCACCATAATAATCTTTAAACAAAACATAGTGAGGGTTAGCAATTCCCGCATCATCATCATTTATGGTTTTGCCCTTGGAGGCTTCACCATTAGTGATGGATTTCTTCTTCTCTTGTGCGGGCTTGGCCTTTTGCTTGTTTGCCTTGGCATTATAGCCAAGGCCCTCCTTCCCATTGTTAGATCTTTGCTTACTCAAAAGATCATCCAAGGAAAGTTTACTTTGGGGAGATGAGGCCTTAGCAAGTTCATCCTTCAACCTAGCATTTTCCTCAATAATATTTGCATGATCACATGAAGGAGTAGAGGTGCTAGGTATGTCATATGAAGCGAGCCTAATTTGAAGTTGCTCATAAGACTTGGAGAGGAGAGAGTATTCACTCTTCAAGGCTTTGTGTGCCTTGTCTAGTTCATCTAGATCTTTCACAAGTTTCTCATGATCAACACCAAATTTGGCCTTTTCCTTTGAAATCACTTTAGTCTTAGCTCTAACAAGATCTCTAGCTTTAGTGAGCTTGTTAATTTTATCTTGAGGCTCTTCAAGATTTTCTAGCCTCTCTTCAAGAGAAGCTATAGTTTCTTGACTTTCCTCAAGAGCATTTTTAAGAGCATGTATTTCAAGAGAGTCTTCTCTCTCTATTTGGCATTTTTTCTCAAGAGTACCATTTAGTTGAGCCATACGAACCATGAGATTTGAAACATGCTTTTTAGTATTACCTTGTAGGTTAAGAATGAAATCATCAAACTCTAGCATTTCTTGTTTCACTTTTAGACTAGCAAGATCAACCCCTGGATCATTTGAAATGTTAGGCTTAGAGGGGTTAGGAGATGATACCTCGGAAGATTTAGCCATGAGGCAACTTTCTTCCTCCACACGAATGACCTCATTGGGAGATTCACTTGTTGATGAAGAGTTAGAGGAGAGAGATGCAAGGGCAACCAAACCATTTGAGGTTGCATCTTCTTCATCATCAACATCATCATCTCCGGAGGTATACTCTTCTTGAGTTGATAGCACAATAGATGTGTCCAAGGAGGACCTTGCCATGAAGCAAGGTGCATTCTTGATTTGAGGATTCTCATTGGGGGATTCAAAGAGAGATGAAGAGGGAAAGTTGGTAGTGACAATGGCGGCCACTTCCTTTGAGCTTTCTTCTTCTTCATCACTACAACTTTCAACTTCATCGGAAGAATATTCTTCCTTAGTCACTAGCACAATCCTTGAGGGCCTCTTGCCCTTCTTGCTCTTGTTGTAGAATTTTTTGTTGGGGGGCTTTGAATACTTGCCCTTTGAGTCTTTGCTCTTGTCCTTGGGGATGAACCTTCCATCATGAGTCTCCGTATTCTCATAGGGGCACTCGGCAATGAAATGGCGCTTGTCATCACAATTGTAGCAAGATCTTGTCCTTGGGCCCGAACTTGTGAACCCCCTTGAGTTGTTTCTCTTGATGTTGTCTTCCTTGGCCTTGGATGGATCAACCCAAAAGGTGTTAGCATGGAATGCCATGTGGTCATGGTAGTGGTGTTCCAAGTCTTCCGGATAGGACATACTCCAAGATGCCCTATAATATTCTTGAGGAATCACTTCTTCCACGGAGTTGACCACTAAGGCAAGGTTGGACCCTTTTGACATCCCAAGAGCTCGATTGCGAGAATCATGAGAGTTTTGCTCAAGCACCTTGAGAGCTTGCATCTCGTGCACGACTTGTTGAGAAGTTAGAGAGGGATAGCATTCTCTACCGACAAGAGTCTTGACATCAATGGGTTCAAACGGCATCATGCATTCAATGTACTTCTCCTTGATCCAAGAGTCATTGATGTGGGAGGCACCAACAAGCCGGAAGGAATCGGCAACGGTGAGAAGTCTTCCATACATGACTTCATGATCTTCATCCGGTAGCCTCATGAAACCTTCGGCTTTATTCCGAAGAGCATTATACTTGTTCCTTCTCGTGCTCTCACTTCCAATGCAACTAGCGGCCAAACCATCCCAAGCTTCCTTGGCGGTGGTGTAATTCCGAACACGAGACAAATCCTTTGTCCCCACACTAGTTTGAATCATGTGCAAGGCGGTGTTGTTGAGTTGACTATCAACCGCTTCTCTTCTAGTCAACTTGTCGGGGTTGTAGGGCTTGAAGCCTTCCACGATGATTCTCCAAAGTTCATTGGAGGCACTGCGAACATGAGAGCTAAACTCAAATTGCCAAGTATCGAAATTATCAACGGAAAACTTAGGTGGGTCGCCCCGAATGTTCATATGGGGAAGGGGAACTGGTATATCGGGAGATAGAAAAGGTGGAGGTACTTGATTGTAGCTCTCACCTCCACTAGTTCCCCTAGGAGATGCAATTGGAGATTTGATAGTGTTTAAGTTATCACCTTCCACGGGTTTGGTAGAGGAGGGTAATGCCGAAGCATCTCCCTCTTCTAACGCACCCGGTGTCCTTAACCTCTACGATGGGAGCCTTGGGAGGGACCGGAGTCAAAAGCTCGGAAATCATCTTTTTCATGCTTTCCATTTGAGCTTCCATGGAGGACTTCAACGAATTGAAGTCATCCATGGAGACCATCTTAGCGGCCTCTACCGGAGGCTCCTCGTCCGACATACTCTTAGGCGGTTAAGCCCGAAATAAGAGCCGAGGCTCTGATACCAATTGAAAGGATCGTATGCCGCACCTAGAGGGGGGGTGAATAGGTGCTAACCAATTTTTAGTTCTTTTTCAATTTAGGCTTGACACAAAGGTAAATTCTCTAGATATGCAACTAAGTGAATTTACCTATATGACAAGGTAACCAACCTAGCAAGATATAGCTACGCAATATATATAGGAGATGGAATAGGATAGAGGTAACCGAGAGTGGAGCACGCGGAGACACGGAGATGATTCCCGTAGTTCCCTTCCTTTGCAAGAAGGTACGTCTACGTTTGGAGGAGTGTGGTTGCTACGAAAGCCAAACCAACAGCCACGAAGGCTTCACTCGGATCTCCTATGGGCAACGCCACGAAGGCCTAGCCCACTTCCACTAAGGGATTTCCTCGAGGCGGAAACCGGGCCTTTACAAGGTTCTTGGGGCACACATCCACAACCGAATTGGAGGCTCCCAAATCTGTAACAATACAACAATCAACAACAACAACACATCAACAACAATCAACTAGGGAACCAAAAGGAACACTAGCAAGAGGGCCCTCAAACAAATGAGGGGGAAATGTAAATCGCTTCGTGAGGATGTAGATCGGTGTCTTCTCCTTCGAATCTCCAAAGATCAAGAGCTTTGGTTGGGGGAGGAAGGAGATCTTGCAAATCTTGTGTTCTTGAGGTGGCTCTAATGGTGGTGAAGACTTGGCAGATTTTGTGCAATGATTGAGCAAGGAGCAAGGTAGAAGAAGGGGGTATAAATACCCCTCTCCAAAATCCAGCCGTTGTGGCTTCCGGGGGGCCGGATAATCCGTCCTAAGTAAGGGCCGGATAATCCCCCCCCCCCCGGAAAATCCGGCCTCAGGGACAAAACCAGGTAAATATCCGGCCAAATGTCCGGCCCCTGTTCTGAGCTGCTTTTCTTCTGGTCCTTAGCCGATTTCGAGGGGCCCGGATATTTTGGAAATATCCGGCCCTGGGACAAATCCGGGCAAATATCCGGGCAAATGTCCGGCCCCTGTCTAGGGGTATACTGAGCCACAACCCCTTGAGTCCTTAGCCAAAAAATGGGGGCCGGATATTTTGGAAATATCCGGCCCGGATTATCCGGCCTGGTGATCCTGTTACAGCTTCTTTTTGACACGACTAACCACATCCATCACAATTCACACATATAAAAGTATCTATATAATCCCTGTACCACTCAAACAAACATTAGTGTATCACATGCATTGACATCAAACACACAAAGCATAATATGAGAGATGTTCTTTCAACCCGGCCATTATGTCTTTGCTGCTGGCGCGCCGCCAGAGCCTTCTTCTCCTGCTCCGCCGCCCTCCATCCTTTCCGCTCCGCCGTCGCCATCCTCCGGCGTAGACAATCTTGCTGCCATTGATCTTCGGTCCATCCTTCCGGCTTCTTCTTCGGAGCCGGCGCCTTCCGCGGCTTCGCGAACGGTGCTTTCGCCCTTTCGTCGCATTGCCCGGCGGCTTCTTGGCCGCTTTCTTGGCCATCTTTTTGGGGGCTGTCGGCGGCGCCATGGAATGGAGAGAGGGTAGCGGTGGCGGGTGGACGGCGGGAGGGAGAAACAAATCGGCGGGATAGGAGAAATGAATCGGTGGCGGGATATGTGTTGGGAGGCCAGAAATGCGCGGCGGGATAGGCGCGATATTGCGGGAGGGGTGGGATTTGGCGGGAGTGGGAGACGAATTTTCACTGAGCCGCTGACGCGTCGGGCCCGCGTCGCTTCGCCTTGCTTTTCGTTGTGTCCGGCGTGCCCGTAGCGTCCCCTGTGGGACGGGGACGGGCTCGGGGCGCCAGACACTGTATCGGGGCGCGCCGGACAAAATTCGGGTTTGCGGAACACGGCTGGAACAGTTTTTTGATCCGGCGCGCCCCAAATTGCTTTGGGAGACGCTTTGGGGGACGCGACTGGAGATGCTCTTAACCCATAGTATCTTCGGGTCAGTTTGGTCACTCACATCCGTTTTTTTTCTTTCCTTTTGGTTGGCTAGATGCTGTAAAAAAGGGAAGCGAGGTCACACCGTTGGAGATGTCCTTAACCCATAGTATATTGGATCAGTTTGGTCACTCGCATCGGTTTTTTCTTGTTTTCCCTCTTGGTCAGCTAGATATTGCATTAGGTAAACATGCATTGGGCCTGAATGCCACCATAGTTTCATGTACTGTAATATGAGGGCACCATTTTTATTACTAACATTGTTTGGTTGGCGATAATTTGGATTATTGGGCTGAACTGATGCGACACACTATGTTTGGAAGCCCGCATAAGACTCAATATGGCCACCTTGCACCTTTATGTGGTGAACTTACTATCTATTAATTCAGGACTTAGAGTCTTACATGCGATTACACACGATTAGAATAACAATAAATACATGATCCAAATCACCCGATGATGATGAAGTCCTTGAGCCTACAACCGCCATGAGATTCGATTTTGGAGGAACGTAGTAGTTGCTAGGCAGTTGCAACAAGAACTTAGAGTAAGCTTTTTTGCCTCCTTTTCTAATCTTATATCCTTCGTGGAGGCTGTGCTGATAACTTGCCACTTGTGGTTGCCGTCCCCCATGATTTTTAGACTCATGGAAGCGCCTCATAGTACACCATGTACAACTTTATTTCTACCAAGACAGAAAATATGAAACATAAGAAATATACGTGTGCAAATAAAGTTCATAAGAAAGGTATTCAACATTAGAAATATACATATGCATGATCATATAGGTAAAAACATCACATCAAAAGAGGGTGTATACTACCACTGCAAGTTCAACATCATGTGAGTTACTATATACCGCCACATAATTGTTGACGTCAGAAACCCACTGGCGGGCAGAGACGGGCAACACCGTAGAGCCGGGAACAACTAGGGCTGCGGCTGGCCCTAGTCCCTCTGAGCGACGGCCA
>NC_061511.1:153023286-153070818 GCF_022539505.1 Lolium rigidum
TGTCATTTCCAAAACCAGGGGGCATGTGTTATCACCGGAATTTGACCGGATCGAGAGGTGGGCCGCGATTAAAGATGGGCTTGAAGAATATACCTGGAAGAAATACATGAATCGGCCTTGTATACAAAGTTTGGGCTAGTTTGCCCGTGTATCTGTAAATATAGTAGGATACGTGTCGGTTAGATAGAGTTTGGCTTGTGCACGGTTGGGATTATTCCTACGTTAGAAAGTCTATGGACTATAAATATGTATCTAGGGTTTCTGAAATAAACAACAATCACGTTCACCACAAACCAATCTAGGCGCATCGCTGATGTGTGTAATTGACACGTCCGTTGGGAACCCCAAGAGGAAGGTGTGATGCGCACAGCGGCAAGTTTCCCTCAGTAAGAAACCAAGGTTTAATCGAACCAGTAGGAGTCAAGAAGCACGTTGAAGGTTGATGGTGGCGGGATGTAGTGCGGCGCAACACCAGAGATTCCGGCGCCAACGTGGAACCTGCACAAAGGCAACCAAAGTACTTTGCCCCAACGAAACAGTGAGGTTGTCAATCTCACCGGCTTGCTGTAACAAAGGGTTAACCGTATTGTGTGGAAGATGATTGTTTGCAAGAAAACAGTAACACAAGTATTGCAAGCAGATTTGTATTTCAGTATAAAAGAATGGACCGGGGTCCACAGTTCACTAGAGGTGTCTCTCCCATAAAATAAAAGCATGTTGGGTGAACAAATTACAGTCGGGCAATTGACAAATAGAGAGGGCATAACAATGCACATACATGTCATGATAAATATAGTGAGATTTAATTGGGCATTACGACAAAGTACATAGACCGCTATCCAGCATGCATCTATGCCTAAAAAGTCCACCTTCAGGTTATCGTCCGAACCCCTTCCAGTATTAAGTTGCAAAACAACAGACAATTGCATTAAGTATGGTGCGTAATGTAATCAATAACTACATCCTTAGACATAGCATCAATGTTTTATCCCTAGTGGCAACAGCACATCCACAACCTTAGAACTTTCTGTCACTGTCCCGGATTCAATGGAGGCATGAACCCACTATCGAGCATAAATACTCCCTCTTGGAGTTAAGAGCAAAAACTTGGCCAGAGCCTCTACTAATAACGGAGAGCATGCAAGATCATAAACAACACATAGGTAATAACTTGATAATTAACATAACATAGTATTCTCTATCCATCGGATCCCGACAAACACAACATATAGTATTACGGATAGATGATCTTGATCATGTTAGGCAGCTCACAAGATCCAACAATGAAGCACAATGAGGAGAAGACAACCATCTAGCTACCGCTATGGACCCATAGTCCAGGGGTGAACTACTCACTCATCACTCCGGAGGCGACCATGGCGGTGAAGAGTCCTCCGGGAGATGAATCCCCTCTCCGGCAGGGTGCCGGAGGAGATCTCCGTAATCCCCCGAGATGGGATTGGCGGCGGCGTCTCGGTAAGGTTTTCCGTATCGTGGCTCTCGGCATCGGGGGTTTCGCGACGGAGGCTTTAAGTAGGCGGAAGGGCAACGCGGGGGCCACACGAGGGCCCCACACCATAGGTCGGCGTGGCCGGGGCCGGGCCGCGCCGCCCTAGTGTGGCGGCGCCTCGTGGCCCCACTTCGACTCCCCTTCGGTCTTCCGGAAGCTTCGTGGCAAAATAGGACCCCGGGCGTTGATTTCGTCCAATTCCGAGAATATTTCGTTACTAGGATTTCTGAAACCAAAAACAGCGAGAAAATAGCAACCGGCTCTTCGGCATCTTGTTAATAGGTTAGTTCCGAAAATGCACGAATATGACATAAAGTGTGCATAAAACATGTAGATATCATCAATAATGTGGCATGGAACATAAGAAATTATCGATACGTTGGAGACGTATCGGCATCCCCAAGCTTAGTTCTCGCTCGTCCCGAGCAGGTAAAACGATAACAAAGATAATTTCTGAAGTGACATGCCATCATAACCTTGATCATACTATTTGTAAACATATGTAATGAATGCAGCGATCAAAACAATGGTAATGACATGAGTAAACAAGTGAATCATAAAGCAAAGACTTTTCATGAATAGTACTTCAAGACAAGCATCAATAAGTCTTGCATATGAGTTAACTCATAAAGAAATAAATCAAAGTAAAGGTATTGAAGCAACACAAAGGAAGATTAAGTTTCAGCGGTTGCTTTCAACTTGTAACATGTATATCTCATGGATAATTGCAAGTATGCAAGTATGTAGGAATCAATGCACAGTTCACACAAGTGTTTGCTTCTTGAGGTGGAGAGAGATAGGTGAACTGACTCAACATAAAAGTAAAAAGAATGGTCCTTCAAAGAGGAAAGCATCGATTGCTATATTTGTGCTAGAGCTTTTATTTTGAAAACATGAAACAATTTTGTCAACGGTAGTAATAAAGCATATGAGTTATGTAAATTATATCTTACAAGTTGCAAGCCTCATGCATAGTATACTAATAGTGCCCGCACCTTGTCCTAATTAGCTTGGACTACCGGATCATCGCAATACACATGTTTTAACCAAGTGTCACAATGGGGTACCTCCATGCCGCCTGTACAAAGGTCTAAGGAGAAAGCTCGCATTTTGGATTTCTCGCTTTTGATTATTCTCAACTTAGACATCCATACCGGGACAACATGGACAACAGATAATGGACTCCTCTTTAATGCATAAGCATGTGGCAACAATTATTATTCTCATATGAGATTGAGGATATATGTCCAAAACTGAAACTTCCACCATGAATCATGGCTTTAGTTAGCGGCCCAATGTTCTTCTCTAACAATATGTATGCTCCAACCATTAAGGTGGTAGATCTCTCTTACTTCAGACAAGACGGACATGCATAGCAACTCACATGATATTCAACAAAGAATAGTTGATGGCGTCCCCGAAACATGGTTATCGCACAACAAGCAACTTAATAAGAGATAAAGTGCATAAGTACATATTCAATACCACAATAGTTTTTAAGCTATTTGTCCCATGAGCTATATATTGTAAAGGTGAATGATGGAAATTTAAAGGTAGCACTCAAGCAATTTACTTTGGAATGGCGGAGAAATACCATGTAGTAGGTAGGTATGGTGGACACAAATGGCATAGTGGTTGGCTCAAGGATTTTGGATGAATGACAAGTATTCCCTCTCGATACAAGGTTTAGTTTAGCAAGGTTATTTGAAAAAAACACAAGGATGAACGGTGCAGCAAAACTCACATAAAATACATATTGTAAACATTATAAGACTCTACACCGTCTTCCTTGTTGTTCAAAACTCAATACTAGAAAATTATCTAGACTTTAGAGAGACCAAATATGCAAACCAAATTAGCAAGCTCTAGGTGTTTCTTCATTAATGGGTGCAAAGTATATGATGCAAGAGCTTAAACATGAGCACAACAATTGCCAAGTATCAAATTATCCAAGACATTTTAGAATTACTACATGTAGCATTTTCCAATTCCAACCATATAACAATTTAACGAAGAAGAAACTTCGCCATGAATACTATGAGTAAAGCCTAAGGACATACTTGTCCATATGCTACAGAGGAGCGTGTCTCTCTCCCATACAGTGAATGCTAGGATCCATTTTATTCAAACAAGACAAAAACAAAAACAAACAGACGCTCCAAGCAAAGCACATAAGATGTGACGGAATAAAAATATAGTTTCAGGGGAGGAACCTGATAATGTTGTCGATGAAGAAGGGGATGCCTTGGGCATCCCCAAGCTTAGACGCTTGAGTCTTCTTAAAATATGCAGGGGTGAACCACCGGGGCATCCCCAAGCTTAGAGCTTTCACTCTCCTTGATCATATTGTATCATACTTCTCTCTTGATCCTTGAAAACTTCCTCCACACCAAACTCGAAACAACTCATTAGAGGGTTAGTGCACAATAAAAATTAACATGTTCAGAGGTGACACAATCATTCTTAACACTTCTGGACATTGCATAAAGCTACTGGACATTAATGGATCAAAGAAGTTCATCCAACATAGCAAAAGAGGCAATGTGAAATAAAAGGCAGAATCTGTCAAAACAGAACAGTCCGTAAAGATGGATTTTATTGAGGCACCAGACTTGCTCAAATGAAAATACCCAAATTGAATGAAAGTTGCGTACATATCTGAGGATCACTCACGTAAATTGGCTTAATTTTCTGAGTTACCTACAGAGAATTAGACCCAGATTCGTGACAGCCAAGAAATCTGTTTCTGCGCAGTAATCCAAATCTAGTATTCACTTTACTATCAAAGGCTTTACTTGGCACAACAAAACACAAAACTAAGATAAGGAGAGGTTGCTACAGTAGTAAACAACTTCCAAGACTCAAATATAAAACAAAGTGCTGTAGTAAAGACATGGGTTGTCTCCCATAAGCGCTTTTCTTTAATGCCTTTCAGCTAGGCGCAGAAAGTGCATATCAAGTAACATCAAGAGAAGAAGCATAAACATCATAATTTGTTCTAATAATAGAATCATAAGGTAACTTCATTCTCTTTCTAGGGAAGTGTTCCATACCTTTCTTGAGAGGAAATTGATATTTAATATTACCTTCCTTCATATCAATAGTAGCACCAACGGTTCGAAGAAAAGGTCTTCCCAATATAATGGGGCAAGATGCATTGCATTCAATATCCAAGACAACAAAATCAACGGGGACAAGGTTATTGTTAACCATAATATGAACATTATCAACTCTCCCCAAAGGGTTCTTCTTAGCATTATCAGCGAGATTAACATCCAAATAACAATTTTTCAATGGCGGCAAGTCAAGCATATCATAGACTTTCTTAGGCATAACAGAAATACTTGCACCAAGATCACATAAAGCATTACAATCAAAATCATTGACCCTCATTTTAATGATGGGCTCCCAATCATCTTCTAGCTTTCTAGGAATAGAAGTTTCAAGTTTTAGTTTCTCTTCTCTAGCTTTTATGAGAGCATTTGTAATATGTTTTGTGAAAGCCAAATTTACAGCGCTAGCATTGGGACTCTTAGCAAGTTTTTGTAAGAACTTTATAACTTCAGAGATGTGACAATCATCAAAATCTAAATCATTACAATCTAAAGCAATGGGATTATCATCCCCAAGGTTGGAAAAAAATTTAGCAGTTTTATCACAGGCAGGTTTCAAGCAGCTTTAGCAGTTTCAGGTAATTTTGCGCGCTTTGCACTAGGAGTAGAAACATTGCCAACACCAATTATTTTACCATTAATAGTAGGAGGTGCAGCAACATGTGAATCATTAGCTTTGCTAGTGGTGGTAATAGTCCAAACTTTAGCTACATTTTTCTCTTTAGCTAGTTTTTCATTTTCTTCTCTATCCCACCTAGCACGCAGCTTCAGCCATTAATCTTATATTCTCATTAATTCTAACTTGGATGACATTTGCTGTAGTAACAATTTTATTTTCAATATCCCTATTAGGCATAACTTTTGATTTCAAAAGATCAACATCAGAGGCAAGACTATCAACCTTAGAAGCGAGAGTATCAATTTTATTGAGCTTTTCCTCAACAGATTTGTTAAAGGCAGTTTGTGTACTAATAGATTCTTTAAGCATAGCTTCAAGTCCAGGGGGTGTATTCCTATTATTATTGTAAGAATTCCCATAAGAATTAGCATAACCGTTACCATTATTATAAGGATATGGCCTATACTTATTACTAGAATTGTTCCGATAAGCATTGTTGTTGAAATTACTATTTTTAATGAAGTTTACATCAACATGTTCTTCTTGGGCAACCAATGAAGCTAACGGAACATTATTAGGATCAACATTAGTCCTATCATTCACAAGCATAGACATAATAGCATCAATCTTATCATTCAAGGAAGAGGATTCTTCAACAGAATTTACGTTCTTACCTTGTGGAGCTCTTTCCGTGTGCCATTCAGAGTAATTAATCATCATATTATCAAGGAGCTTTGTAGCCGCCCCCAAGGTGATAGACATAAAGGTACCTCCAGCAGCTGAATCCAATAAATTCCGCGAAGAAAAATTTAGTCCTGCATAGAAGGTTTGAATGATCATCCAAGTAGTCAGTCCATGGGTTGGGCAATTTTTAACCAAAGATTTCATTCTTTCCCAAGCTTGAGCAACATGTTCATTATCCAATTGTTTAAAATTCATTATGCTACTTCTCAAAGATATAATTTTAGCAGGGGATAATATCTACCAATAAAAGCATCCTTGCATTTAGTCCAGGAATCAATACTATTCTTAGGCAGAGATAGCAACCAATCTTTAGCTCTTCCTCTTAATGAGAAAGGAAACAATTTTAATTTAATAATATCACCATCTACATCCTTATACTTTTGCATTTCACATAGTTCAACAAAATTATTAAGATGGGCAGCAGCATCATCAGAACTAACACCTGAAAATTGCTCTCGCATAACAAGATTCAAGAAAGCAGGTTTGATTTCAAAGAATTCTGCTTGTAGTAGCAGGTGGAGCAATAGGTGTGCATAGGAAATCATTATTATTTGTGGTTGTGAAGTCACACAACTTAGTATTTTCAGGGGTGGCCATTTTAGCAGTAGTAAATAAAGCAAACTAGATAAAGTAAATGCAAGTAACTAATTTTTTTGTGTTTTTAATATAGAGTGCAAGACAGTAAATAAAGTAAAGCTAGCAACTAATTTTTTTGTGTTTTGATATAATGCAGCAAACAAAGTAGTAAATAAAATAAAGCAAGACAAAAACAAAGTAAAGAGATTGGGAAGTGGAGACTCCCCTTGCAGCGTGTCTTGATCTCCCGGCAACGGCGCCGAAATTTGCTTGATGCGTGTAATTGACACGTCCGTTGGGAACCCCAAGAGGAAGGTGTGATGCGCACAGCGGCAAGTTTCCTCGCAAGAAACCAAGGTTTAATCGAACCAGTAGGAGTCAAGAAGCACGTTGAAGGTTGATGGCGGCGGGATGTAGTGCGGCGCAACACCGCAGATTCCGGCGCCAACGTGGAACCTGCACAACACAACCAAAGTACTTTGCCCCAACGAAACAGTGAGGTTGTCAATTTCACCGGCTTGCTGTAACAAAGGGTTAACCGTATTGTGTGGAAGATGATTGTTTGCAAGAAAACAGTAACGCAAGTATTGCAGCAGATTTGTATTTCAGTATAAAAGAATGGACCGGGGTCCACAGTTCACTAGAGGTGTCTCTCCCATAAAATAAAAGCATGTTGGGTGAACAAATTACAGTCGGGCAATTGACAAATAGAGAGGGCATAACAATGCACATACATGTCATGATAAATATAGTGAGATTTAATTGGGCATTACGACAAAGTACATAGACCGCTATCCAGCATGCATCTATGCCTAAAAAGTCCACCTTCAGGTTATCGTCCTAACCCCTTCCAAGTATTAAGTTGCAAAACAACAGACAATTGCATTAAGTATGGTGCGTAATGTAATCAATAACTACATCCTTAGACATAGCATCAATGTTTTATCCCTAGTGGCAACAGCATATCCACAACCTTAGAACTTTCTGTCACTGTCCCAGATTCAATGGGGGCATGAACCCACTATCGAGCATAAATACTCCCTCTTGGAGTTAAGAGCAAAAACTTGGCCAGAGCCTCTACTAATAATGGAGAGCATGCAAGATCATAAACAACACATAGGTAATAACTTGATAATTAACATAACATAGTATTCTCTATCCATCGGATCCCGACAAACACAACATATAGTATTACGGATAGATGATCTTGATCATGTTAGGCAGCTCACAAGATCCAACAATGAAGCACAATGAGGAGAAGACAACCATCTAGCTACTGCTATGGACCCATAGTCCAGGGGTGAACTACTCACTCATCACTCCGGAGGCGACCATGGCGGTGAAGAGTCCTCCGGGAGATGAATCCCTCTCCGGCAGGGTGCCGGAGGAGATCTCCGTAATCCCCCGAGATGGGATTGGCGGCGGCGGCGTCTCGCATAGGTTTTCCGTATCGTGGCTCTCGGCATCGGGGGTTTCGCGACGGAGGCTTTAAGTAGGCGGAAGGGCAACGCGGGGGCCACACGAGGGCCCCACACCATAGGTCGGCGCGGCCGGGGCTCGGGCCGCGCCGCCCTAGTGTGGCGGCGCCTCGTGGCCCCACTTCGACTCCCCTTCGGTCTTCCGGAAGCTTCGTGGCAAAATAGGACCCCGGGTGTTGATTTCGTCCAATTCGAGAATATTTCGTTACTAGGATTTCTGAAACCAAAAACAGCAGAAAACAACAACTGGCTCTTCGGCATCTTGTTAATAGGTTAGTTCCAGAAAATGCACGAATATGACATAAAGTGTGCATAAAACATGTAGATATCATCAATAATGTGGCATGGAACATAAGAAATTATCGATACATTGGAGACGTATCAATCGCCAACTCCCTTGTCTCGAGGGTTTCTTCCGGGTAAGCATCATGCTGCCTAGATCGCATCTTGCGATCTAGGCAGTACAAGTTTATTCGCTGTTCATGCGTTGCTCGTGCTGAAGCTTTGTTGATGGCGAGCAACGTAGTTATCATAGATGTGTTAGGGTTAGCATTGTTTCATCGTATCATATGCTTTCGTCCGTGCAACCCCTAGACGTCTAGCCGCCCTTACACCTATCTTAGGTGTAAGGGAGGCACCTCGCTTGACCATTATTTAGTAGATTCGATCCGTTATGATTGCTCCTTGTTCTTCAAGGATTAGTTTAATATTTGCATAGTTAGGCCTTACAAACGGGTTGAAGGATCCAGTGGCACGTAGGGTGTAGTTTGCTAGCCCTAGACAAGATGTTCCGGGATCAACTTCATGTTGGTTTTAGGCCTTGTGTAGGGTCGGTTTATGATCACCGTGCGTGGCCGCCGGTGCTCAATCACGCGTAGGATGTTCCGATTATGTGGTGAAAACCCTAAATCGTAGTAGGTCGTTTTAGCTTTGTATTGATCAAGCAGGACCACCATGTGATCGTACACCTCGTACGAATCATGGGTGGATCGGCTCCTTGAGCCGATTCACAGGACAACCTGAGAGCCGATCGAGGCTCGTATTTAATGTTTACGTGTATGTCGTACGCGAGAACTAAGCGAGACAAATCCATCACCTTCCTGACCATGTATAGGTCAGGTGGCACGCCCTTGCATCAGCATCGGACGTGCGTGCCGAGTCTTTGCAGGCCGTCGCTCGAGAGACCAGGGCCAGCCGCAGTCCTGGGAGCATCCCGGCTCTACTGTGTTGCCCGTCGCTGCTCGCCGGTGGGTTTCTGACCGCAACAGCGGGTTCTAGAAGGAATTGACGAGCGTGTCGTTGTCTCCCCGAGCAAAATAATGGATGTAAAGCTAGGAAAGCGCGATGGTAGGGAAGATATTATTGTCCCGATGGAGCTCGTGATGGAAGCTCGATCACATGCTTCCAATGGAGTGCGTTGGTGTGTTGTTGCTACATCACGATCGTTAGACACTAGGGCCTTTTGTGGCATCCGTAGATCGTAACGGCCGGGAACAGACGCATGTGGCAAGCATGCTAGGAGCAGGATCATTTGGCTTTGGTTGCACAGAATTAGTTTGAGGTACAAGCAAAAGGCCACCACACGTCCTGCACATGCGTATGTTGCTCCATCTACCAATATCGGTTCGTACTTGCACCTGAATTCTGAAGTGACTTCGAAGCCAGAGCATCTCCGCCGGCATCCCGTCAGATTGCCCCGCTAATTTTTGACGGTAGGCTCAAGACGAGTCCGATTTTAACTTAATGAAACCACACAACAGTTGAGTACAAGTTCAACAACCAACATGCCCCACGAGCACACACAAACAGAAGTCGCACGACAGTAGAAATAGCTAGACATCATAAACACGAACGTGTCCCAACACATCGACCAAAGCAGCAACGACACCAATCAATCTTCCGGGCCCGATCTCACGGTGGTATGAAGCGTGTGCATTATGCGTATCGACTGCTCTAGCGCCTCCCGGTCCTGTCTCTGACCAGATGCTTCCACGCCTGTAGATATATAAACAATTTGTATACTCCATAAGCAAGTTGCGATGGGAAAGATCCCTCAAGCGTGGATTTGTTCATCATGTTCCACAATGCCCAGAGGAGGGAAGCACAACAGGTTCAGAGGACCCTCTTGGTTTGGCCAACGCAGCGATGCAAAAAATCTAAAGACATCAGCAAAACACGAGGGTTCCAGGAGCATCCCAACAGTTCTCTAACTGTGCTCCACATAAATCTGGCCATCGGAGAAGTGAAGAAAATATGGTTCGTATCCTCCCATTCCTCACACAAGGAACATCTTCCCGTGGATGGGACACGCCTACGGCGGAGGTTGTCATTCGACGAAAAACGTTTCCGAGCCAACTGCCAAAGGAACACCCTGATCTTTAAAGGGGGCCCAAATCCTCCTGATATCACCATAGTGTCTGTGGGGTTCCTTGACACAATTTCACGTAAAGCGAGCGCACCGTGAACCTCTCCGAATGTTCTAGTGCCCAGGAGAAGCAATCCGGAGAGTTGGATATACGAAAACCGTCGATCTCCCGCCTAAGACCGGTCCAAGCGAATTGCTCATTCGGGCCCAAGGCTTGGCGGAAAGGAATGTGCCAAGACTCATTGGCCCAAGCCCTGGCAATGGAGACATCCGGCTGCCGCACCAATGCAAACAGCGAGGGGAAGCACTCACACAGAGGGCCGTGCCCAAGCCACCAGTCCTTCCACAATCTCGTGGATGAACCGTTGTGTACGGTGTGTTTTGCCCCCAAGCAAAATACTGATTTAACCTTCTGTATCGCGTTCCAGAATTGGGAGCCTGGTCGATGGGAATCAACCAAGAGGTCCAAATCACGGAGGTATCTGCTTCTCAGGATATCTGCCCACATGCCTTGTTCCTCGACATACAACTTCAAAATCCATTTGAGCATAAAGAAGATCTTCATGATCCTGGTGTCGATGATGCCAAGCCCCCCAAGGCCTTTGGCTTACACACCGCGTCCGAACACACCTAGTGATATTTCCGTCTCAGGTCGTTTGCCTCCCAGAAGAATCTGTCCCGGTGCTTATCAAAAGTTTTGTGTACCACCTAACCAAGGAGGCAGACGCTCATGGCGTGCAAACGTAGGTTGCAAAGGCATGCATTAATAAGCGTCAACCTCGCAGCCGAGGACACCAACTTTCCCATCCATGGGTCAGCCCGCTTTTCCACCTTAGTCCTGAGCGGGGCCCAATCACTACCAGGAGCGCCTTATCATTGATGGGTAACCCCCGGTACGTGAAAATGAAGGACCCCAGTTTGCAGTAAGCATGTTTGCAATTCTCTGCTCTTCTTCTTCTGGTGACGTCCCCAAAACCATCACTTCGCTCTTATGGAAGTTAATGCGAAGACATGACATGTTCTCAAAACACAAGAGCAAAAACTTGAGATTGGCGATAGCCAAATCCTCTGGTTGTATCATAATGATCGTGTCGTCCGCGTATTGCAGATGCGACACTCCCCTGGGATCAGGTGCGGGATCACACCCGAGAAGTGGCCCGCAGCCTTAGCAGCATCCAACATGCTTGTCAAGGCATCCACCACAAAATCAAACATGATCGGGGATTGGGGATCACCCTGTCGCACGCCCCTCCCGTTTCTGAAGAAATTCCCAATCTCTACATTAATGGTAATGGCCATTTGGCCCCCAGAGACCAGACCCATAGCCCGATGAACCCAACCAGGGTCAAAACCCTTGAGTCAAAGCTCTTTCGTAAGGAAGCCCCAGATGACGCGGTCATACGCTTTTTCAAAGTCCAGTTTTAAGAACACTCCCTGAAGGTTCTTGGACTTGGTCTCACGTACAATATCTTGCAAAGAAAGAACCCCTTCATGAATATCCCTTTAATAAACGCAGATTGAGTCTTACTAATAGTCTGATGTGCAATCGGGGTTAGCCCAAGCGTGAAACCTTTAGCCACGAATTTGAAGATAACGTTGATAAGGGCAATTGGTCTAAAGTGTTGGATGTCCTCTGCACCATGGACTTTGGGGATCAGGGTAAGGATCCCAAAATTCAGTCTCTCCACATCCACTCTCCCTAGAGCGAAGCCATTCGCGATGGCTCGGATGTACGGTTTGATGAGGTCCCAGAAGGTCTTGAAGAATACCACCGGTAGCCCGTCAGGGCCAGGTGCCGTGTCTACCTTCATGCTGGCCAGTACCATGTCAAGTTCTTTATCAGTGAAAGTCAACATCAGAGCCTCATTTTATACTTCGGACACACGTCCCGATGTGTTCCAGAACTCCGCGGCCAGCTCGACTCTTCAAGTCTCTTCATCCGCTCCTAACAGCTGATGGTAGAAGTCATATATGTGCTTCTGCAGACCCAGGGCGTCCGAGATGACTCCCTGGTCCTATATCAACTTGGAGATGAGGCATTTCCTCCGCCTCCTGTTGGCCATGGCATGGAAGAAAGTCGTGCTTGCATCCCCCCTAGAGCAACCACGTATGATGACTTCTCTGCTTCCAATACTCTTCCTCGACCTTCAGCAGGTGCGTGAGTGGTGATACATCATGGTCCACCCCTTGGCATCAAGACTGCGCATGAGTCAGTCAAATTATCTAACCCCTGGATTTGGGACATAATGTCCGCTTTGAGGTCATGCTCCGACCTACCCAAGTTGCCCCCAGCCCTTCAGAAACTGCCGGATGTCCCTAGAGATCAGCTGCCATGCATCAATCGGGTCATGAAAAACACCCCAAGTGTTTCTAACGTATTCCACTTTTCACGCACCAGCTCGGTGAACTCCGGTTGGTGGAGCCAACTTTTCTCAAAGAAAAACCTAGGGCTCCTCTTCCTCATCTCCTCCCTAGAGTCGAGAATGAAAGGGGAGTGGTCGGAACCGATAATGGTCTCCGCCTGCAGCGTAAAGAGCGGGAAGATAGCTTCCCAATCAGTCGACACAAACGCCCTATCTTGTACACACTGCACCGTACTTATTTGTCTATTAGTACACATGTACCTGGTGCCCCGTGCCTGCTCTGCCTCAGAGACAAGTTGGAGATGAAATCATTGAAGCTGTGGACATCGACCAATTGATGTTCGTGTTATTCTTATCCTCTGATCCCCGAATCAGGTTTAAATCCCCCCACCACCAATGGGATGGGACACGCCAACACCGCCGCGGATAGTTCAGTGAGGAACTCCCGTGTCATGTGTTGCAACTTGAATGTAATCTCACCGAGTGGGCCCAAAGTATCTTCCATCATGTCGATGAATAAATTCTGCTATTGACATATACACCTCAACCCATCCCTTTGGAATACCCAACCACACCTTTATGGCCACCCTTTTACGGAGTGACGGTTGATGCAATCAAAGCAGCTGCCGGTGACAGTGATTAGATATGGGCTCATGGTCTAAGGTCTAAGGATTAAGTTACAACATTTCTGTTAGTATAGCAACCTGAAATTTGTGACTGGATCATACTTATGTTGGAAATGTCCATCATATCATTTACCCAATGATATGACTGCAATTTCAATGGCATGTGTGTCCATGATCGGGAAACCTCGATCATCGATTGAACTCAATGAACTAGTTTGCGAATATTCACTAGGAACCCTAGTTTGTTTGCAATACCAACATGTATTATTGTTTTCGATTAATAGAGTTATACCATGGCACGAAACTATTATGAACTATTGATGTATAATAATAAACATTTTTTATTATTTACCTCCAGGGAACCACTTCGTATTACATGTTTAACTTTGAAAAATCATTTGACAATCAGAATATATTAATATCGTGAATATACAAAATATGATTAGTCTTTTTTGACAATAGAAATATATTAATATCATGAAGATACCAAATATACACAGTCTCTGCAACAACGTACTGCCCTAATAGCAATACGGATGCACAAAACACCAGAAATCCATCTTCTCCAAAAGAAACGCCTCCAATAAGTGAGCAGTGCACAAGCGTCATCATCGCCCTGATCATAGATAATAGGTTTTCACCATGGAGAAAATCTGCGCTCGCACAACAATGGTTCAACAAGGTCATTGCCAGACACAACCAAATAAGGCCATACCTTGGGTTTTCACCTTGAAAGTTTTGACTCTGAACTTCGCCTGCGTTGTTGCCTCCACGGCGTTGCTCCAAGTTACAAATCACCAAGCTAATTCTTCATTGACACTAGGACTCGAACCACCATTAGTGGTCCTCACATTTCGGCTTCCATGCCATTCTTCGCCACTGATTTCACCATGGACCTAAACACATGTCCCATGATGGCAACAGACAGTAGAGCTTCGCACTGCTCCCTCTGAAACCAGATGATTAGGAAAAAAATGCGGTTGCGCGCGACCAAATCCCATCCGGTCCGACAATCTCCAGGATGAGTTTCCTACTGGAGTTCACTGGCGGAGCCTTCCGGAACTCGACACTCCGGCCAGAACTAGGAGGACATATATCAAGCCGATCTTCGTCTTAACGCGAGAGAAATCCTAGAACCACCGGCTTTATTCAGGCCAAGCTCCCACTCATCCTACCATTACCGTCCGTCGATCCCACCGGGAAAACCACATAATTGTGGAGGAGAATTGGCGACCACAACATGTAGTGACGGCAATGGCAGGGGCATGGACACAACAGCCGCATCGACCCAAGGCCTAGACCACCGCCAACCGCTGCCTGCCCGCCGTGCACCGTCGGACCAGACCGCCTCCCGCCGCCACGCTGGGCGCATCACCAAGCCCAACACAAGCTAGCAACCATAGCCCGCAGGGCACCCTCACTGAGTGGCCACATGAGATCGGATCGGAATCCCCGGAAGGCTGGAATGGGAGCGGCCTGAGAGGAGGACGAGTTGGCAGATGAAGAGGATAGCAACCGTCTTTGTAATACATCTACTATGGCTTCATAGGATTAGTCTTATGTCGCTAAAAGGCTATCAAACGTTACTCCAAAGAGATCTATTCCTTTTGATTTTTGTTGTGCTAGTATTGAAGATTATGAATAAATTGCTTGACTTTTCACCCCCAAAAAAAGAGAGCAAAGATTCGTGTTAGACAAAAGGGGAAGCAAGATTCAAGACCCGGCAAGGGAATCTGAATCCATGTGGAGTGCTGCGCAGCTTCAGAGATTTCGGAGGGTGGGAGGTCCCTAGTGGTACCAGTGGCGCACGTTACGCAGCGCAGAAATCTGATAAGCCAGGGCCCTGATACGGTACAGTGATACTCTCGAATTGAATGGCAGTAGCCGCAAGAAATCTCAAGTTCACATGTGGCTGAAAAGATCATATACGTACGACCTAGGAATGGAAACGAGAAGCCGACCGCTGAATGTTAACGGCAAGCTCAGGCCGAGATTCCTTCATCAAATTAAATGTGCGAATTTTCTGCGTGTGGTGTGGCAAATTTGGCGACGTTCGGTGCAGGAAACAGACACATCGCGTGGCGGCAACTCCCACACGACCCTAACTTTGAGTCTGAGATCCAGCTAATCTTCAGAGATGTGTTTCGGACTTTCGGTTCTCGTCACTCACACGACCCTAACTTTGAGTCTGAGGGCATCTCCAACCGCGCGACCCAAACGGACGCGCTGGGCCGTCCGTTTTGGGCCGTTTGCGAGGCCGAACGGACACCCGGACAGCGGCCCGCGTCCGCGTGTCCGTTTGGGTCGCACGCTGCGCCCAACGCGCGAACGCAGCGCATTAGTAATAAAATAAAACAAAAATGAAAATAAAAAAGGAAAAGAACAAAACATAAATTTAAACTAGTTGGTCATTAAACTTAGCCCTATTTTGGACAAATTTTACACAAAAGAAAGCCATATATGGCTTTAAACTAAAAAAAGCAAACCCTAGCCGGGGTTTGCGAGCACGCGGTGGCCGCCGGCGTACTACCCCAGTAGTACTCGTCATCGTCGGCGTCGATGACGACGACGCCCCCGGCGGCGACGCGCTGTTCGGCTCGACACGCCGGAGGGCACCGGGACTCCGGCCGGGGTCCCACCGCGCCCTTTCCCGAGGCGGAGTGCGCGTTCGGCGGGCTCGCCGGCCTGCGCAGCCGTGCCCTCCGCGCGGACTCCCGTCGGAGCTGCTCCTCCGCTCGCGTGGCCGGGCGCTCCTCCTCCGCCGGGCGCGCGGCCCGCGCTCCTCCTCCCGGAGTGCCGCCCGACGCGTAGCCTCCTCCCCGACGGCGCGCCGGCTCGAGGAAGGCCCACGCGTCCGCCCGGGCGTCCGCCCGGGCGTCCTCCTCGGGCCTTCCTCGGCCGCCTCCTCCGGCGCGGAGGTGCGCAGCGTCTCGGCGAGGAGCGGCCATTTGGCCGGCTCGTCGAGGTCCTCGCTGCTCGCGGGACGCCGCGAGCGCCGCCCTGCGGCTCCGGTCGTTCTCCTCCTCCCGGGGCTGCGGCCGCGGCCGCGGCCGGGGCCGGGGCGCGGGCTCGTTGATGTAGAGGCCGCCGGGGCGCGGCCAGCCCGCCTAGCGAGCCGTGCCTGGCGCGCGCGAGGCCGCGCCGTCGCGGATGTGAAGCACGTGCGCCGCCGCGCATCGTGCTCCACCTCGAACCACAAGTTCCGGTTGGGACTTGCGTCGCCGTACGCGGGGTCCTCGCCGGAGGTCCGCCGGCAGCCGAGCGCGGCGCCTCCGGATCTCGGCGTAGCGGGCGCGGCCTCGACGCCGGGATGGGCGGCACCGGAACCCGATCCGGGCTCGGGTGCCGGCCGTGGGAGGTGCACGTCCCCCACGGCGTTGGGACGCCGGCGTCCCGGAACATCCGCGCCACCGCTACGGTGACGTAGATCCGCTCGCGTCCGGGAGGCGCCGGCGGCCCCATTGCGAACGCCGGCGGCGCGACTTGCCGGGCTGGCCGCGGCCTCGTGGTCGTTGGCGGAAGGCTCGAACTCGCGCTTCGGGGCCATGGCGGCGCGGAAGCTTCGAGCTCGCGCGTGCGGCGGAGTGGAAAGTGGGGACCGGATAGGGACCGTCCCCTTCCCGATCCACATTTAATAGGACGCGGGGCACCGACAGTGGGCCGGCCCACGCGGACGGGGCGGACACGCGAGGACGCCGCGTGCCATCCGCGGCCACGCAAACCCGGCCCGAGATTTGGGCCGGGTTTGCGTCGTTCCGGACGCCGCGGCCGTCCGCTTTTGCGGTGCGTTCCCGCGTTGGGCCGGGTTTTTGTCCGGCTGGACCCATCCGGACACGCGGGCGCGGGATGGGTCGCCCCGTTGGAGATGCCCTGAGAGTTTATCAAACGCCTGCTCGGAACACGTCCCTACCACTGGACATCTTTGCCTACCAATTGGTGGCCTGGGATCTACCAAACGCCCTGTCGTGTGCGACGCATCTCCACATGGCGTGGAGCGTCGGAGCTATGAGAAGAGCGACAGCTTACCAACCGGGCGGCGCTGCATCTTATTTTTTACTGGATCGTCGTGGTCTCCGTTCTTCCCTGTCTCCGTCTCGGTAGATTAATCATACGAGTACCATTTTTTTGATCGGCTCTCCGCTTGCCACGGCATCTGCAATCTGTATAATATCTTGGCTGACCATCCATAGAAACCAGTGAATCCATCCGGAAATATTACGCTTACCTTTCACAGGAGGAAATTGCGGAAAGTGTCATTGATACATGTGCATAAGTGCTCCCTCCACTTTTTTTTAAAAAAACTTCACACTTTTTGAGGGAAAAAAAAAAAAAGTGTGAAGTTTTTTTTTTTTAAAAAAACTTCACACTTTATGTCTCTGAAAATTATGGTGTCAAATATATAGATAGACGTATACAGTACGGGTGTATGCAAACAACTCCCGTTAAAAAATACGCTGTAATTTGGAAAATATAAAAAGATAAATTTTACAGTAAATGGTAGTAAACAGTATTAAAATAGTATATATTTTTGTTAAAATTTGTTTTTTTTGTATTTCTCAAAATACAAAGTATTTTTTACCAGGACTTTTTTATGTAGTCTCCTCCTTTACATATCTACCTATATATTTAACGCCATAATTTTTGGAGATATGGAAATGTAAGGTTTTGAAATTTTCAAAAATCTAAAAGTGCATGGAGCACTGGTGCCCATGTGCACCAAATCTCATCTCAGAAAATTGCGGTGTCCACCATGTCCAGCCCTCGTGTTGCTGAGATCACTAGGTCTAGGGATATTTTGCAGGTTTCACCAGGTGTACGTCTAATGTGTTGCAACCGAGTCTAATTACTCAATTTACCATAGTTGACTGCACAAAAGATACAACATGATGAATTTAGAAAGGAAACATACATTTCTTCTCCTCATATTTGATTTCTTTTGCGTAGATCACATCTTGAAAGACATGTCAAAGAATATAGTATGTACAAGCTAGACATGTCAAAGAATATAAGTATGTACAAGCTAGAAATCTACATGTACCCATATTTTCTTTCTTCAGTATTTGTACATTTCAACATAAACTAGTATCAGGTGTGCAGTCAAGAAATAATTAGACATGCTTGCAACAAGTTCAAACTTCGTAGACCTAGTGATCTCTGCAAAACAAGGTGCTAGACCTAAAAGGTGCCAGACCTACTGGAAACTACAATTTCCTCTGTGGAACGAGAAGGGGATGGCAGGGACTTCAAATTCTGAATTTTGTAGCTAAAAAAAATCTGATTCTTAGCTTATATTTTGCGTGAAGTACATTGAACATGCATCATGCGTGGTGGTAGGGGTGGGACAGGTTCTAAAATGTCGCTAGCAGCTTTTATTACCTTACGTCGAAGATTTGACCCATACCCCATAGCTTTCAGGAAGATACGATGGTATATCTATCAGTCGTTAAGCATCCCCCTCTCCACCTGTCCTGTAGAAACGGAGTGCTCGCACAATATTTCCAGAAAAGGATATGGAGGTAACAAGAGAAAGTTTTTACTGGGTTCTAGGGCATAGTGTAAACCCTGCTGCTTCAGAAAGCCTTAGTGTAAAATATAGCCGCATGTAAGTTGCAGCATTCGAAGAGTGTTGGAATTTTGTCTATTATGGCCAGGTCCATTTGATCTTTTCCACAATTCCTGAAAATAACAGATTCCTGAATAGCCATTCATGCAAGTCAAGATGTAAGAGGTGGAACACAATTTTAGTCCAACATTACTAGTTTAGAGATAGTTAAATCTTCTTATGAAGGGAGGATGTTCTAGTTGTTGTATGAGCACTAGAAGAGGACCACAACACGCACACTTCTTCTCTCCTGCCACCAAAGTGCACCCCAACCCGACGTGACACAAGTCGACGCCATGGGAACGAGCCATGTCTATCTTTTGCCACACCCTACTAGAACGTGAATGGGTGCACATAAGCTGATTTTTTTTTTCTTAGTGGACAGGGAATACCAATCTGAGTAGACAATGAATACCACTACCTGTTTAGTTGGTCTTCCGCCTCTTTGCTCTATCTTCCAACGCAGCATGTTCATCTCCTCTGTGTCTATAAAAGAGATATCGCTCATTCCCGGAGATACACACCTCAACACATCCTATGAGCCTACCACTCGGTTCCAGATCATTACTCCGCCGCACTTGTTTTCTTCATTCCGACTAGCGTCCTGCACGTTGGATGGGACAACAGGTCTCCGAAACCCCATCTCTTGTGATCCTGTACGGAAAAGAGGGGATAAGATTTTTGGAGAGCACTCTAGTACGACTGTTGGCTTCTTCATCATGGACATCAATAGGGACGATGAAGACTTCTTCCCGGATATTAACAATCTCTTCAGTGGCAATGACTCTTAACGGTGACAATATCAATACGAACGCCAACGTTGGTTCCTCTACTGGACCGTATATGTTGTTGCCTAGTATCTGTGAGATCATACTTCACACTTTGTTTGTAGCAATCTGTCTAGACTTGTTGATGCATAATATCCGGCTCTTAGCAATTAATTTAGACTTGTTGTTTATCTATTCTCCATTGATTTGCATGACTAGTTTAATCTTAATATTTTTAATCATACTTTATCTACTCCTTCGTGTTTAAAATGATTGCCTAAAATAGATGTATTTACTGAACCGGAGGGGGTACTGTTTTCTAGATTAAATTATGGGAGAAATTGCTAATTTTTTCCAACAAAGAGAACAAAGCAATCATCATATAAAGCGGCGATGATCAACATAATCACGCTACTTGTTTTAGGGTACTCCCTCTGTTTGATATTAGTTATCGTTGATTTGGATGTACCTATACTCATCTTATGTATAGATATATTCGAGGATGCGGCACCTAATATGGAATAACAAAGAAGAACAGATGGAAATACGTTGTGGAGCATGGGTTCCGTTGAACCTGATAAAGGGGAGGCCCAAAAATCATTATTTCCATGTCTCCAAAAATTCCAATTTATTTTTTGTACGTGTAGAGGACATTCATATGTATGTATGTGCCAATTTTTATACCCAAATTCAAAAGTATGTAGCTTATGTAAAATTCACAAGTTTCAAATAAACAGTCTAAAGGAAACTTCCCCCTCTAGAAATTTCTGTAACGTGGTGGTCGGGTAACTATGTAATTTAGTATTGAAGTAAGTTTAATCAGTTTTAGGAATACCCATGTTCAATAAATCAATTACAAGAGCGGAGCATCGTCTAGCAAACCTGGCAGGAAAGTTGCGGGATTTGATAACCGTAGCGTCATTTCATTATCAACCCCGTGCGGAAATAAACCAACCACAAGTCCGCAACAAGGACAAACACCTTGCAGCGCATAAAGCTTCACTGTCTTACGATTTGTATCGTCGTCGTCTCCTATGACTCAGCGGGTTCTAGAAGGAATTCCCTACCGAACGATCAAATAATTGACATACTACATGCATAAAGCTAGGAGCGCGATGCTAGATATTACAGTATTTCCCGATGGAGCTCGTGATGGGAGGTCGATCACATGACTCCAATGAAGTTCGTTGGTGCGTTGCTACATCACGATCGTTAGACACTAGGGCCCTTTTGTGGAGTTCGTAGATCGTAGCGACCGGGAACAGCGCATATGGCAGGCATACCACGGCCAGGATCGTTTGGCTTTTGTTGCACAGAATTAGTTTGAGGTACAAGCAAGCCAAGCAAAAGGCCACCACATGTCTAGCACATGCGTATATTGGTCCTTTTTTCCAGTACCGCTTCGTACTTGTATTTGAATCGCGAAGTGTCTTCTTTGCAAGAGCAACTCCATCGGCCCGCCCAATCCAACATCTCCGTGGGATGGCCACCAATAGGACGCCCGAACACATGCCCACTGTATTTTTGTTTGTTTGTTTGAAAGTAGCTAATCACGTTGTGATAGGATGCCCCAGCGACGATCCCAAATGGCGACCCTGTTTATTTTTTGGTTATTTCCAAACCAATACAACAATAGTCTATCTAAATGATGAGCTATATATCTTGCGTAGTTTTAAACAGCTAAATTAGTTAGACCATAAGTAAAACATAAAAACAATATATTTCGCACATTAATTTAAGATCAAGCAGATCAAGATGGCCTGGGCTTGATTTTCTTTGAGCACCCACAAGTGCTCAATTAGATCATCTTGTAGTTCATGATGAACGTTCTCCACGGAACGATTGGCATGGCCGACTATAAGCAAATTTTAATCGAAATAAACTATAGAATTCGCATAATCACAAAAACTGAAAATAAACTAGTCATACAAACTCCTAAAGTAAATCACCAAATTACACGAAAACATGTTAAACAAATCACATATAACCCGATTGCGAGAACATGAAACTGCAGGTAAATCTTAAAGACATCATACATGATCACATACGGTGCATGAGCATTCACGTTGACGTTGTCACCCATGTCGCCGAAGACGTTATCAGTGTTCGGGGAAAAATCATCGTCGAGGAATGAGTCCTCGGACGATGCGGCGTTGCCGGTAGTCCGCGTTAGAGTGATCCCCAAAACCTCATCGCCCTCACTCGTATAGATCTAGGAGAGGTTAGGTTCCGGAGGCCTAATGTCCCCTCTTCTTGTGTAGACCGGAAGCTAGGATGGGGAAGACGTGGAGGGCGGAGCAAGGGTCTTGAAGTAGGAAATGTCATGTGTTGCATGTCTTCTAGGGTTCACGCCTACTTGATTATATATTGCAGGTTGAGTATGACGTGGGGTGCAGCCCACGTTCGAGTCAACACAGCCCACAATATAGAAAATCTGGAAATGACTGATTGATAATGTTAATGACTCACAAATTAATATACGGTTAATTTCATGAACAACAAAAATACAAACAAAATGCATGAATATAAATTCGACTCAGCTCAATCCACGAAGCACAAACACGACACGCTCGTTGAGGCAAGACATGTAGGCCACAAAGGAAGAGCGCATGTTCAATTAATTTTGAATGAAGGGTGTTTGTGTCGCTACATCGCAATCGTCGGACACTAGGGCCTTTTGCGCTATCGGTAAATCTTTACACGTGGGAATCGTGCGCATATGTGCATATGAGATGATAACCCTATCGTCCAATCGTGCGAGGGACCATATGCATCCGACACAGGTGGGGGTGGCAACCTAGCCCGTGGCCTAGTAACGCGGCTGCCAATGATGCTCCTGGTTGTTTCGGTGTTGGGAAGGCTCCGGAAACTTGTGATTCTGTTTACTCTGGTTCTACTATTTTTTCTTTCCCCATCGGTTCTTTGCTTGTTGTAAGGGTACATTGCCCCTATGTGTGGTTTTGGTAATTAATGACAACCCCTATGGACTAATGTTTTCATTAAGTTTATATGAAGGAATATTCCATAGGTTCTACTTGTATTCCATGTGTTGGATTCAAGTATGGATGCCATGTAAATAAATATACATCTTGTGTATTGGCATCAAGATCATTGGCTTGAAAATATATATGTGATATGATCAAGAAGAAGAAATGAAGATGGAGTTCTTATGTGGAACTCAATATTGGCCATGCTCTATCCTATGAGATAAGCAATGAATGATCAAGATCTTGAGAGCTTGATTCCAAGTGAAGAATTCTTTATACACCTCAAGATAGTATGATAGAGTATGAGAAGATACAAGGTTGAGTTGGGCAAGTTCAAGTTGAGCATCTTGAGTGGATCACATACTTGAAGCTTGCCGTCCATTTGGTAATGATGGACATGTGAAGATGTGCATCAATAGAGCTTTCCCATCATGGTGTATGGGGGAGCATTTGTGAGTCTTCACGAAGCGACGATGATCAAGTGAGGCATTCCGGCTTGAGTGGAGCTTGAAGAGCTATCATCAAGATCAAGCGGGATGCGCAAGGCAAAGGTATGGCCTTGCTAGGTTTTCCTTTTACCGGTCTCAAGGTGGTTGTTGGGAGACCGGATTATAGGATAGATAGCCGCACTATCAAGAGAGGCTTTCGGTTGGGTAACTTGATCGCATCGTTTTAGGGAGCTCAATCCTTTGCATTCTTTGCATATCCCTATTGCTTCTTGGTGTTTCTCTGTGAGAGGTTCTTGAGCTTGTTGCTAGCTTTACAACAAGCCCAAGTTCATCGAAAACGGAATCCGCATGCATCTTCTATTGCGTTTTCGAGTTTGGACGTCTTCACCGTTTCTTAACGGTGGGAGACTCCCTCTCTAAAATCATCTAAAATGTTCTGTGAGGAGTCTCCATATTTCCAACAAAATTGTTGGGGTTCTATTCGTCGTTATCTTTCCAACAAAATTGGTTTCATGTCAATCGGGGTCCGGACACAAAAGTTATCACAGTTTTTGTATAACATGATTTCCTGCTGGCCCGGTCCCAGGCCCGGTTGACCGGCCTCCTCGACGGCTGACTCAGCCCAACTTTTCCCCAACGGTTATATTTGCTCTTGGGCTATAAATAGCCCTTCTTCCACCTTGGGCTGAGCAGTTCTTCCCATTCTCTCTCCTCCATTGCTACTATTTGAAGAACTTGCTCTTCCCCTTGAATCCTCCAACCATTCTTGCTCATATTTGAGGATTTGAGAGAGGGGATCTAGATCTACACTTCCACCAATCCATTTCTTCTCTAAGTGAGGGAATCTCTTGGGATCTAGATCTTGGAGTCTTTGGTTGACTTTTCCCCTTGTTCTTCCTCTCCAATCTCATCCTAGCATTCGTTGCTTTGGTGGGATTTGAGTGTGAAGGACTTGAACACCTCCGGTGTTCTTGCTTTGCATCATTGCATAGTGTTGAGCTCTCCACCACGATTTGTTCGAGTGAGAGACCGTGAGCTTGTTACTCTTGGAGGGTGACCTCCTAGTTGGCTTGGTTGGTGCTCCGGTGATCTCTTCAAGAAGATTGTGAAGAGGCCCGGGCTTCTCCTTCGTGGAGCTTGTGAAGTGGTTGTGGAGCTTGCCATCTCCGGAGCGGAGGAAAAGCTAACCATAAGGAAAGGGCCATTATCCTTCGTGGGTGTGGTTCGGAGAATAGGGTGAGCCTTCGTGGCGCGGGGAATCCTTCGTGGGACCTCCACTCCTCCAAACGTGACGTACCTTGTTGCAAAGCAAGGGAACACGGGAATACATCCTCGTCTCCGCGTGCCTCGGTTATTTCTATACCCGAGCTCTCTTTCCTTGTGATAGCCATCGTGCTTGAAGTACATATATCTTGCTATCACTTGTGCTACATATATCTTGTGCCTATCTTGCTTAGCTCTAGTTGCTATTGTTACACTTAGTTGAGCTTAGCATATTTAGGTTTTGTGCTTGTAAACTAAACGATAGTTTAATTCCGCATTCATACAAGACAAATCCGCAAGAGTTTGTAATTGCCTATTCACCCCCCTCTAGGCGACATCTCGATCTTTCAATTGGTATCGGAGCAAGGTCTCTCCTTGTTTTAGGCTTCACCGCCTTGAGAGTAAAGATGTCGGCTAGTAATTTAGTGCACAATGACACAATTATCTTTGTTGGCACAAATTATCATTTGTGGCGAAATTGCTTGCTTTGTAAACTTCGGAACTTGTGTCCAAACATTGAGCAATTTATAGATGTAGGTTTTTCTCCTCCGATGGATCCTCAAAATCTATCTTTAGAGGATGAGAAAAACTTACATCTTGAAGCTCAAGTATCTAATGAGCTTTTATTCTCTTTGAGACCCGATTTTCGTAGGTTCTTGATATATATAAAGCGAAAATCGTCTCATGAGATGTGGATCAAGCTTAAGGAAATGTTTGGTGGATCCACTTCTAAATTGGTCGGTGGTGACTCCGAGGAGCTCTCTTCCCCTTCACATCATGAAGAGCTCCAAGTTGCTTCCACCTCCGGTCGTGATGATATATCATCTTCTTCCACTTCACCAACGTGTTGCAAGACACAAGGTAATGATATGGTGAGTGGTGAGGGAAATTGCAATGTTGATATTGTGCTCATTAGTGATGACTCTTCATCTCTATCTCATTGCAATGGTTCCTTTTTGGACTTAAACACATCTTGCATTGAAAATAATCTACATGCTTGTGTTGATAGTTCTTGCATATCATGTGTAAATTGCTTACATAGATCTCAAGAAGATATGCTTACCTTGTCTTGCCCCCATAATCAAAATGATTATATTTCCTCTAGTTGTTTGTTGACTAACAATGTAGAGGAAACCGAACACTATATGGATCAAGACATGTTTTCAAATGAGGATTCAAGAATATCTTCATCTTCATTCTCCGGTATGCACATGTGCCTTATGGCAAATGGATCAAAGGTATCTCCTACTTTGACTCCTAACACTTCCTCTAATGATGAGAGTGATGATGATGATAATGATGAAGAATATAATACCTTGGTGCATAATATGGAAATGATATATGCTTCTCTTCATGGTAATAAAGAAGCTCGTGCTAATCTCGAACACTCTATGGATATCTTGAATAAATATAAGGAAACCATAGTGAAGTTGGAGTCCCATGTTGAAAATGAGGAAATGAGATTTACTCTCCTCAAGCATGAGCTAAAAGATGAGAAGCATGCTAATTTCATGCTTACACAAAAAATTGAATCCTATATGCATGAAAATGAGAAAACTATTGTTGATGCTTGTGCTACTAACTCTAATTCTTGTGAAGCATCTACCTTAGAGGAGAATGTTGAGCTAAGGGCTCAACTTGAGTTGCTAACTAGCAATTATAGGGAATTGGAAGAAAGTCATAAAAAGCTCTCAAGCTCTCATGATGATCTTCTAATTTCCTATGATGGGCTAAAGTTAGCTCATGAGGCAAGTATCACTAAGGTAACATCTTGTGAGCCTCATATGGATGTTAGCACAATCTCTACTACAAATGTTATATTGCCATGTGCTAGTCCTTGTAATCCATCTAGTCAAACTAGTGATACACCTTGTGTTGGATTACTCACTTTGCCTTGTTGCTCTAACAACGAAGCTTCTACTTCCTCTAGTACTTGTATTTCTACTAACCATGTAGAGGAAATAAAAGAACTCGATGCCCAAGTTCTTTCTTTGAAGAAAGACTTGGAAAAGCGTCATGAAGGGAAATCCGCACTTGACAAGATGCTAAGTGTGCAACAATCCCCCAATGACAAGAGTGGACTTGGATTCAACTCCAATAACAAGAACAAGTCCAAGAGCAAGAGCAACAAGAAGAAGGGCCAAGACAAAGTCAAGGATCCGGCCAAGTTGGTTTGTTTCAAGTGCAAGGTTGAAGGGCATCATGTTAGATCATGCCCATTGAAGAAGAAGAAGAAGCACTTGAGTGAGAAACAACAAGGGAAACGGCCACAAGGTAAAGGTCAAGCTCATGCTCGACCTCAAGTTGAAGATAGGCCACTTCCCAAGAAGAATCAAGATATTGTTCCCCAAGAGAAGAAATCAATAAAGAAGAGAAAGGGGAACACTTGCTACTTATGTCGTGAGAAGGGGCACTTTGCTTCTTCTTGCTTAGGTGGTACCTTATCTAACCCTATAATTGTTGATGATGATTATTCTCTAGGGAAGGATAAGGATGGCAATGTGTTTGCCAAGTTTGTTGGAGCTCAAAGTGGTTTCAAGAAAAGAACCATTTGGGTTGCCAAGCCTATTGTGACTAACCTCTTTGGACCCAACTTGGTTGGGGACCAACAATCTCAAACTTGATCAATAGGTACATGTGGAGGGCATTGGAGATTTGGCTACTTCATGAAGAATTAAGGGATCTTCATATATTAAACTTTGACCAAGCCAAGTCATATGGACCATCATCTATATCTTATATCCAATGTTCCTCCTTGCGGTAACTTATACTTCAACTCTTCATGTTTATTGTAAGTTACTTGCCCCTTTGCATGTTTGGTTTTGTACCAAATATGTGTATGTATGTGTTGTGTCTTACTTGCCGATCTTGTGTATTCAAGTATGTTTGTTTGACTCATCATATACTTGTGTATTGTTTTGAGCCTAATGCATCTTGATGATATCTTATTTGGCTCTCTTTGAAGTGATTAATGGAACATCCCATTTTGGGGGAGTGATATGCTTTGTGCATCTCTCTTCCTTTAAAATGTGTGTACATGGGTACCACCACTTAGTATTGATATTGCAAGATTATCTAGTCACTATGTGGTGTGCCATACTCATGAGAAATTCAAATCCTAAATATCCATTAATCATCTCTAGTTGAATTTTAGTTTCCTCTTATTTAGAAGAAATGTTTTATCACATTATGGGGGAGTAATATGTTTTGTACATATCACAAGCCTAGAAAATGTGAACATATGAGGTTATGCCACTTAGAGTTGATGCTCTTAATTATCTTGCTCCTAGGTGGCATGTTTGCTCAAACAAGCTCCATTCCTAATAAAAATATTTTATTACTCATCTTGTGGGCTCTTGTTTGAATATGAAATTCTTGGTGCGGTTTTTCCTCAAATACATATCTCTATATCTTATTTGGGATACCGTTTTCTTCAAGTTATTCTAATCATTGCCGTGCGTGATTGTGTGACTAGTTGAAGTTATCAAGAATCTTCATCCGTGCATAGTGCATAATTCTATATACTTATCCTATGCCTTTTATTGTGAAGTTGATCCTTACTATCATTGTCAATACTCCACCGGAAATTATTTCCAATATACTCATTGTCTTTGACAATTGATAACCTTGTATGTGGTTGAATTTTTGGATCATCTTCACCTTGGATTGTTTCTTACTTCCTTATTTTATTCCAAGAAATCTTTATAACTCCCATATGTCTTCCTTGTCCCTTTGAAAAATCTTTTGATAAATCCCCTTGATTCATATCAAGTGTTTGTTTTGGAATACATACCTTTTCCTTACGGTACATTGTGCCATTGTGAAAAGTGTAGTGGGTTTGGTTTATTTGTTCGAACCTTGCTCCTTTGGGAGTTTTGCTATCTCATTCCTTCTTCTATGCTTTATATGTTGAATGAGATAAGATCTTTGAGCGTGTTTGCTTTATTTCATCATTTATGCTCAATGGTATCTTCTTAGTTCATTTGTTGAACTTTGTTGAACAAATCTTTTGTGATTTGCTTCTTAGATATAATTTGGACAAAAAATTTGTTTTGTGACACCTCTATGCCTTATTTAATTCCTTTGGTGTTTTTTCCAAAGTATATCTTTCTTGGATCTTTAAAAGTTTTGGTGCATGCTTATATGTAATTTGTTTATACTTGTAGCATGCTTGCTTTCTTTCGATCCATTATGTAGGATATACTCCATCAAATCCTAAATGGCTAAGATGTGCATGAAATTCAAACTTCATCTAAATATGCACATGTTTATATGGAGTGTGTCCTATATATTGTGGTTAGTCTAACCATGTTGGACCCAATAAGTTTGGGGACCAAGATGTACTTGAATAATGTTTTAGGTACATTGGAGATGCAATGGAGGCTTGTCTCATCTATAAGGAAGGTGTTATCACCATATGAGAATTGGAGTCAAGCTAGGATGATCAATGAACTCTTATCTACTACATCAAGTCATTGCTATCTCGGTAACAAGTATCTTATTCATGCACTCTCATATAGCATCCAACCTCTTGTAGGTTGTATCTTGGCATGAAATTATTTATTTCTAAAATATTGCGGTTCTTGAAAAACCCTTTTAAAGTAAAACTTCTTATTGAACATTTGAGTAATTTGAGAAGATGCATATGATAGGTTATATATATATATATATATCATACTTTATGATTCACCTATCACAAATATGCCCTCTAGCAATTTATTGCATATCAATTCCTCAAAGAGCTCTTGTGTGCAATATTGATGATTTTGTGAAATAAATCCGTATTTGTGATACTTGTTGCATTTCTCAAAACACTCCAACTAGCTCTACTTCCCTTATTGTTAGTTGTGTTTTTTTTGAGGTTTAACTTGGTTGAAGTTCATTCATATACCATAAGTGAAAATTGAAGCCATAGGCTATATATGCTTCTTAAGCAAACATCTTTTGGTATATTTTATGACTTCATCTTGGATATCTCGTCTTATCTAGTTTGTTAACCTCTTGTGTGTGCATGTTTCTTTATGGATCACTTTGTCCACTTTAGAAACTCATATACATAAGAGCGTTAATCCATCATCTTGATATCCTTGTTCTTTGCCGACCATCTTTTACCCCTTTTGTTTTTAGTGGGTTGGTAAAGAAAATTTATGAGTGCTCGGTTTATTTATTTTCTTCATGCACTCATATCTCGTAATTGTTGGACTAAAGTTTTTCTTGATAAGCATACTCTCTTTATCTTAGTTGTGTTCTAAATGATATATAGGGAGTGAGGATTCCATGTTTGTGCATATTGTATTCAAATGCAAACATTATAAATTGTGCACGAACCTTGGGGAGCTTTCTTATTTTTAGAAGCACTATATCTCTCTTATCATGATATCTTTGTTTGTCCAATTGGATCTTTGATTGCTTGCTTTATTTGTTGAAGCTCACTTCACCATGTTATCTTTATGCAATCTTTGATCCTCAATATAGTTTGACTTCCTTCAAGTATTCATCATTGGATATGTGCACTTGATTCCACTCAAATTATGAGAAGTGCACACTTTGGGGAGGAACTCACATTATATTGGCCTTCTAAATTTTTCACCCATTTTGACAATCGATGCCAATGGGGGAGAAGTTTAGAGGGTTTAAGGGAATGGTTTTATACTTAAGTTTGGTTTGTGCTTAAGTGTTTTGCCTCTCATGCATTCCATATTTATATGTCTTGCATGGTTGTATATATATAGTGGAAACTATCCCAAAGGTTAATCTTGACAATGTATGCAATGAATTCATGTTCATCACACGTGCGTACATTGTGGGGGAGTTTTCTCTATATATATTGGTTCTACTCACATCTCTTGCATTTGTTGTAGTTGTGTGAGTAAAGCCGGTTTTGATATGGGCTAGTAGCTTTGTGATACTTGACCATATCAAATACAACCTCTTGTATACAACTTATTCTCGGATAAGTTGCGTACTTGTTTCTAATATTCATTATATAAACCCTCTTATTGTGATTGTCATCAATTACCAAAATAGGGGAGATTGTAAGGGTACATTGCCCCTATGTGTGGTTTTGGTAATTAATGACAACCCCTATGGACTAATTTTTTCATTAAGTTTATATGAAGGAATATTCCATAGGTTCTACGTGTATTCCATGTGTTGGATTCAAGTATGGATGCCATGTAAATAAAGATACATCTTGTGTATTGGAATCAAGATCATTGGCTTGAAAATATATATGTGATATGATCAAGAAGAAGAAATGAAGATGGAGTTCTTATGTGGAACTCAATATTGGCCATGCTCTATCCTATGAGATAAGCAATGAATGATCAAGATCTTGAGAGCTTGATTCCAAGTGAAGAATTCTTTATACACCTCAAGATAGAATGATAGAGTATGAGAAGATACAAGGTTGAGTTGGGCAAGTTCAAGTTGAGCATCTTGAGTGTATCACATACTTGAAGCTTGCCGTCCATTTGGTAATGATGGACATGTGAAGATGTGCATCAATAGAGCTTTCCCATCATGGTGTATGGGGGAGCATTTGTGAGTCTTCACGAAGCGACGATGATCAAGTGAGGCATTCCGGCTTGAGTGGAGCTTGAAGAGCTGTCATCAAGATCAAGCGGGATGCGCAAGGCAAAGGTATGGCCTTGCTAGGTTTTCCTTTTACCGGTCTCAAGGTGGTTGTTGGGAGACCGGATTATAGGATAGATAGCCGCACTATCAAGAGGGGCTTTCGGTTGGGTAACTTGATCGCATCGTCTTAGGGAGCTCAATCCTTTGCATTCTTTGCATATCCCTATTGCTTCTTGGTGTTTCTCTGTGAGAGGTTCTTGAGCTTGTTGCTAGCTTTACAACAAGCCCAAGTTCATCGAAAACGGAATCCGCATGCATCTTCTATTGCGTTTTCGAGTTTGGACGTCTTCACCGTTTCTTAACGGTGGGAGACTCCCTCTCTAAAATCATCTAAAATGTTCTGTGAGGAGTCTCCATATTTCCAACAAAATTGTTGGGGTTCTATTCGTCGTTATCTTTCCAACAAAATTGGTTTCATGTCAATCGGGGTCCGGACACAAAAGTTATCACAGTTTTTGTATAACATGATTTCCTGCTGGCCCGGTTTCTAGCCCGGCGTGACCGGCCGTCTGACCGGATGGCCCGGTTCAAACCGGCCCCTGGACCGGTGCCATCCGGGCACTATCCAGTAAGCTTTTCATCTTGGTCCGGTCACTAGCCCGGTCGACCGGTCTGTGGACCGGATGGCCCGGTCCGTGGCCCGGTCCGACCGGGTCTCGAACCGGACGGCCCGGTCCCAGGCCCGGTTGACCGGCCTCCTCGACGGCTGACTCAGCCCAACTTTTCCCCAACGGTTATATTTGCTCTTGGGCTATAAATAGCCCTTCTTCCACCTTGGGCTGAGCAGTTCTTCCCATTCTCTCTCCTCCATTGCTACTATTTGAAGAACTTGCTCTTCCCCTTGAATCCTCCAACCATTCTTGCTCATATTTGAGGATTTGAGAGAGGGGATCTAGATCAACACTTCCACCAATCCATTTCTTCTCTAAGTGAGGGAATCTCTTGGGATCTAGATCTTGGAGTCTTTGGTTGACTTTTCCCCTTGTTCTTCCTCTCCAATCTCATCCTAGCATTCGTTGCTTTGGTGGGATTTGAGTGTGAAGGACTTGAACACCTCCGGTGTTCTTGCTTTGCATCATTGCATAGTGTTGAGCTCTCCACCACGATTTGTTCGAGTGAGAGACCGTGAGCTTGTTACTCTTGGAGGGTGACCTCCTAGTTGGCTTGGTTGGTGCTCCGGTGATCTCTTCAAGAAGATTGTGAAGAGGCCCGGGCTTCTCCTTCGTGGAGCTTGTGAAGTGGTTGTGGAGCTTGCCATCTCCGGAGCGGAGGAAAAGCTAACCATAAGGAAAGGGCCATTATCCTTCGTGGGTGTGGTTCGGAGAATAGGGTGAGCCTTCGTGGCGCGGGGAATCCTTCGTGGGACCTCCACTCCTCCAAACGTGACGTACCTTGTTGCAAAGCAAGGGAACACGGGAATACATCCTCGTCTCCGCGTGCCTCGGTTATTTCTATACCCGAGCTCTCTTTCCTTGTGATAGCCATCGTGCTTGAAGTACATATATCTTGCTATCACTTGTGCTACATATATCTTGTGCCTATCTTGCTTAGCTCTAGTTGCTATTGTTACACTTAGTTGAGCTTAGCATATTTAGGTTTTGTGCTTGTAAACTAAACGATAGTTTAATTCCGCATTCATACAAGACAAATCCGCAAGAGTTTGTAATTGCCTATTCACCCCCCCCTCTAGGCGACATCTCGATCTTTCACTTGTTTCCTCGGTTTTCTCTCGGTTATTCCTATTCTTTTTTTTGTTTCTTCTTTCTTTATTTTCTTTTTGAAAATTTTATTTTTTAAAAACTATGAACTCTTTTTATTTCTTATTTTTCAAATTTGAACTTTTTCATTTGAACTAACTTTAAACATTTTTTCAAAAAAATCACTATGTTTTGGGCCGCAGCAGGAATGGTGATATGGGCTCCCATACCGCAAGCATTCCACGTCGAAACCTATAAGACATGGGCCACGACCCATTGTCAACGCATAGCAATGTTTTCTTTGCGGTTTTCAGTTTTTTCTATTTCTTCGGGTTTTCCTGGTTTGTACGATTTTCTATCTGTTTTTAATGTTTTTTGAACATTTTCGAAATCAAATTTTTTTTATTTTTCTGTTTTTCTGTTTTGATGTATTTTCTTTAACATTTTTTAAATACGAATAACTTGTTTTGAGAAAAAAAATTAAATGCAAATTTCAAATTCAAGCAAATTTTAATTTGGAGAAACTTTCGAATTCGAGCCAAATTTAAACCGGAACAAATTTGAAATTTTTTCGATTTCGAAATTTGCTTAGATTTAAATTTTGCTTGGTTTCGAAATTTGATCAGATTTAAATTTTGCTTGTTTTCAAAAGTTGCTCAGATTTAAATTTTGTTTAGCTCGAATTTGATTTGTAACCAGCGAGCTAATGGTCGGATGATGTACAAATACGGAAAAACATTCTACTATTTCTTTAGCCGATGAACAAATTAACGGGTTGGCCCACTTGAAATAGCCTTGAGGCGATGCCTTGTAGCACCCGCTAATAAGCGGCCGGGAAACCTATACACCGACCAGGTCGGTGGCTACTGGCCACCGACCACCCCCTGGTCGGGTATGGGCCAGGCCCATTTGTGTCTGTTTATCCTTTTTCTTTTTCTTTTCTGTTTTTTTTTCTGTTTTCTGTTTTTTTTCTTTTTTCGGTTTTGTTTATATTTTTTCAGATTAGAAAATTTTAATTTTAAAAATTATTTAAATTGAGAAAATGTTCAAATTTGAAAACCGTTCAAATCTGAAAACCGTTCAAATTTGAAAACCGTTCAAATTCGAAAACCGTTCAAATTTGAAAACCGTTCAAATATGAAATTTGTTCAAATTCGAAAATTTTCTAATATGAAAATCGTTCAGATTCGAAAATTGTTCAAATATAAAATCTGTTCAAATTCAGAAATGTTCAAATTCGGAAATTGTTCATAGAAAAAAATACATTTTTTTGTTCAAATTTAAAAATATTCAAATCTGAAAAATGTTCAAGTTTTTGATCAAGTGATTTCTTTTTAATTTGAAAAGTTTTTTGAATTTTGATAAATGTTCAGATTTTAAACGAAAATATAAACAGAAAAGAAAAACATACTCCCTCCGTCCCAAAATATAAGGCGCCTAAGGATTAGTCAAGAGTCAATGTTTTTTAAGTTTGACCAAGTTTATACACAAAAATATAAACATTTACAATACTAAACCAACATCAATAGATTCTCCATCAAGTATATTTTCTTAATATGTCCATTCGATATTGTAGATGTAAATATATTTTTCTAAATATTTGGTCAAAGTTTGTAATGTTTGACTTTTGACCAATCCTTAGACGCCTCATATTTTAGGACGGAGGGAGTATTTTTTAAAAAAGAAAAGAAACAACAGAAAAAAAACAAAAAAGAAAAAAACGCATTACCTGATATTGGGCCGCGGCCCAGCTAACTACCCAGGACGCGCGGGGGTGTGCGGCATCCTCCAAGCGCCGACCAGGTCGGTGTCGAGGAGCTCCCATAAGCGGCAACTAGGTGCTCCCGCATTCCACGGGAAAACCTATACACCGACCAGGTCGGTGGCTACCGGCCACAGCACACCCCCTGGTCGGGTATGGGCCAGGCCCATTAGTGTCTATTTAGCCTGTAGCAGTTCGTTTTCCTTTTTCTTTTTTCTTTTCTGGTTTGTTTTTCTTTTTTCTTTTTCTTTTTTCTATTTTCGGTTTTGTTTATATTTTTTCAGATTCGAAAATTTCAATATTTAAAAATTGTTCAAATTGAAAATTATTTAAATTCAAAAATGTTCAAAATTGAAAACCGTTCAAATCCGAAAATCGTTCAAATTCGAAAACCGTTCAAATTTGAAAACCATTCAAATTTGAAATTTGTTCAAATTCGAAAATTGTTCTAATATGAAAATCATTCAGATTCGAAAATTGTTCAAATATAAATTTTGTTCAAATTCGAAAATTGTTCATAGAGTAAACTACATTTTTGTTCAAGTTTAAAAATGTTCAAATCTGAAAAATGCTCAGATTTTTAAAAAGTTATATTTATTTTTAATTTTAATTTTTTAATTTTGACAAATGTTCAGATTTTAAAAAATTCTTTTAAAAAAGAAAACAAACAACAGAAAACAAAAAGAAACGAAAAAGAAAAAACGAATTACCTGATGTTGGGCCGCGGCCCAGCTAGCTACCCGGGAGCGCGAGGGTGTGCGGCATCCTCCCAGCGCCGACCAGGTCGGTGTCGAGGAGCTCCCCATTCCACGGGCTGATGGGCAGAGTCGTTCGGCTTTGGGCCTTTGTTTGGTAGAAAAGGGAGTTAATTACCTTAATTTGAGCTAGTATCTTAATTTGGACACTCCTCATACGTCGTCAGCCCACAAGTCCTCAACAACGTAGTAGGACTGCGGGCCTTGGGATGCTGTTATAGATGGTTCGATCCATCTTCCAAATAGACTGACGGGTATCGCTCCCTGGAGACCGACCTTCCCAAAGGTCCGGCTAGCTCACGTACGTACGACGCGTGGCATCGTACGAAATGTCTCCCGCGCGCGCCGAGCTGTACTTGCCCGCGCGAGTCCGTCCCGTCCCGTCCCCGCGTATGGCGCCACCTCCTATACGCGCACGGCCGCGCGCTAGTACGCGCGCTCTCCGCCTCGCTCCGCTCGAGCCAGTACGTGCACGCCCGCGATAGCAAAGCTAGCTAGCTAACTTTCACATGATCAAGTACAAAAAGCGATGCAGCTAGCTCACTACATACAAGTGTATGTCTTCGTTTTTTTTCTTATCAAAACATAGGTACAGTCACGCATACATGAGCAAGTACGATGCTACGCACACGAGCAGGATGCATCCACGCACAACACACGAGTACAATTGAACACACAGGCGAGTACAAGTACAGTCACGCACACGAGCAGGTACAGTCGTGCACACGAGCGAGATACGACCACGCACAACATACGAGTACAGTAGAACACACGAGCGAGTACAAGTACGATCACGCAGTACGAGCAGGTACAAACGCGCATACGAGCGGGTACGGTCGTGAACACGAGCAAGTACATGTACGGACGTACAGTGGCACACACGAGCGTGTACGGTCGCGCGTAAGTACAGTACAGTCCCGCACACGGCGAGTACAGATTAGCGAGTAAAGGAAAAATTGCACCAAACACACTAAAAACGAAGTACTTTTCGATTGAAACACGAGTACAATGCAGTACACACCACAGGTACAATCATACTACTATTGGAAGTACAAAAAAAAAGTATCTCCAAACCTATCAATATGGGATATAGTTTCGAAGATCTCGACGCGAGGATCTCAAAAGTGAAAACGGTTCGCAATTTGGACTTACGGTTCTCAAGATATTTCATTTTGAAAAAACGAATCTAGAAGAAAAAGGGAAAACCGACACAACCCGGCCTTCTCTCTCCTCCCCATCCCCACCTTGCTTCCCTCGCGACACGTGGCGAGCAGGGAGACCACTTCCCAGAGATTTTCTGGCACCACAGCGCGCCACTTGTCGCGTGCGGAATGAGTTGCCTTCCCTTCGCGAAGGTTGGCCTTTTTCTAGAGTTTTCCTAGACTGACTCGATCAAGAAATGACACTGACGTTAATGGGGACTTAAGATGGGCCAGCCAATGTGGAGCCCATTTAACTGATTTTTCATTTCTTGTTTTTAGATGGTCATTTTTCGTTCTCATTTCTTGCTTATAAGTCTCCTTCCGACTTAAATCCTGAGAATATTTTTTTGAAAAAGTCATGCAAATTACAAACTACCGTGACTGTTGTGTTTATTCCATGTCTGCCTTCCAAATCGTATCCGCTGGTGCTGGATTCTGACAAAAAAAATTACATTGATTTTGTAGTGTAGTCCCTTATTGCGCTATAGGCATCGGATTTATGTGCGTCAGAGCAAGTGGCGACTAGCGCCAGCTCAAATGTTGTTGTTACTGTACGTGAATGTGTTTTTAACTATATCCGGCTCCAACCCCTTTTTATTGATATGATGATGTGCGAAAGGTTTGAACGAGCGGACCCACCAGTGCGCCTAACATCGTATGTTCCTTTGACACATTATTTATTTAACTTCTAACAGTTGCAAATAATTTTTATTGAATTTTTTGTATGAAATATCTACAAAACCACGCACAACCCTTTTTCTATTCGAAAATTCGTGTGCGCCGAAGCCCCACAAATCGCCTCCCTCACATATGCCCGCAGTGGGGCATTGCTCGTGTTACACGGGTTGAGCGCTGTGGTGCTCTCATGAATAATAATGTTCTCACATTGATGTTTCTCACATTTTGTAGATTCTTTACACAGTTCTCGGTATTTTTTATGTTCATGCAAAATTAGTTTTTATGTCATGTAATGCTAATCGTTCTCATATATTATACGAGTGTTATTTTTTGTACCATTTGTGGAACCATATTTTGATACCAACTTTATGAAAATGTTCATATAATCCAAAAAAAATGATGGTCCTGTGCTGACAAATGCCCATCTAACTTTAACATGCATGGCAGATTTTTTTTACGAGGCACCAAAAATTTGAATACTGAAATGGAAATAACATGCCAGTCAATAAAAATAAAAAAGGATTAATTTGAAGGCTCTTCCTTTTTTTTTGCGAATTCCTATACACCGCCCGTTGCGGCATGTAAGGCTTGCGCCACACACCATGTGGAGCCTATTTTGCTTTAAAGTTCGGATTATGGGCCTGGCCCAAGTAAGCCGTTTTAAGTTGTAGTTTTTGTATGTGCGGTTTTTGGGGAGCGTACCAATGAAGAGTACAGAACATTTACGTTGCCTTTATCAATCACTGTTTGAGAGGTGACTTTGGAAGCTCGAAACAGCTGTTATTGGTGCTAATCTTTGGATAGAAGCAATGATTTTTGGGAGAGGATAATGCATACACAATGTAGGTCAACCCGCCCTTATCTGCAAGCAAGCTAAGCTCCAGCGCTGTATAATCCTCCTCCTTGCATGTTTGTTGCATGCCTTGTCTGAAGTGCATGATACGTGCAGCTTGGATTGCTTATTTAAGACAGCTAATAAGATATAGAAGCTTGTTATACTCTGTCATACGGCTATCACTTAGCTATAGTATCTCCTAGCTAGCTAGCTAGCTCCTTTCTTTGATATATCTTTCCCGAAAGCTATTGCCTAGCATGTTTCGACACCATCGTATGTACTCCAAATACTTTACTACAGGAAGCATTTTTCTTTGGAAACGGGAACAGCTCCCTAGCTGCATCAAAGTGATGCACACATCTCTACAAGAATCTTTATGGAGGGAGGGCGTAGGCGTTCGTACTAATTTGGTTGTGAGAGTATCTTCAGTCGCGTTCCCCAAATCGTTCCCCAAACGGTGCCGGATTGAGCGTTCGGGGAACGTGTTTTGTTCGTGTCGCGTTTAGGGGACATTGCTCCCCACTTGTGTCCCCCAAATAAAATTTTGAAAAATTTAAACTTGAGCGAGATGTCGAGGGTATTCCCCGGCAATACCCTCCGTTTGGGGCCTAGGGTAAATGGAATACTGTAGGCTAACAAGAGACATATGTTATCAAACAAGCGAGGAGAGCGATTTACCCAGGTTCGGGGCCCTCGATGAGGTAAAACCCTTACGTCCTGCCTGTCTGATCTTGATTATGAAAATATCGGATTACAATGGGTGCCGAAGGTTTCGGCTATGATCTTGTCGAGAGGCTAAGTTCTGCGGTGACCTAGCTCTAGACTTGCGGTGGTTATAGCTACTATGATTGTGTGTCCCCCGACAGGCCCTCTCCTGGCCCTTATATTAGGAGCCAGGTCTCGAGAGGCCTGTTCGAGTACGACTAGGTTACAAAGAGTCCTATGACTAATATTTCCGTGTCTTCTTCGTATTCTTGCCTTGCTTTCCAAGACTCTTTTCTTGGAATTAACGTATCGGCCCACCTTGGTCGATGGATATCCTTCATGGGCCCCTGGTCGGGCCGTAAGAGGTAGCACAAGACTAGTTACCCGAAGGGTAATGCCCACATCAATAGCCCTCGAGTGATCGCCGAAGAAACTTCGGCAGGAACCGAAATCGCCTCTCCGTCAAATATCTTCAATATCCGAAAAATCTTGAATCCCTTGCAACAACAATGTCCTCTCTATCGGTTGCGCGTTCACCGCTCCCGCTGGGAGTAGCCTCCGAGTCTAGGCACGGATACTTGCAACCATATGTAGACTCAAGTTGTACTACTCGAATATTTTTCTTCTGCCGATATTCTCTTCAAACCATTATGGTCATCCGATACATCCTCCTGTATCGGGTCTTCAATTTCTTCAAATATGGTTATGCTTGTTGGTAGAACGTAAAGGATACTGGATAACGTGCCGAGTTTTACTCGATAAATCGATGCTGGTTAACTGCCGATGGCAAAACAACGTTACCCTACTCAGAATCAAGTCCCCAAGCATGATCCTGGGCCACGCAAAATCTTCGAGTCCATAACTTTTATCGCGTGCGCGTTCAGCGCTCCCGATAGGAGTAGCCCCCGAGTCTTGGCGCAGATGCTTTCAATCGTGCGTAGACTCAGACCATACCATCCGAATTTTTTGATTTCCTTCGGGTGCTCTATGCAGAGTCGACATTACTCATGACATCATCAATGACGTACCGCTGCTGCGGTCTGACTGATAGGATATGACCAGACGGGCCCACCCTACTTCTGCGCGGTCAGTTAAGAAAATGACCAGTGCTTGCGCAGTATCCAAGATGTCTCCTCGATTTCCGCGCAAAGTGGTGAAAAAGATTCCTTGGTAAAATAGAGATAATGACACGTGGTGCCCTAATTCCGAGTCTCCTTTATTTTATAACCGCCTAGGACAAAATTTTTACCCTTCCATCCCCTCTTTTCACGATTCTTCTTCCTTGCCTCTCCTTCTTCCTCAAAACTTTCGCGCCGCCGCCGCTGTTCTCAGATCCCTTCTCCGATTTTCTCCGACAATGGTGAAGAAGAGGAACCTCACCCTCGCCGCCGCCGCCGGGGCTAGCGACGCCTCGCTAAGGATACATCCAGCCGCGCCGAAAAGGGCGCATCGGGGATTTCTCGCTCCAGCTCCCGCGCCGCCCACGCCGGAGGTTTCCGCGGCTTGACCCGCACCTAGTGATGGCCAGCTTCCACAATAACCAAGCGCGACGAGAAGAGGGCTCGAAGCCTTGGCATAATTTCAGCTGATGAAGGTAACGTCATCCTCCCAGGTGCGGCTTCACGCCCCAATCCTCCTGCGGGTTTTACTGTGATGTTCTTGGCTTTCCTATACAGGGGACTTTCTCTTCCTGCTCATGAATTCCTCCGGCGTCTCCTTCATGTGTATGAGATCCAATTGTAGAAGTTAACTCCCAACTCGATCCTTCATCTTGCTATTTTTATCACCTTATGTGAGGCTTTCCTGGGCATCGAGCCTCACTTTGGTTTATGGAAAAAGATCTTCTTCGTGAAGCGCTACAACTGCAGTAGTGGGTCCTTTGTCATAGGCGGAGTTGGATTTGTTGTCCGCAAGGAAGTTAACTACTTCAATTTTCCGATGAGAGAATCTATTCAAGGCTGGAGGTTGAAGTGGTTCTATATCAAAGATTCATCAGCAGTCGACATGCAACTTCCACGATTTGCCGATGTCCTCGAGGCTGTGCCCAAGAGATCTTGGAAGAACATTCTATCACCCGAAGAGAAACTAGCAGTCGATAGGTTATTTGATAGAGTTCTTCGAATCAAGGAAACTGATGGCCAAACTATGATGGGTACTGAGATAGCTGCCGTTTTCTTGAAACGACAAATTCAACCAGTTATGTCCAAAGCCCACCCGATGTGGTTATATTCAGGCCCTAAGGACAAGACCAGAGTAAACGTCGCTGAATTATCTGAAAAAGAATTGCTTGATGAAGTCAGGCGTTTGACTATTTCAGTCAAGAAGATTCGATTCCACTTCTAACCCCTCAACCACCTTTCGATGCCGACCATCCGCCAAACGAGGTAATTTCTCCCTTATACTTGCACTACTCGTCACACCCAAATCATTCTTTGCATTAATCCTTTCGATTTCTTCGACAGGTTCCGCTAGCTCCCGAACATCTCCAAGATACTTCGGATGACCATCTTGAAGAGAGAAGTTCTTCCATTCCCGTAAAGATCCTTGTCGAAGAGAATGTAGATCCGGAAGATGAAGACAATGACCCTATGAATCCCGAAGCTTTCTCTATAGATCCTAGATCTCTCACTGATGACACAAGTGATACGGCGGAGTCAAACCACGGTGATGATGCTGATCGTGTTGCTTTTGTTGATGCAGTTGCGGAGAAGGCCAATGTGCAGCCCCCAAAGAGGTCGTCTGGCGGGTTTGCCGACGAAGATGATCTGTTCGATCTGTAAGTCTTTTCCACTGCTCCAAGATTTTCTATTGCATCTGGTTTACGTGCTTTCAGTGACGAGGGCTTCATAGAGCCCCCCTCCAAAGAATGCTAAGACAAGTTCCGGCAACCCCTGCTCCAGCCGCTTCGAAGCTTCGGCTCCAGCAACTCAAGTTTCGATAGCTTCTTCCCTCTCTAAAGGGAAGGAGATCCCATCGACTGCGGCTATTATAGCTTCTCCTCCTCCTGGAAAACCTGTAAGCTCTTTCTGTTTTGATAATGCATCTGCTTTTAACAGCCCCCGAGTCTTTCTTGGCGAGGATTCTTCAGCGGTTGATAATTACTTTTTTTTTGCTTCTTTAGGATCTTCAAACGGTCATTTCTACTTTGGAGGCCTTTGCCTCTAAATTTACCTCGCTCGAGGCTGGGAAGGTTCAGCTTCAACAAGAAGTTGAATCTACCTCCTCGAAGCTTGATAATGCAGTTAAGATGGCTGCCGAAGCTCGCCAAAATGCCGATTCTCTGAAGGGAGAGCTTGAGCGGCCGAGGAAGAAGTTGAAGGACGAAGAAGCTTCGAAGGCCGTTGCCGAAGCTCGGAAGAGCGAAAAGGACGATCTTCTCCGCCAATCTACTTTGGCCCTGCTCAGTAATTCTCATCGGCTCAATTTTTAATTTCTTCTTTCTTTGACTTAATCGTAACTAATAGATTTCTTTTCTTTGTTCTTCGCAGAAGCCGCTGATATTCCGCTGACGCTTTAGACAAGCTTCCAGACAACTCCCCTATCGATGCGTTGTCATTAACTCTTGAATCCAGCAAACTCATCCAAGCTCTTCTCCAGAAGAATAAGGGAGTCATGTCGAAGATGCACTCGATGATTTTCCCCAAGGCCGACCAAAACAAAACTCTGGAGCAGCTGGCAGATGTTTTTACTGTCGATACAAAGGAGGTTATAGAGATATTCAAACTTACTTCACGCACCTACGTCGCTCTTCTAGCTTTTCAACTTATGATGGGTCATGGCTTCAAAGCCGATATGGAACAAATGTCCAAGGAGCTGCCAAAGGAGCAAGATGGGCAACTTATCGACTTGAGTATTCATAAAACTTCAGCTCTCAAGTGTGCTCGTTAGCTTCTTGAGTTTGTTTCAGCAAACAAATCAGCCACTGGCCCAAGCTTATCAACTAAGACTCAGGCTCCTTAATTTATTTTTGTTAGATTGTAAACTTGCCCGTTTAAATCAATCTCCTGTCATAAGACCTTGTTATTGTAATGAATCTTGTATTGGCAATGTTGCCAATACCTTCTTGCTGTAATATTTTCAATATTTCGATTGCACGCTCCCGATGGAGTAACTCCAGCTGATAAGTTGACATATTCCATCATATTTTTAATGATATATCTTTGTAGGTGGTTCCTGTGTCCTCCTTTACCGAAGGTCCTTCGGATGGCTATTCTGAAAATGATCGCCTCCAACACATGAAGTCTCGAATTGCCCAGATGAAAAAGGATATGCGTGGTATTCATGCTATGGCCGCCATTATAAAGAAGAAGGGTGAACTAGCCACCGACGCAGAATGATATGTCCTTACTGAGTTGTAGAAAGCAACAGAAAGTTTAAACTGTAAGTATCTTCCTGCTCCTTGATTTCTCGAGCATGACCAAGTATTTTTTCTAATGACACCTCTTTCATTATTTCTTGTAGTCATAGCCTTGAACTTGTCGGAGGAAAACTAGCGTGTGCATGAACACGTAAATTCCTTGACTCATCTTTCATCTTTTGATGAAGTTGTTTGGAGAAACCAATCAAAGGCTGCCACTGTCGCAAAGTTTCAAGATCGGATGCAACAGGTGCACCGATTTTTTAACAATTGCTATACTGGGTTGAGGGTGATATGGAAAACAATGTTCCCTCTGAACGAAGTCCCTGTAACTTTACTAACTTTGATGTCAAAGTTCAGTAATACCAGGAAGATCCGAGGCTTGATTCGTGCACAACTTATTGCTGGAGCTAAAGCTTCCTTCGCCCTCGTTCTTTTGAGACATCCTTCTGCAAACTTGATGGCCATTTCCAACGTCGATGGTGATGTAGGACCTATGTTTCCTAAGGTGGATATTCCTGCCACCATCGTAATTGAAAGACTTGAAGATAGTTCAAAGGCAGTCGAAGAAGCGGAGGCTCCAGAAGAATAGTCCTGAGAAACGTTTATGCTCCTGCTGTAAAGTAAATACTTCAATGCTTGCTGCAGCCGATTGTTCGGATGCTTGGATTTAAACCGATTCATCGGAAGGTGTATATATGTACCTCCCTTTTGTAATTATGTCTAATTCCGTTGGCAAGAGTTAGTATGAATAGAGTAAATATTAATTACTCGTTTTACATCTGTATTATGATGTATATGTATGTTTGTCGGCAGCTAATTTCTTGAGTGATCAGCTCATGTTGCGAGTTTGCGAAACCCGATGTAAGTGCAACTTTGCTTTCAACCGACGATGTATGTTTTGGCGGCAGCCCCCGAGCTAGTCAACGGAACTAAGCCTGCCGATGACTACGACGCTCTTGAGTACTTATGTAGTTTAAAGTACCGGTCATGGGTCTTTTTGTAAGTGTATATTTGTTTACCCTTGCTATCTGCAACACTCGTGTAATTTCGAGGCTTTTCTAGCAGAGGTGAAAGTAAATTTCCCGTTGATTTTGCCTCGTAGCACTCGTAATTTCGGAGGCTTTAGATGACAATCTGGGTAAAATTTCGAGTAAACCAATGTTCGCTGTAGTATACGAAAAAGGTTCTTGATAAACTTTGTTCGGGTGCCCCGAATTACTGCAATACTTCAGATAAACGAAATTTGAGTCTTTATTAATAAAGTATGCTAAAAAATGAAGTGGCTTGAAAAGCCTTATTGAAATAGAGAAAAACATATATGCATAATGCTGCCCATCTTTTTTAAACAAGAGGGTTCTTCTTATCTTCGATCTTGTCTAAAGAGCCGGTGGCTTTGGTGGCGTCGATGGTTCCATCAGAAGTGCTTGCACCAAGCGCAAGAGTTTTACTGTCGTCGGGAGAGGCCTTGCTATCACCGCCGAAGGCCCAACTCGCCGAGACTTTAAGGGTGGGGTCATCCGGTTTCTTTTTCAATTTCTTGATGCTGTCATCCTCTTTATCTTTAAGTGCCAATTGTTTAGGAGAGAAGTCTACAGCTTCTTGCTTTATTCCGAACTTGGCAGCAATCCTCTCAAACTCGCGGTCATAGTTATGTGAGCGTGAAAAACTTCCATAGACTATGATGTTGGTTCCATTATTGCCTCGGCATCTTGAGCTTGAGATACGCATAATGTGGCACAGCCATGAACTTGGCATGAGCTGGTCTCCCGAGTATAGCGTGGTACTCGCGATTCCCAATCTACTACCTCGAACTCTATCTTTTCCTTCCTGAAATTGTCGGCTTCCCAAAGACAACATTTAAGTAAACTCGCCAAGAGAGTGCGCATGTAAAGTGGGGAGGATGCCATGAAAACATGTATCAGATTGTTCCAACATCCTCATTGTAATTCCCATATTCTTGACTGTGTTCGCGAATATCAGATTTAGTCCGCTTCCGCCATCCATGAAGACTTTGCTCATATTGTATCCTCCTATTTGCGCCTCAACTACCAAGGCAGCATTCCCTGGCTTTGGATTGTCATCGGGTGATCCGCTCTGCTGAACAGGATACTCTGAGACGGCCAATCGATATATTTGGAATATTTGCGATAATACTTTCTGCCAGGTTGATTTCTTGAGTCAGCTTCTTCATCTCCCTTCTCGAAACACCAGTTTTGTGGATCATGCTCATCTACCCTCGTGGTGGAGGGAAGGACTCGTTAGAGTTACGAGAGGCTGCACTTGCTGAACTTGGTGCTGAGGTGGTGCCGGAGGGTTCGGCTGCTGCTGCTGCTGTTGAATAAACTTCTGCATCTCGATAAACTGTCGATAGTCCCTGAGCAGGCGGCTCGACTTCTTCTTGTCATCTTTAGAATCAATATATGCGTGCAGGTAACATGGAGCGTTCAACCGCTCGAAGCAAAGGGAGTTCTGGGATCCTTGAGGGTCGTGATTTGTAGTTGCCACAGTTCCCACGATTGATGTCCTATTGATCATCCCGCCTATCATCGTACCGATCATCTCGGTGATCAGAATATCCTGCGGCTACCTTATTGGTACCATCGTATCCGCGCTCTTTTCTTCTCTTATGGCGGTCTCTTCGACTGCTTGAGTCATGTCTTGGCTGATCGTCGTCTTCGTCTTCACTGCATGGTCGAGGCTTTCGTACGTTATCCTCGCCATCAGCCCAACTATTGGGGATTTCCATTAACTTGGTTAAGGTCTTTGGCTTCTTCCGTCCAAGTTTCTCTATGTAAGATTCTCGTCGAATACCGTCACTGAAAGCGTCGATTGCTCTATCAACAGAGACATCTTCGGCAGCGTTCAAGAGTTTAGTAAACCTCCTGATGTATGTGCACATTGACTCTTTCGGCTTTTGCTGACAATGACGCAACTCTTCGATTCCAACAGGCCTTTTATACGTTTCCTGGAAATTCTTGATGAAGGCGTCTACTAGATCTTCCCATGATTTAACGGAACCCTTCGGCAGATTTCTCAACCAAGCTCTTGCCGAATCCTTTAAGTAAAGCTGCAAACATTGCATTGCCATTGTCTGGTTTCCTTTATGCAGGATCACGGTCTGTAGGTAATCGTCTAACCAGGACCTCGGCTCCTGCTACCTGTCGTATTTCGCAGCATCAGTGGGCGTAGGCTTGAACCTTTTAGGCGGCATCGTCTCCCTGATTTTGTAGCTTAAACAATCGGCTTCTCTTAATTCGCCGTCGTATTCTTGACTCCCTTCAGAATCACCACTATCGTATTCTTCCCTTGCCGCTCTCCGTCGTCGTGCTTTGTCGATTCTGCTCTGGGTAATGTCATCTCGAGCATCTCTCGAACGATGTCTGGAGCCACTAGCTTGGTGTGCAGATTTCTCCTTCCGTGGGACAAGTTTGTCTCCGAGGATCGCACGGCTTTCCAGAGCACCTCGATGAGCTTGTGCCATAGGACCTTCAGGTGCTGGTTGCTGATTGATCAAGTAATCCGCAAGGTTAGCGATTGCTCCTTCAACTGTCTTTGGTCTCAACATACCCGTAGTGTCCGTAGTCATAAAAGTTTTGGACAAGTTTGATGTTATTTCCCTCGCATCATCCTCTGAGAGTCTAGATAACCTTGAACGATGCCTCCCTATACCTTGACCGTTTCGAGAGGCGCTTCCATGCGAGGCCCTCCGACGCTCACTAGATTGATCTGCTGCGATTATGCGACGATTGAGATTGGCCTGCTCGTTTGATAACCGTACTCGATTCCTCTCCAAGATAGACCGGTACGCATTAAGAGTTCCAACCGAAGTTCCGGCAGGAAGCGGCGTATTGTTGGTTATGGCGTCTCGAGCTGCTTCCCACTCTTCCTCCACGATAGTGTAATCGCTATCGTCGTTACTGGCGCTATTTTCGGAGTTGCGTCGCCTATTGGTGCGTGGAGTGCGATCTCCTTCTTCTCCTCCTCCGTTCCCCGCGCTTCCTACATTGAGGATAGCATAGATCTGGTGGTGCGCCATCCTCCAGGTGGCTATCCTAACAGCGCTATCGATGCTTTCTTCTCCTGACGAATATCCAGCACTGCAGACGAACAGGGTATCGCTTGATCCCAATCCATGTATGGTATCACAGTTTAAGCAGTAGTACGAGGTCATATCGGATGACTCAGAGTCATCGGATCCGACCGACATAGATGATATCGACCGAGGGGCGGATGATGGGTAAGAGTTTGTCGATGCTGCCAAACCAGCCGACAGATCGATTGACGACGACGTGGTCGATCCTGCGATTGGTGAAGACAACTTCCTTGCTGATTTGGAGACAAATGGCTCAGGCAGCCAAAGGATCCCTTCCGTATTGATGTTGTAGTGAACACTTCCGAACGTCAAGCCTCACGCCCTTCTCGCTGGATCCGAAAAGGTCG